>NW_006159574.1:2616233-2623335 GCF_000334495.1 Tupaia belangeri chinensis
CCCCCCTGTTCTGTTTGCCCTAAAGAAAAAAAAAAAAAAAAAAAAAAACTCTCAAAAAAACAAAACAAAACAAACAAACAAACAAAAAAGTCCACACTTCCAGGCTCTTGACCATCTCCAGGACCTGCCATCAGAGAAACTGACCCAGAGCATGGTGAGGGGTGGGAGGTTGTCCGCTGTGCTGTGGAAGAGGTGACACTACAGTATCATCTCTACGTGGGCATTGGGAGTTTGGTTAGCCAAATGTTTTGGCAGGAAATGTGGCAGTGTCAGCCAAGATGATGGATGAGCACACTGATGACCTGGGATCTTGCTTCTAGAATGCAGGCTGCATGTGCTGTTAGAAGGCTTCACTGTGCCATTAGAAGGGCACAGGCTTGGAGATAGCCAGAACTCCTGGGAGTCTGAGACCATAAATAAACTATTTTGCAGCTAACGATGGGGAGAATGGGGCAGCACTATCTCCTGCACACATGGTTACATGGAAGGAAGCATGGGCTTCCATGGTGGCCCTTTCATGGGTCACAGGGAAACACATGTACTTCTGTCTCCTGTGACCCTGGAGGAGTTTCAGAAGGGCAGGATGGCCCCTCCCACAGTACACCTCCCGCATGTGGGTACAGCTGTCCTTAAGCATCTTCAGGGAGCACACACAGATAGACATGCTGCCTGGGCTTCCGCCCATAAAAAAAAAAAAAAAAAAAAAAAAAAACTCTCAAAAAAACAAAACAAAACAAACAAACAAACAAAAAAGTCCACACTTCCAGGCTCTTGACCATCTCCAGGACCTGCCATCAGAGAAACTGACCCAGAGCATGGTGAGGGGTGGGAGGTTGTCCGCTGTGCTGTGGAAGAGGTGACACTACAGTATCATCTCTACGTGGGCATTGGGAGTTTGGTTAGCCAAATGTTTTGGCAGGAAATGTGGCAGTGTCAGCCAAGATGATGGATGAGCACACTGATGACCTGGGATCTTGCTTCTAGAATGCAGGCTGCATGTGCTGTTAGAAGGCTTCACTGTGCCATTAGAAGGGCACAGGCTTGGAGATAGCCAGAACTCCTGGGAGTCTGAGACCATAAATAAACTATTTTGCAGCTAACGATGGGGAGAATGGGGCAGCACTATCTCCTGCACACATGGTTACATGGAAGGAAGCATGGGCGGCTTCCATGGTGGCCCTTTCATGGGTCACAGGGAAACACATGTACTTCTGTCTCCTGTGACCCTGGAGGAGTTTCAGAAGGGCAGGATGGCCCCTCCCACAGTACACCTCCCGCATGTGGGTACAGCTGTCCTTAAGCATCTTCAGGGAGCACACACAGACAGACATGCTGCCTGGGCTTCCTTCGCAGCACAGAACACCTTGAAGAGCAGTACATACGCAGGCCACTGTGGCTCACCTGTAAAGGGGCAGGATTTGGAGGGTGTTGAAAGAGGAGGGTGGGGCTGCACCATGGGCCAAGGCACCTGGGCGAGGTTCCTGGGTCATGTGCCACCTGGGCCTGGGTCCTGCTGCCCCTTCTGTTCATAGGCATGGTGGTGGGGGACGCAGGTGCTGGCCAACACCTGTCTGTGTCTCCATGGTGAGCCGACAGCATGGGATCACTAACCAGGGTGACAGCATGAGACACTGTGGTGACAAGGAGGCTCGGAAGCCACCAGGCTACTCAGGACACTGGGACGGATGCTGTAGCTTCGGGCCAGCTGGGAAGCAGGGTGGCCATCAGGGCCAGGTGATTCTGCAGCTGCAGCCCAGGCGGGTCCATGTCGCTCCTTCATGCTCCTTGGCTGTGGTGGCAGTGTGCACAAGTCCTGTAGCCTTTGGAGTTGGGAGGGTCACCTGTGTGGTCACTTTGCTTCTGCAACCTTGCGCCTCATCCTGGGCTCCCCAACATTCTCCTGTGGTGACTGATGGTAACCTCGGAGCCTCGGCATGGCACCCGGCACGTGTGCGGTGTACAGGCCTCCCGGCTGCCCACTGGGAGATGGTGCCCTGGGACCCGCTAGGAGGGCAGGAGATCCACGCATTGTGCTGGGGCAGGTGGAGCTGGGAGCCACCAGCTCCCCTGTGGACACACTCAACAGACCTTCAACACAAGTAGCCCTGGAAGAAGGTGCTGGGCGGGACACGCAGCACCACATCACTCCTCGGTGCAAACACACGTTCCCCAGGGCGGGAAGGGCATGTACCCACTGGACTCACCAGTAACCAGGGTCAGCGAGCGAGGCCCTGGAAGGAGGGATGGCCGATGCCTTAAGCACTAGGTCCTCAAGGCCCAGGGGCCTCCATCCAGACACCAAGTGCCTGGGCTGCTAAGAAGCCAAAGACCTGCAGAAGCGGGGCGGCAGGAGAGCTCTGCAAGTACGCCACTGAGAACGGAGGCCCTCAGGGACTCAGCCCTGGACTCAGGCTAGAGAGGCCGAGGTGGCACCGGCCACCTCCAGCAGGACACATCACTGCTCACGCCCACGGGCCTGTGGCAAGCTCGGAGAATGAGTCCAGGCGGGAAGAGCAGCATGGGCCTCGGGCTGGGCAGCACAACAAGCTGCCTGGGCACTTGCTGCCCTTCTGTGTCCGGGTCCCCATTGCCATGTGGTGCCTTCCATCGCGGCCATCGCCGCTCTCGTTGACTGGCTCACTGTGGAGCGGCCTTGCCGTGCTCCCGTCCCGTAGGCTCACCCAGTACCACAGCGTTCACAGGTGCACCTTCTCGTCACCAGAACGATTTCCCAAGAACAGAGAGCGTAAGGGTCTCGGTCCCTGCCCTGCTCTTCGAGGCGAATGGAGACGTGTTTTTACAAAAGGACTAATGTGACGCCTTCTCCCTGAATTCAAGTCTACATTCTTTATTTGCCAGAGAGAGCAGTAAGAGCAGGCAGGGAGGGAGAAGGCACCCCGTGGGCCATGGCCACACTCAGACCCCTCTTCTCCATTCTCCCTCCAGTTGGGATCTGGGGCATGCACACACGTGCCTGGTGTTTCCAAGCCAGCCGGTCAGGGCATGAGCTTGCCAGAGATAGAGCGACAGGTACAGAAAGTGAAAACCACCCCCGGGGAGATGGCCATGCCACAATCCTTTCTCCTCCACTCCTCTTAGAATTTTGGGCATTCATGTACACGCGCCTGGCGTGAGTTTTAAGCATGATGTCCGGAACTTGAACCATGGTCAACTACATGGGAGTTCAACGACATCTGCTGGTCCCAGAAATCGATCTTTAAAAAATGTTCAAAGATGTGTCTTTGCTCTTCCTATGCAATAGGATGTGAGCCACCACGCCCTGCACAGACTTAAACACAGTAAGCTACGGCCCCTGAGGGCCCCTGATGACGTCACTTGCTTCTCGGTGTTCTGACGTGGCCCTGCCAACAGCTCTCCAGACACGTCCCAGCTTCTCAGTGATGGCGTCTGTCCCCGCCTCCTTCCCAACGCCCACTTGGAGCCTTGGCTCGAGGGCCAGCCAGACTCCGGGACACCACCCCGGCCATGCACCCTTCCCTCTGGGCCAAGGCTGCCCATTTCCAGGGCAGGTGACACTCCAGGTTATGTGCCCTCTCTCCTCAACTCCAGCTAAGAATGCTAGGACTTCAGAGGCACCATTAAGAAGACAAATGGATACTCCAGTAGGGGCTCACGGGGCACAGCCCAGAGCCAGCCGTGAGGCCACTGGCTGCCCAGACCCCGGGGCGCTTGCTCGCTGACCCCACGTCTCGGCCATGACCCTGCCCTGCTGGTGCGCCCATGTGACCTCACAGTGGCCATGTCAGGGGACACACAGCTGACTTGTCCTCTCCGGAGCCCTGGGAGGAGGACTTTCCCAGCACCGTCATACACATGGGAAACAGGCCAGAGGAACTGTGGGGCACAACCGGTAGGTACCCACAGGCCTAGGCGCTCCACGACAGGCCAGGGCTGAGCCCGACTGGCCCTTCAGGCTCCTCTCGAGCCGGCCCGCACCCTCAAGGGCCTGACGTGTGCACTCCCCTGGCTCCCACCTGCCTTGACTGGGCCACCACGGGCCCTTGGCCTCGTCCCAGCAGTGACCGCCAGTCCCAGTGTCTGGTCTCCTTGGGGACTGCGCAGGCCCCGTAGGACTCGTCATGGTGACAGGAGACTGGCTTTCCACCAGCCAGGGGACCTCCTGTTCCGTCCATGGAAGCCTTCCCAGCCACCTTGTCCTTTATGAGGCTGATTCGGGGCTCCCCGTGGAGGCTCCTGTGTTTTCAGCTGCGCACGTAACACAGCGTCCTGCAAAGGGACGAGGGGGCGTGTGAGGCCGGACTGAGTCCAAGGGCTCCGCTCACAGGGCCTCTGTCCCGAGCCGCCTGGGTGCCCAGCATGGGGAAGTACTTGGCGCTGAGCCGCCCCAGCGCACACTCTGCCCCGCTGCCCACATGCATGCTCTGGGTCTGCCTGCAGTGATCGCCTTGGCATGGGCTATTTCCAGGTGTGCCGGCCAACGCCATCTGACTGGGCCGCCCTGCTCCCCACGGCGTGTTCGGCACACGCAGCTCCGGTCATTCCCCTCGTGTCCTGAGCCGAGCTGACCATGCCCAGTGAGCAGCTGAGTGTCAGGAACGAATGGTAGTGCCTGGATGCGGCATACGTGGCCTGGTGGTCCACGGACCCTCCATGTGGCCAGGGAGGGCGTGTGCAGGCTGTCGGGTTGACATGAGTATCTCCACACAGAGGGTCAGGCGTGGTCACTGCAGAATTGTCCTCCTTGTGGCTTTCATGGTGTGGGAGGCCAGAGGCCAGCTATCCTGTCTTCGACAGCCAGAACCGAGGAGCAGGGCCGCCCCATCTAACGGGAATGTGCTCGTGGCCTCTCCTGTGAGGATGGCCGATGCCAGAGCCAGGGGGACCCACGCCACCTGCACTCCGGTGAGACCTGGTGAGTGCTCTGTGGGGCTTGCTGAGGCCTTGGGTCTCCTCCGCAGGGACGGGGGGATGTCACCTACATGCCGGAGAGACCTGGGGAGTGCTCCGTGGGGCTTGCTAGGCCTTGGGTCTCCTCCACAGGGACGGGGGTGTGACATCATGTATGGGGCGCTCCAGCCCCAAAGACCCTCAAAGACACCAGGACTACTGAGAGAAGAGGGGACAGAGGGACACGAGGATGCCATGGCGCCACCTACCCCGGCTACAACTGCCGTTCACACAGTCGGACACACACATGCCATGTGGCGTGAGGCCGAGAATTGGCCTCCTGAGCTTACGGTCTAGGCAAACGGAGTTGGGAGCTGGTGGACCTGCAGCTCAGGGCCGAACGCCTGTCTGAGCTCGGACCCAAGTCGAGCAGGAGGAGGTGCCTCTGGACACACGGTGGCGAGTCTCGCGGTGTGGAACAGCCTCGGAGCGCAGCAGCGCTCGGGGTAGCTGGGGACAGGCCCGTCCCGTGGTGTAGGTGTCTCCCTGGGCGGTAACCTTACATTTGTTTCAGGTTTGCTTTGTACATGTGAAGGCCGAGACACCTTTCCGTGGAAAGATCACGCTTCCCTGTTCACGTGGACCTGAGATACCGTCAAACTGTAACTTACGCATCTCAACACTCAGAAATACCAGACACTGCAAGTTCCTGAACCAATGCCCCGCAAGCCTGTCAGATAAAACCCTCCGCTAGCAGGTTCGGCCCTAGTGCCGACGCCCACCGCGGGACCAGATGCCTGGCCCAGGCGCCCTCCCTGAGGGACAAACACTGAGATTCTCTGAGAGCCCGCACGTGGTGTGGCGGAGCAGGGGCTGACGGTGCGGTTCGAGCCCCAGACCTGGCAGCTTGGAAACAGCAGATGCACGTGTGTGCAGGACACATCCTGGAGGAGAATGGGGGGAAGGAACCGTGGCGTGGCCATACCCCGTGGGCTACTTTCTCACTTTCCCTCTCTCCCTCTCTGGTGAGTGCACGTACCCTATAACAAAGCTTCAAAAGAAAAAATTCTCTAAAAATCGGATCCAAGGACCATCACTGCAGCTCACCAAAAGAAAAGGGCGTGCCACGTTAGTGACTCGGACACGGCGCCAGCTGGACCCTGGGCACGGGCGCAGGTGCGCGATATGTTTGCTGATGAACTATGTGTCCTGCATAACGGGCCTGGCCCACGAGACAAGGGAGCGGGTGGGAAGGGGCTGCCGTTTCTGCCAGACCATGAGAGCCCGACGCCCTGACTGCGGGAAGCCAGTGCCGCCGGGGCTACGTCCCTGCATGGCCAGGAGCTATCTCCGCAGACAGTCTCAAGCACCCTTGCGGTGGCATGCACGCAGCGGCCTGCGCTCTGGCTCCACGCCCCGCAGTGAGGCACATTCCCTGGCTGTGGTCTAGCTCCAGCAGCTCACGTGCCACTGAGGAGAAAGGGCAGTGAGCCGAGGCCCGCAGTGGCCAGCTCACGGGCCCACCTGTGGCGTGGGAAACGTGCCGAGAACCGGTGTCCCAGACCCGGTGCAGCCACTGCTCCCGTGAAACCCAAGCCCGATGGCAGGAGGGCAAATCCCTTACAGACGAAGCCCCAGCTTGGGTGCACAGACCATGCCGGGGCCTGGTGTGCAGGCTCTCACGGCTCGCAGAAGGGGGCCCCGTGGCCAGAGACCCACGATGGCTTTTCTAATAGACAAGCAATGGTCTCACGTCACAGGCCCCGCACCGTCACTCAGGCACTTCCTGCGGAAAAGACCACTTTGCCGGAGCCTCTGGGAGGCCCTGCTAAAGCGCTGGGCCCCTGCCCGCCTCCTCTGGCCAAGCGCTGTGACAGAGGGCATGGGGGATGCCTACCTGCCCATGTGGCCCTTGGGGGCCCGGCCGGGGTGGGCTATGTGTGGATCAGGCAGAGCAGACCAAGGTGGAGCCACGAAGCCACTCAGACGTTGCGGTCCCTACTCACGCCGAGGAGAGGGGCCCAATCTCAGCTCTAGTGCATGTGTGCCTGTGTGCATGTTGGGGGCGGGGGGACTAGTGTGAGTGTGTGCGTGTGTGTGTGGCGGGGGACTAGTGTGAGTGCGTGCGTGTGAGTGTGTGTGTGGCGGGGGACTAGTGTGAGTGTGTGCGTGTGTGTGTGGCAGGGGACTAGTGTGAGTGAGTGCGTGTGTGTGTGGCAGGGGACTAGTGTGA
>NW_006159574.1:2624213-2627127 GCF_000334495.1 Tupaia belangeri chinensis
GAGCCGCAGGAGCCTTACCAGGATCACGTGGCCGGTGGAGATGTCCATGTTGGGCTGAACAGGCTCCTCTGACCAGGACCAGGACGAGGTGCTCCGAGCCGAGGGGCTGGCCACGGGCCCGTCGCTGAGCTGGGACGAGACGCTGCTGATGCGGGAGGTGTGAGGGCCCTCGGGGCGGTCGGGTGGCCGCGGGGCCATGCGCTGGCGACACAGCTCCTGCAAGACAGCGAACCCGGCATCAGCGACCCCAGGCCCACCAGCCTGTGACCCTCCTCCTGCTCCATGGGAGTCACCTCTGGGCTGACCCCGTCCTGACCCTGTGCTCCCCATGGGCGTGTTCAGAGGCGCATGCAGCGGACAGCCTGGAGCTCGTGCAGGGCAGAGCAATCATGGGGCAGGCTGGGTCCAGGTGGAGTGAACCCACTCCCAGGCGCCAGCGATCCAGACAGCCTGGGCCCAGACAGCATGTCCCCACCGGACGCAGCGGGGAAGGTGGGGTCTCTCCTCTCACTAGAGCAGAGCCACAGGAGGCCAGAGGGCTGAGCATGGGCCCCAGAGACAGACCAGTGCCAAGTGAGAGGACAGGGACAGGGAGCTTACTCCGGTGCTTCTCAGCCACCCACAGCCACAGAGGCCGGCAGCAGGACACAGGCAGACCCCCACCCGAGGAGAGGGCTTTCTCCCTGAGGGGCACCCCAGGCCAAAGCTGGATTTCCAGGGGAATGTCGCTGAGAGGATGTGGTTACAGAGGTGGCGCCCACACCCTGAGTCAGTGCATTGGGTAGACTGTCCCCAGCCTGCGTGGGAAGCTGGGACCCTGGCAGAGCTGCGGGCCGGGGAGCCAGTCACCTTTGAGAGGTGGCCCGGGTGAACGCTGATGGCCCAAAGAGGTCCGCCCTGACTCGAGGGACTCAAAACAGAGCCATCCGAGCAGACGGAACGGAGGAAAGGCTTGTAAGAATCTGAGGAGGAGCAGCTGGTGACGCATTCGCGGGGACACGGGCTGAAGGGCTGCATGGCGCGTGGCCCTTCCTTTCCACCTAGTGGCACCCGGGGGAGGCCGGGCCGCCCGCCTGGCCCCTGGGTTTCCGAGACCCTGGCTGAAGGTGGCAACCCACCTTCAAGTCTCCACGCCCTCTCGCACTGGGCTGCCACCTTCTTTGACTTTAAAGATCTCAGCAAAGCCAGAGACACCACCCTCCCTAGCCGCTCTTGCAGGAGGGACAGCAGCAAGCCCACCCAGAGCTCGCCGGTGGTCCCCGGGAAAGCAAGCTGAGACCGATGAGTGTCAAACCAGCTTGTGCTTCCTGTGGGCCCGCCGCTGCGGGGAGGGGCACAGCGGAACCCACCTGTCCATCCTTCCCGCAGCGGCAGGAGGCTCTGGGGCCCAGATGGGGCCCGCCACCCCAACTGCCATGCGAGCTTGTCGGACCCCTGAAGGTCTCTAAGCCTGGGTGTTTCGCAGTAAAGTGGAAGCGATGACGCACGTGGCGAAGGCTGACTTTGCGTGTGCAGACAGCCAGCGCAGTGCTGGGACGGGAGAGCCTGCATACGGTCATCACCAGGAGGGCCGGGGCCCTCGGTGGCTGCCCCTCGCCTTGCAGAGGGGATGCTGCCCCAGGAGACAGTGGTGCTGTCCAGGGACCACCCTGTGACGAATCGCAGTAAAGTGGAAGCGATGACGCACGTGGCGAAGGCTGACTTTGCGTGTGCAGACAGCCAGCGCAGTGCTGGGACGGGAGAGCCTGCATACGGTCATCACCAGGAGGGCCGGGGCCCTCGGTGGCTGCCCCTCGCCTTGCAGAGGGGATGCTGCCCCAGGAGACAGTGGTGCTGTCCAGGGACCACCCTGTGACGAAGGCCCCTCTGCTGCTGCCCCGGCTGCCGCCGACAAGGGGCGTGTGGCTTCGTGGTGCTCGGCTCTGATCTGCTGCCGGGGGCCTCCTACTGACAGCTGGGGTGGGGGCTCGGGGCAGTGCAGGGGCCAGGGCGGGCTGCGGGGCTGACTGGGATGGAGGTCTTGTGCTGCCATGCGGGCCTCGCAGCCTCACGCCTGACAACCCGGTCGGGCGGGGCAGAGGTGGCCCTTGTGGGGTCCTGGGGCTGGCCACTCGGGGACACACACGGCCAGCTATCCGGAAAGATGGCAGCAGAGACCTGAAACTGGGACCCTGGACGAGAACGGTGAAACAGATTGCACGTTCGTTCCCCTCTAAGCATTGTGGACACACACACACACACACACACACACACGCCCCATGTGTTTTTCTAATTGCGGGGTCCAGGCCTTGAACTGTTTCAGTCAACCATGAGGGATCCAGCCACCTCATCCACAAGGCCACCCGTTGGCCTGAACACTATTCTCCTCCTCGACTTCCAGGACCGACGGCCTCCTCCTCGCACTCCTTCCCTCCTCCACCTTCTCCCCCCCTTCCCTCCCTCCCTTCCACCTGGAGTCCAGAAAGGCGGGTTTGAATCCCGGCTCAGCACTTACAGGCCTGTGAGCCTGGGCCAACTGCCTAACCCCCGCGTGCCCGTCTCCCCATCTGTGGGCGGTAGTACGAGGCGGTGGGAGGATGAGAGCAGGGGCCATGTTTAAAATGGCCTTCAGAGCTGTGCCAGGCACACACCGGGTGGCTGACGCTCCTGCCGCAGTCCTCCATGTGTCCAGCACCAGTGACCCAGTGCTCACTGGGTGCCAAGCACGGCTCGACACAGGGCCATGGACACCCAGCGCCCACTGTCCACCGCGAGCCCAAGGGGTGACGAGAAACAGGTGTGACAGTTTCGTGGGCAGGTCACCAGGGGCCTCCCTGAACGGGAGGTCATGGAAGGCTTGGTGCAGGAGGTGCCATCGGGCTGGATCCAGAGGCTGGGTGGCCGGGGTGGAATTCCTCCAGAGTGGAGCAGGAAT
>NW_006159574.1:2627169-2627446 GCF_000334495.1 Tupaia belangeri chinensis
GGCCGGGGAGCGCAGGCGGGAGAGGGAAGAAGCGGCCCTGGGCCCCGTGACCCACTCTCCCCGCCCTCCTGCTTGACACACCCTTGCTAGGAAGCCACCTTCTGGGGAGTGAGGTGTTTGAGAGCGGAGCTGGAAACCACGGCACCGGCACCGTGGTGCGGTGGCTGCCCTGCCTGTCCTGCCAGCCCAGAGCCGGGCCAAGGAGGGTTCGCTGCCCGGGTCTGGGCTTTCTTCTAGTTCAGCGCTGGGCCAGGCCGGCACTGGAGCCACACGCGAC
>NW_006159574.1:2628894-2629763 GCF_000334495.1 Tupaia belangeri chinensis
CGCCCCTGCCTGTCCTGCCAGCCCAGAGCCGGGCCAAGGAGGGTTCGCTGCCCGGGTCTGGGCTTTCTTCTAGTTCAGCGCTGGGCCAGGCCGGCACTGGAGCCACACGAGACCATCTTAGAGCCAGCTGCTCCGAGCTGCCCGCGGCCTCAGAGGTACCTGTCTCCCGTCCCCGTGCCTTCTGCCTGGCGGGAAATCTGCCTTCTGGAGTCCGAGCCTCAGCGTGCGCTGTGAGGGGGGCAGGACACGCCCCGCTCTGCCCCGCCCTCTCCGGCAAACACTCACCTCCCTTGCCTCGCTCCCTAAGTGGGGCCATAGACCAATTGGACACCAGCCCTGAAGGGGCCGGGGCCAGCGCTACACACGGCCGGGGCTGCTGCTGCGACGAGGTGATGGCCGGGCCGTCGGGCGCAGTGCCAGGGGATGCTCTGCGGCCGGCCCACATGGGAGGGGTCGGGAGTGCCCCTGGGCACCTGCACATGTGCGCCATGGTCCGGGGCAGGCGGAGTCTGGGGCGGATCGCGGGGTCAGGACCCTGCTGGTGCTGCCTCTGTCCCTCTCCTGCTCATAGAATAAACAAACGTTTTACAAAGCGTAGAACAACGGGCCTGGCTGAGAACTCGCGTGTGGGCCACAGTGAACCCACACTCGGCCGCTTCCCTAGATAAACAGCGGAGCTGGCCCACTGTCCATGGGGCCGGGGCCTCAAGACTCAGCCTGAGGCCTGCGTGGGCGCAGGGCGGGCACCCCTGGGATGGGGCTCAGGAAGAGCTCATGGCCCGCGTACGCCCAGCCAGTCCCTTCCCTGTGTGGGGCACCCCATCAGCGTGGCCCCTTGCGCTGGGAACCGAACCGCGAACGGCTCCCCG
>NW_006159574.1:2629928-2630138 GCF_000334495.1 Tupaia belangeri chinensis
CACGGCGGTCTGCCTCCCCTGGGCTCTGGGGGGATCCGAGGGCGTTGCTGCCGCTGCCCCACTCGGCCGTGGCCATGGCCCGCGCTGCGCCCTCCTCTGGTACTCTCCTTTGGATGCGTTCTTGGAGGCGGACCTCTTCTTCCCAGGGCGGGGAGACTGTGCAGAACGCAGCTGGTCCGTGGCGGCCAGCCAGGCAGAGGGGGGCGGCGG
>NW_006159574.1:2631671-2631893 GCF_000334495.1 Tupaia belangeri chinensis
GTCGGGGGCAGGCGGAGTCTGGGGCGGATCGCGGGGTCAGGACCCTGCTGGTGCTGCCTCTGTCCCTCTCCTGCTCATAGAATAAACAAACGTTTTACAAAGCGTAGAACAACGGGCCTGGCTGAGAACTCGCGTGTGGGCCACAGTGAACCCACACTCGGCCGCTTCCCTAGATAAACAGCGGAGCTGGCCCACTGTCCATGGGGTCGGGGCCTCAATGCT
>NW_006159574.1:2632098-2632422 GCF_000334495.1 Tupaia belangeri chinensis
GGGGGCTGTTGGGGGCCCGGGGGCCTTCCCTGCCGCTGCCCCACTCGGCCGTGGCCATGGCCCGCGCTGCGCCCTCCTCTGGTACTCTCCTTTGGATGCGTTCTTGGAGGCGGACCTCTTCTTCCCAGGGCGGGGAGACTGTGCAGAACGCAGCTGGTCCGTGGCGGCCAGCCAGGCAGAGGAGGCTGCGGAGGGCCTGCGGGCCAGTCCACGCTTGCTGCTCCGTGAGAACACCCCCATGCCACGTGGGCAGGGCTCGGCCTCTCATGCCACGACCTCAGGCTGGCTTCGGCAGGGGCGCTCCCAGCCCTCCGGGGCCGCCGG
>NW_006159574.1:2632441-2634171 GCF_000334495.1 Tupaia belangeri chinensis
GCAGTGCCCGCCGGGCCGGCCCGACAGCGAACAGCGTGAGGGTGTGCTCAGAGCACAGCCACCTTCAGCACAGCCGGCCACGGATAGGAAACACAGACGTGGCAAGACTGCCACTGCCGAGGTAGACACCCTGTAAGCGAGCTTCCCATGTGGAGCCGTGAGCTAGAGACCGCTGGGTTTGAGCACAAGGTCGCTGGTGGCTGTAAACACACGCTGCAGCATGCTCGGAGACACCCAGGCTGGCCCAGAGCCGCGCGAAAGCTCCCTCGTTCACAATCCTGGCAACAAGCAGGGGGCACTCGGACCCAGAGAGCAGTGCCCCAGTTTGGGTCGCGAACACCCGATGCCATGGTGGGAGAGCCAGGCCCAGCAAAGGTGCCAGCTGACAGAGGGGCAGACTCAGGAAATGGCCCTGTCCCTCGACGCTGGCCACAGCCCCTCCTCTGCACGGACCCCGGCCCAGCCTTGGGCAGGCACCTGAGCTATTGCTCTCACAGGACTCCCCTCGGCACCACGGCCGTGTACTTAACAACAACACAAAACAAAACGCGGAGAAGCACGGGCCGGACAAAGCCGGGGGACCCGCGCGAGAAGGTTCTATTTCTGATCTGGGACACCACCACTGTAATTATGACCCACGGTGCTGAGCTTGACGACCCTGAGTTCATAAAGACTATTAGGATCTCTGCAGCAATTCGCAGGAGTTAACAGCCAACAAGTTTGTTAGTTACGAATGAAGGGGAAGGCTGCCTGTAACCTAGTGCAGCTCCCTCCCCCCTCTCCCCCTCCCTTCCCTCCTCTCTCCCTCCCTTCCCTCCTCTCTCCCTCCCTTCCCTCCTCTCTCCCTGCCCTCTTCTCTCTCCCCCTGCCCTCCTCTCTCTCCCCCTTCCCTCCTCTCTCCCTCCCTTCCTGCCTCTCTCTCCCTCCCCTCCTCTCTCCCTCCCCTCCTCTCTCCCCATGCCCTCCTCTCTCTCCCCCTTCCCTCCTCTCTCCCTCCCTTCCTGCCTCTCTCTCCCTTCCCTCCTCTCTCTCCCTGCCCTTCTCTCTCTCCCTTCCCTCCTCTCTCCCCCTGCCCTCCTCTCTCTCTCCCTGCCCTCCTCTCTCTCTCCCTTCCTTCATTCCTTCTTTCCTTCTCTCTCTTTCTTTCTTCCATCCAGGGACAGAGCTAGTTCTCTCCTTGGCTTCATTTTCCTACTTTTTCTTTTAAGGCTCACCCTTCTGTTCCGAGAGACAGAGACGCAGACAGCGCCTGCATCAGGGACCTGAGGCCACGACCCACCCCAGCCTCAGCCAGCGCGGATCAGGATGCTGCATGCCCTGTGTTCCCGGGGAGGTCTCTGGACACGAACCGATGGCCTTCCTGTGTGGGCCTCCTTGCCGAAGGCCGCATCCCCACAGTGGCTGCACAGCTGTCTGGCCCCTACGTGAAGTTATTGATGGTGGATGCAAACGCGGGGCCACTGAGCAGCCCCAGGCTTTCCCTCAGGTGCAAGACTGACTTGTGCCGTGCCTCTCGAGGGCTGGCCGGCACCAGAAGCACCGGGGTCACCCCTGGCTCCTTCCTCACCCCCATTCCTTCCGGCAGCAGCTAGGGAGCCAGCGTGTGAGCTGACCCCGTGGGAGGGTGACCGAGGAGACAGGCTGGTCTGGGCCGTGCAGTGCTTCCCAGGCCGTCTGCCTCTGGAGGCAGCTCCGGGCCTTTCCAGAGCGGCCCTCCTGCCTAATTCCGC
>NW_006159574.1:2637253-2652482 GCF_000334495.1 Tupaia belangeri chinensis
GGCCGTGCGGTGCTCCCCAGGCCGTCTGCCTCTGGAGGCAGCTCCGGGCCTTTCCAGAGCGGCCTGCTTGCCTAATTCACCTGCTCGGCACTCAGCCTGGCCTCTCGCGTGCTGAGAAGATGACTGCGGAAGACCAGGGTGAGCTCTCAGGTTCCTCCAGAGAAGGATGTGCACAGGGCATGGCAGGGGAGGCACTGTGGGCCGCCCCCACGCGACAGCCCTGGACGGTCAGCATGTGCCTCTGCTCCTGTAAGCCCATGTGCTCAGGGCAGGCAGAGACTGCAGAGACAGCGAGCCAGCCCGGCGTCTCAGCCCAGCCGTGCAGCAGGCCCAGGGTGGCACTGCCGTGACTGCCGCCAGGGCGTCTGCAAGTGGACACGTGCAGGGCAGCGGCTGAGCTCGGTGTGAGGTGCCGCTCCACCGTGTCGGCCTGTCTGAGTGAGGCTGGAGGTCCTGCTGGCCTCGCCCAGGCGCTGAGAAGGCCATGGAGCTGGCTGGAGGCAGCAGCCGTCTGACAGGTCTGCACTCCAGGGTGCTCCCCTGGGGAGGCCAGAGCCACCAGCCACTCTGTGACCAAGGTGGCTCTCCCTCTCCTGCTCAGTGGACCCAGAGCACCTGGGGGTCAGAGTGGAACAGGGACCACATCCCTGCGTGCAAGCGCTCCCTGAGAAGGAGCACAGGAGATTCGCCACTCCCTTGGTTCCAAACCCCCAAGGGCACGGTGCTCGGATAGGAGACCGCAGTAGGCCCAGGGCCCAGGTGCAAAAGCTCCCCACCGAGACCAGGTGAAAACAGAGCCCCAGGCAGCTCCCTGCTGTCCCCAGTACACCCAGGACAAGGGGGCAGTGAGCATGAGAGGAGACGGTGAGTGTGAGAGGGCCCAGCTCACAGTGCCTGCGCCCCGGTCTGCATCTGCCAGGCAGGACACTGACCCCGGGGCCATGCATCCGAGCAGCAGCACACCCAGGTTCACTTGTGACGGGCACCTTCGGGTTTCAGAGGAAGCCTTCGGCAGGAGACAGGAGACAGGAGACAGGCTGGTGGTGCCGTGTCGTGAGACAGTCACCCCGGCCCCCACACCCAGGTCCCGGCCCAGCCAGCCCTTCCCGACAGGCTCAGAACCCGGGACCGACAGAGGGGCCGCTCTTCAGCTCCAGTCTGGCTCGGGCAGAAGCACCCCAGCTGCACCCCGGGCCGCGCACATGCACGCGGGTAAGGAGAGAGCCCGAGTTCTGTCAGCTGGGGGCAGGGGCCGTGCTTGCGCGACCGAGAGACGGTTATCCCAGGAACACTGTCTTCACAGGCGACGGAAGTCCGGGTGGAGGGGACCTGAGAAGGCAGTGGCCGAATTACTACCAGAGGCTCTCGGTCTCAGGGTGGGATTATAGGCAGTTTGGATTTTATTTTTTATTTTGCTTATTTGCACTTTCTACATCGAGCACGTGTGACTTCCGTAATAAACGTTTAAGCACATGCCACTCCACATTCAACGAGGCTGAGAGTGGGCAAACGTCTAGGAAGGGTTTACAGGGGAAGGGCACGAGGGAAACATTCCAGATGACCGCAAGTGGCTTGCTTCACACGAAAAGCAGCGTGTAAAGAGGAGCGCATTCCCCCGTAACCCTCCTTGTCCTAACACAGGTCTACACGGGCAGGCTCTGCTCGCCACAGAACCGGCACGCGGCCAGGCCAGCAGGGTCGCGGCTCGGGTGTGTGGGGTGCCACACACGAACGCACTGCGGGGAGCCCTCCGGGTGCCAGGAGCGCAGGGCTGCGCTCAGTTCAGGGGACCACCTGGGTGCCGCTGACGGCAGATGGCGCCTCCTTACCCCCGGGGAGGCCAAGCCACGGCAGGTCTGTCGGACCCAGGCCCGAGCTTGGGCCCGAGCAGCACGCACCCTCTGCCTAGGACAGCGGGAGGCTGCCGCCATGGGCGACTCACCACCGAGAGACGACACACATGGGCCCGGCGTGGGCGCCGGAGGCTCCTAGCGGGCTCGCAGCTCCTGCTGGCTGCCTGCTCAGACGACCTGGGCTGGGGACTGACTGCTCCGGGCCCTGGCACCCCAACACCTCAGAGCCACTCCCGCAGGCCCTGTGGCCATCCGCACGCTCCCTGACAGACGGTGCCTACCCCGCGGCCCTGAGTCATCCTCTCCCACTTGGCAAGATGTTTTCCCAAAAACGTGAAGATACACACACACTCTCACTAATACGGGGAAACATCGTCACTCTCCCCTTCTGAGTCTGCGCGTCAGGGCGGAATCCTCCGCTCCCGTGGCCTCTGCGCCCGGGAAACCGCTCCTGGCTCTCCTCGCACCTCCAGACGAGAGCGGCTCTGCCCATGCCCGCGTTTCCCAGACCCACGCCACACTCGCGTGCCAGCGGCGGTGGGGTGATGCGCCAGCTCGCAGCGCCGCACACCGGGCCACGGCCTGGGAGACTAGAAGCCAGTCCGGTCTCGTGCTGGCAGTGTGGGCCCCTCGTCTGATAGAGCAAGGCTGCATCTGTGCCCCTCGAAGCTGTGGGGGACACGGGGCGTGACCCTGGCGGAGCATGGGGACACAGTCTTAGGGACACCGCGGAGAGTTCCCCTCTGCGGTCCAACCTGCTGCCTCCTCTATAAGGAGTCAGATGCCTCTCCTTGAAGACCAAGACCCCGTTTTCCTGATTCCCTGTGCTCCTGGTACATTTCAGATGGAAATCAGAAAGAGCTGTAAAAATAAAAACAGGAGAAACTCATCTTTTTTTTTAAAAAAAGGGCATAGGTGCTCACCAGAGAGAGAGAGACAGAGAGAGAGAGAGAAAGAGAGAAGGGAAGTGAGAAAACCCTGCTAGGATTTGCACCCAAGCACCTGGCGTGATGTAGGCCGCCAGGTCCTGCACTTGAGCCGCAGCCAGCCACGCGGGCGTCCGGCGCCTTCACCACTGCCCGCTGGCCCCGAGACACCCTCTCTAACGCGTCTCCTCACATGACCCGCACTGATGTGGGTTTCCACAGTCAGCCTTACTGCGTGAAGGAACAGTTGCCACCCTGGATGGGTGGCAGGGCAGGGGGGGACCCCTGCCGCCCTCAGCCACCACAGGCTGCCACATACCCGCTCCGGCCAGCCGCTGTCCCAGGACAGCCAGGGCAAGCCAGGCCCCAGACACCCGGCTCCTGCAGCTGTGCTTGAAGGGCTCCCAATTTCCCACCCAGGGGACGGTTCCAGCCCCGCAGTGTGAGCCAGGGCGGTGGGCTTGCCTGCTCGGAGCCCCGGGCCTGGCGGGTGTGAGAAGGCGAGCGGCCATGTCCACCAGAACCTTCGGCACCTTCCCATTCCCTTTCCACCAAAAAGGCAGTTACCACTTGTCACTGCTGCCCCTGCATCGTCACCCTCGTCCACGGCCCGCGAGTTCCCAAACGCTTCCTGAGCACGTGGCCCTACTCCAGCCGGCAGTGACACGGGTGGGCTGAGCCCTCCCTGCTCCCGTCAGCCTGCGCTCACGTCACCGCTCCCTCGTTGAGCATTCCGGCCTGGGCGCCCTGAGCCTGGAGGGCCTGGGAGGGCTGCAGATCTCCTGCACAGGCCAGGTGTTGAGGAGCCCGAGGGGGATGCGACAAGGAGGAACAAGCCCAGCTCCACCCAAGGTCTGACCCCGCCTGGCATGGATGGAAGGTGACTGAGTGCAGAATCAGGGCCGGAACTCCTGACGGAGAGGCAGACAGGACAGGACCCCGCACACCTGGGCCGTGTGCCCCACAAGTCCGTGTAAGGCTGAGTCCTGGTTTTCTCGGCCGTGACGTCAGGGCCCTGTGTCTGACAGCAGGGGACAGACCTGGGGACAGGAATGTCTGTGCAAAATGAGTTCCTTGTGCAAGTCCCCGTGCAAGCAGGCGTTCAAAGTCAGAGGAGAATTCCCAAAGTTGTTTCCCTCCTCACGTTTCAATTTCAAATCTGGGGCCACTTAGCTCATGGCTTTTATCCCTCTTGAATCTGGGGGCGCGTAAGAAAGCCGGGGCTGGAGGTGGGCGTGTCCTGCTAACCGGTTTGACAGGCACGTGTGTGCGTCACTGTCCAAGTCCTGAACTCGCAGCTCTGCGAGCGGAGCAGTCTGGGAACACGCCTTCCTGTGTGTCCCTCCACTTTGCTGCCTACAGAACGACAGCAAGCTTGTAAACAGCGAACCCAACTTTTCACTTTGACTAGGGACTAGCTCTAGTTACGCACTGATGGAAACCATCCTGGGTGTGCTCATACCCTGGCGAGTGTCACTCACGAGCTCTTCCCACTGGTTCGCGAATGACGCACTTCCGAACCCTCGTCCCAGCTTGCTGCCGAGACCAGTGGACCGGCCCCCCACATGCCCACGTACACGCCCAGCCTCCGGGACTCCGTCCCGCTGCAGCACGCTCACACCTGTCACTTGCCCCTCGGATGTCGCAGAGCGGGTCTCCTGCACTTGCTAACCCAGGATAACCTGCTGAAATCCCTTCTTAGCTGCCGCAGTCCTCCCAGAGCTGACGCACGCTGTCGGCAGCCAGGTCTGAGACTGGTAACGGAGAAGCCGGGCATGACCAGGGAGGCCCTTCCTGGAACTGGACGTCTCCACAGACCCGAGGGAAGGGCCAGGAGGGGGACGCTTCCGCCTGTGTGGACCTGCGTGGCGAGAGAAGTAGCTCCCTGCTCCTTAGATTCCCTCCTTCCCCGTGTGCGCCCCTCCATCGGCCCCTCTGCAGTCTCCCTCTCCTCTCAGCGTCCCCTGAGCTCAGGGAGCCTCGACACAGTCCACCCCACTCCCCAGCCCGTCCTCCCAGCTACAACCCCTGCATGCGGCCTGGCACCTCAGGCCCCTGTGCGCCAGGCTCTCACAGCTGCTTCCCCTGCGCTCTGCCCACCTGCTTCAGAGAGTGATTTTCCTTGGCAGAAGTAAGCTTCCAGAAGAGCAGTTCTGGACCAGGTCGGAGCCTTGCTGGCCTGACCTCCTGAGGCTGCCTGGGGCTTCCTGAGGTGTCCATTCCTCAGGGGTGACAGTCAGCCCTGGGGCCCCATGTGTGTGTGCGCTGGACAGAAATCACAGCTGCCAGCTGGCAGGGAAGGGCAGCAGGCTCGTGAAGCTGAAAGGCCACGAGGGTGCCACAGCAGGGGCTCAGAGAACTGTGATGGCGAGACAGAGCCCACTCACTGGTCAAGGGCAGCCAGGGCACTGGGAGACTGTGCCAAAGGCCTTCCTGCGCTGGGCTGGCTCCGGGGCTTCCTGCCATGTCCTCAGAGCATTCCTCTCATGCTGGGAAGTGGCCTTATCTACCAGACCTGTCCCTGTCACGACAGTGCACTGTGTCCCCGCAGCTCCCCTCTTTGTCCTGCCTGACGGTGCACTGCGTCCCCGCGCTCCTGCCTTGCCCTGCCCTGCCCTGGCCGACGGTGCACTGAGTCCCCGTAGCTCCTGCCCTGCCCTGCCCTGGCCAACAGTGCACTGAGTCCCCGTACTCCTGCCCTGCCCTGCCCTGCCCTGGCCGACGGTGCACTGTGTCCCTGCAGCTCCTGCCCTGCCCTGGCCAACGGTGCACTGCGTCCCCGCGCTCCTGCCTTGCCCTGCCCTGCCCTGGCCGACGGTGCACTGAGTCCCCGCAGCTCCTCTCCCGTCTGCCTCAGGCCTTGAACGATCAGGCTGCTGTTCCTCCCCTGCCACTCGGCCGTCTCACCTCCTCGTGCCGCGTGCATGCTGTGTGAAGAGCCAGGCCGTGCTGACCTTGCCAGGCTGACGCCCTTCACTGTGGATCATGCCATTCACTACAGAGACCCACACGTTGCCTCCTCCCATCAGGGCAGACGGCTAGAGGGAGGCCCTGCCCCCAGGTGAGCCTTCTGGTGCCTCTCCCCGTGCACGCCTGGGGTTCTGTCCTCGGGGTGCAGGAGATGTCATCTGGGGAGTGCCGCCCTGACTCCACAGAGCACTCGCTCCTACGCCAGGAGCTGCCCGGCTCTGGATGAGCAGGGCCTCGGCTCCCACAACCTGCCTTGCAGCAGGAGGGCTGCCCATCGGAGAGCTGTGGAGGGCCGAAGCCCGAAGGTGTCGGAGAGAGGGTGTCCACCGAGAGCTCACGTAGCCTGCGGGGTGTCACAGCAACATGTGCTGCCCCCACCTCTGCTCTGCCTCCTCCTGTCTGCCCTCCAGATTCCCTTCCACTTTCCACCTTCACCTTCTAATCCCAGTGTGACCCGTTTGCAGACCCCGGTTTCCCTGCACCCCACTCTCGCTGCGCCCATGTGATTTCAGAGCAGCTCAGTGTCCTTGGGGAGAACTCGGGGTGGGGGGGTGTCCCTGCACAGCAGGGGGCCGTGGCCTTCCTGTGCCTTGTCCTCCTCAGGACTGACGCAGGGCCCTCACCATGACCTAAGTGGGTTCCTTGGGCAGGTGGCACCCGAGGGCCACCTTAGCTGCCTGTGGTCCTGGGTTAGGTTGAGGCCAGCTGGGACCTGCTCACACCTGTGCCCTCTGGAAGCTTCCACAACACGCCCTGGATGGTACTGGCCATGCAGACCAGGCTGCCCTGTTCCCCTAGGAGGCAGGCTGTCTTCATGCTGGTATGATCAAACTTTCAGCTCAGAAAACGCTCGCTACTCTCAGGGACTAAGAGGACACAGTGCCCAGGAAGATCTCAGGGACTGAGAGGACACAGTGCCCAGGAAGATCTCAGGGACTAAGAGGACACAGTGCCCAGGAAGATCTCAGGGACTAAGAGGACACAGTGCCCAGGAAGAGTGGGGAGGTGGCATGTGTTGGGCCCGAGCAGTTTGCTATGTCCAGCCCATCCCCAGAAATGTGGAGCTGCCATCATCCCCGCCCTCAGATCACTGCCCACAGAGCCCAGCGGTGTTAGTTACACATAGCGACCCCGGGCCTTGCACCACAGGGCCCCCCGGCCTCACAGTGCCCACCCGGCGTCACGGGGCCCTCCAGGCCTTGCAGCGCCCATGCAGGCTCAGAAGGCCCCCAGTCCACCGGTGAGGTGCTGGGTGGGCCCAGCTTGGGCCTGTGCCTGGAGCAGCGGGCTGCACCACTGCCTTCTCCTCCTGGAAATCTCCCCCTCAGAAAAGACGGAGCCTGGAACAGCAGTCCGTGTGGCAGGGACAGGAGACTGCGAGGAACGAGTGAGTGGGCCAAGGACGCCCCTCCCACGACGAGTGAGTGGGCCAAGGACGCCCCCCCAACGAGGCCAAGGCAGCCCCGGGCCCCCAGCCTGCAGGCATCCTCCCACCACCCCGGGCCTGCCCACACCCCGTGTCCAGCCCCAGCCCTCTGGCCACTCTACAAGACACCTTGTCCTCACCAGGGTGGTCACCGCAGGCATGAGTGGGACTGCCTAGCCCCTGCCTGTCCGCCACGGCCCTCCACCCTCCGCCGTGGGCCACTATCCCACCGCGGGGTGTGCTCACAGACCACCTGTGGACCCAGGGAGGTGCTGGGGCAGGCGCTCCACCTGGCTTTATGAGAAACTCTTGGTCTGCAAGACATCATTGCCTGAGACGGGACCTGTCCCCTCTCTGAAGTCTCCCTCAGGGCCTCCCCTGACAGAGTCACCCCTAGGAGCAGCAGAGGCCCAGATCCAGGGCCCAGAGGGGTGCTCTGCCTCCACCCTGCAGCTCTCCACACCCACCCCTGTGGCACTGGGCCTGCTCACGACCTGTGCTCTCGGCCTCCTCAGAGCCTGCTGTGCTGGCTCGTCTGCAGGGGCCTGCCTGGCTCTCTGGTGGCTGGGCAGGCTCTGGGGGTCTGTGAGGGCATTGGGGTACAAGGAGGGGTCCCATGGGCCCCCCTGCAAAGCCAGCCCCAGAGGAGCCCCTTCCTGCCCCTAGCAAGCACTGGCCCCTGCTCAGGACGCCTGGGTGAGGCATGCTGGCCACTGCCTGCCCCTGGGAGCCTGTGCCTCTCTGAGGCCCTGCCGGCTGCCTGGTGCTCCACCAGCCACAGCTTCCCCGGCCCGAGCAGGAGCCCAGGGTGAGCGGAGGCCACAGAAAACCCTCTCCATTGCCCTCTCCCTCCGCTCCTTCAGATTGTCCAGGTAGCACCCGGGTCACTAGAAAACCAGGCAGACAGACAGCCGGTGCCAGCATCTCCAAGACTGAAGGACAGCACAGGGTGAGGAGCCCCAACTCTCACGGCCGGACGTCCTGCGCTCTGACGGCCAGGCCCCTGGTTGCGCCACCCGAGGTCCTAATGGAATCTGTTCGAGGTCGTTCTGGCTCATCAGGACAGTGGCTTGCTGCCCCAGAACCGCACAGGCTTGACCTCGAGGTCTACACAACGCCCGGCCACTCTTCCCACCCTCGGTGTTCTGTGAAGATCGACTCCAAACCTGAGGAGCTACTCTGGGTGACACTGGCGGCACATGGGAGCACCTGAGGGTAGAGGGGGAGCAGACATGGGGCCTGCCGGCTCTGCATAGGGGTCACAAAGACTGAGTGCACGGGGGAGGACAGCAGGTCCCGGATGTCCTGGACAAGTCTGCCCCCTTAGCAGGGCCACTTTGCAAGTTCCCCTCAGACCACACCACTACCTGGAGACGCCAGGACTTTGGCTTCCGCATAGCTCATGGCCTGGCCCAGACATCCAGACATTCTGGGGGCCCGGAGGAGGAGGAGGGGCCTCGCCCCCCCCCACCCCGGCGGAGGGGGTGTCTGCAGCACACACCTGCAAACGGCTCAGGACTCGGGCAGTTCCGAGAGACTCTCCTGACACGCCCTGTGCTGCCAGCCACTTTTGCAAAGCTAAAATGGGAAAATGCTAATTCTCGGGTTTGCCCACATTATTGTAAAAAGAAATGTTCTCTAAAAACATTTTAGGACTCCCAGTGTTAAAGCAGGGTAGATTTTCCTTATTGGCTACCTGCTACGCACACGCAGAGACATGCACACGCGTATACACATTTTGACCTGAAGGTTTAAATGCCAAGCCAGGAAAGCCATTCAAGATGAGCAGCCGGCTGAAATGGAGAAGGCTCTCAGAGCAGCTCGTGGGGACAAATGAGCCTCGCGCAGATGCGCAGCTTTCCACTTCACGCAGCCGTCCCACCCTCCCGCCACTCCCGGGACCAGTGCTGATGAAGGCTGGACTCAGAACTCACCCGGCAGGGGAGCAGCCTGGCTCCGCGGCCCAAGGGAACAAGCCGACCTGTGACCCGTCCTCTCTAAGAACCCAGATTCCCTCAGCGGGGTGAGGCCCAGGAGCTCGACCTCAGGAACACTTCAGCCTGGGGTCCGGGCGCCCTCCTGTGGCAGCCATCTCCCTGCCCTGGGCGGGGCGCTCACAGCCCTGGCTAAGGGAGCAGTGGGGACCAGGGGTGCTCAGTGGCTGTTTACAGGCGGTCCCCGTAGCATGAGCGCATGGGTTCAGTTCCAAAGGCCCCAAGTACACAGAAAACCCGCTGGGCATTGTGAAATCAACCATCAAAAGGCAGCTAGCTGCGAATTCTGCAGGACTCTCTGCCCTCTTGCCGGGGAAGGGAGAGGGGCTGGTGGAATACGAAACACGCTGTCCGGATGATCAAAGCCTCGGAGAAATGGATGCAACATTCAAAGAGACTCCGAGAGAAAAGGAGGAGAGTGTCTTCTAATCATCTAACAACTTATTTTTGGCACAGTTTTTACCCAACCACCTTCCATAGAAATAGGACACCTACATGCAAAAATGCATAAAGCGCTGGTACTAAGCATCACAATCTTCCTGTGCCTTTACATCACGTGTGTGCAGGCGTGTACGTGTGCATAGAAACACACGTTTGTATTTGACGTGCCATGCCAGTTTGAAAAGAAGAATAAAAGTAAGCAAAATTGGCTTTTTAGGTAATGAAGTAAAATTAACCCAAATTTATTATGCCTTAGATATTTAGAACATTTGCTAAGCATGGGGACAAGTCTGGTGACAGTGTCTGTTTACTCCAAAAGTCACTCTGAAAGTTAACATGCCAATTACTTCAAGTCTGAGCAAGGTTAAACTGCGCTGAACTATCCAGGAGGCAGATGTCTTGGTGGGTGTCAAAAGTATGACCGTCTGCCCAAAAGATGGGTCTTCCAACAGGTAAAGGAACAGGAATTTATGCGCACACACGTGTACACACATGCACACAGCCCTCACACACAGGTGTACACACATGCACAACCTTTCACACACATGTGTATGCACATGCACACACCTTTCACACACACGCACACAGTGCACACAGCTCTCGCACACATGCACACACGTGCACAACTCTCAAAACCACACGCACACACGTGCACACACATGCACACAGCTTTCACACAGGTGCACAGACATGCACACAGCTTTCACACACATGCATAGCTTCCACACACATGTACGCCACTCTCGCACACATACACACATGCACACAGCTCTCACAAACATATGCACACAGAGCTCTCACACACACGCACACACATACACAAATGCAGAGCTCACATGCACACAGCTCTCACACACATGCACACACACATGCACACAGAGCTTTCTCACACACACACACACACAGAGCTCTGAAGTCCAGACTCTATGAAACAGTTCTAGTTTGAAGAAGAAAGTGTAAGCGTGTAAAGATGTTTGCACCAGAATCCAAGGATTCGAACTCCTTTCTGCTCTCAAACCATGCAAAGGAAAGCCCACTGACTGCCTGGGGTGCCCGCGGGCCCCAGCACGGCTTACACGTAGCGTGGCCACCGCATAGACATGGTGGGCGATGTGGACCGGAGCTTCGCCAAGGGCCAGCTACGTAGGAGCCTCCCAGGTCCCAGAGAAGGATTCGCCAGGATACTCACCGTCGCTGTGGACCTGGGGATTCGTGGACTCTCCTTCTGGACCCCCATGGAGACGCCCTGCCACCCCGGACCCACTCTGAGCACCGTCTTCCTCACCCGCTCAGAGCACCTGCTCACTCCTGTCCTGCCCACAGGACATGCGTGGCTACTCCGTGTGCAGAGCAGCTTCATGCTCTGCATCAGTAACAGCACCGCCACCCGCTGTTCTTCGTCCCTAGGTCACCGGCTTCTAATCTCGGACAACACCCTTTTCCCTTCTGGAATCTCTAAAAAGACGCGTTGACTATTCCCATCATGACCCCATGAAGTAAAGCCCACACTGAACCGCGGAGCGCTCCTTCCGTTCCTCCCTGCTCGCACACCTCCCTTCTGTCATGGGCTTAGCGAGGCACAGGAGTTCTGAGTTTATAAACAAATACCGGGTGCAGGGAGACACTTCCTGGAGTTTGCAGCTTTGCGTTTGCAATATTTACTTTTCACACAGGCTCGCACTGGAAGGGGACCTCCGCAGCACTTACAGAGAAGCCCCGGGAGACACCAGCATCTGCTCCGCTCACGCTGCGCGGCGCCTGTCCTGTCGGGCACAGTCGTGCGAGCCCATGCGGCATGACTCTGCCACACTTAAAGCTGCCCCCACGCAACCTTCGGCCTCACTGGTGAGTCCTGCTCTGTTACAGAGCAGATCAGAACAACACGGCAGCTCCCGCCGAACTGTTCTCAACACTAGACGACCCACTCTGCGGGGAGAAAATCCCCACATTTAAACCAAGTAGTCCCTAAAGGGAATTTTGTAGTAATTTCAAAACTAAACCCATCAGAAAATCTTTGCAATTGTTTCATTTCCAAATTTTCCTAGATTATACTTTTGAAGAGAAAGTTCCTTTCTGTTCTTTTTTCTCTTTTATTAACCTGGATTGAAGAAAAGCACACATTTCATTTATTGTCTGGATTACAGATTCTTATTAAACAAACCACAGCTCATTATAAAATCAATATCGACTTAACCACCGTGCCCTCAGGAGAGCGGCAGGGAGGTCACTCCAGGAAATTCAAACAATTTTCCTGCTGGAAGGACACGATTTTAATTACAGATACTATTAATTAGAGCCATCACCGGGAGGAATATTTTTTGTTAATTATCACAGATTCAGTCCTAAGTATGCATTTTCAACCCATGTTTTTGTTAAGATTAGTCATTTCAGCTTGCGAGTCCAACCTGTGCATTCTATCAATATTTTATATTTGAATTTCAAAGCGTTTCCGAGGATGCCAAGCTGTCTAAAAACCTTCACCCGTGTGATCTCCCACCTCGCCCCATGGAACAGAGTTGGTGTGATCATTTATTTATGGAGTAGCATGGGCTTGGCCCTGCAGACCTAGTGCCCCACACTGATGGTCTTGAGCCAGAGTATTTCTGGAGAAGTTCTTACGAGTTTTGTGACGTTTTTTCAGGCTGCTTCTTCAGAAGTGGTTTTCCTTTGCTTTGAAGCAGAGCTGGTGTGGCGACTGAAACGCCAACCCCGCACACGTGAAGTGGCCATTTCTTCACAAGAAAATGATCTGCTGGCCAGGCTCATGGCCCTCCAGAAGACAAGATTTTCTCCACTCGACGACGGTGCAGAGGATTTAGAAATGGGAGGGAAGCTAGCTCCTGGTCGCCTTCAAGCACAGCGATTTATAAATTCACCTGACTCCTCACCTGGGGCAGGGCCAGGTCGGCCCCCGAGGCAAGGAGAGGCCAGCTCGGATGGGCTTCTGAGCACGCTGCTGGACGGTCAGGGGCACTTTCTGGAAACAGCCTGAGAGCCCACCCATGTGGCCATGACACAGAATAATAGTATTGCCTCAATGTGTCTGTAAAATGCCAGGAATTATTTACAAGACACGGTACACGCAGTAACCACCTGACTAGAAGAAACAGGGGTTCAGACCAATAGGGGGAGCCGCTCCCCAGCCCCCGGGGGCACGCGGAGCCCCTCTGCTTCCCGCCAGAGGACTCACGGCCGGAATTGTGTGTCTTCTGGCCTGAGCGTCCGTCCTCAGCCTGCCTGGCTGCTCTCCACTCCCCGCTGTGCCCAGGGTCTCTCTCCCACCCACTGCCACTAGGCACCACCAACCCCAGCACCGGCAGAGGGTGGTGAGGGGCCAGGCCAGAGGGCCTCTTCGTCAAGACCTGAGTGTGACAAGGACTGCACAGGCATCTTCGAGGATCTGCACAACCAATTTATCTTGCCACGCTGGCACTTTTCGCTAACAGTGGCCAAACTAAGAAAGATAACAGATGGCGCGTAATGCGGGGCCGTGCTGCGTCCATTGCTAACCAGCGGCCTGCCTTCCCGCTAAGACCCATCCACAAACAGGGTGGGGTCCACACAGCGCGGTAACTGGCTGCAAGGTATTTACACGGGCGCTAGAGGAGTTTCCAACTGTCACCTGAAGGAAGGACTGCTGTAAGGGGCCGAGACAGCCCAGTGACCTGTTCGGCAGACGTCCGGCGGCTTTGCTGAGGCCTCTTACCTGGTAGGCGGCGGTGGCATCTGGGCCTGGGCCGGGCCCTAGTCCTGGGAGCTTCTCTTGCAGCTTGGACTGGGAGCTGTGGCGGAGACAGTAGACCAGGCAGGAAGCCAGGAGGACCCCCACGATGCCGGCGAGGGACACCAAGGTGAGCACGATGAACTTGGCCGAGTCTTCCTGCTCCGCCTGATGAGGCAGAAGCTTGAGTCTGCTTCTCTGCAGAGCAGGGGAGGAAGCGTTAGTGCCTGACGCCTGACAGTCACCACCTGCTGGACCACCCTCTTCACATGCAAAGCAGGACACGCGGGACCCTGCAGCACAGGGGGTAGCCACAGGAACAGCGCCCCTCAAAGGACAAGCCGGCCCAGTTCAGACCTGGGGCTGCAGCGTTTTCACCAGGGACTTGAAAGGGACTTGAAAGCACGTCGTTTCCCATTTCCCACCCGTAGCAGCCAAACGCAGCACCTGCCATCTAAGGGCTGTCCTGAGCAAAGGGTCCATCCGTGGAAATAGGCACCGCAATTTGCAGAGCAGAGGCCCCCGGGCGGGTGGGAGGGGAAGGCCTGAGCGTCTCTGGCTAGAGGCAGCAGCCCAAGTCCCAGCCAGCGTGGAGGGAGGAAGCTTTAGTGCCTGACGCCTGACAGTCACCACCTGCTGGACCACCCTCTTCACATGCAAAGCAGGACACGCGGGACCCTGCAGCACAGGGGGTAGCCACAGGAACAGCGCCCCTCAAAGGACAAGCCGGCCCAGTTCAGACCTGGGGCTGCAGCGTTTTCACCAGGGACTTGAAAGGGACTTGAAAGCACGTCGTTTCCCATTTCCCACCCGTAGCAGCCAAACGCAGCACCTGCCATCTAAGGGCTGTCCTGAGCAAAGGGTCCATCCGTGGAAATAGGCACCGCAATTTGCAGAGCAGAGGCCCCCGGGCGGGGGGGAGGGGAAGGCCTGAGCGTCTCTGGCTAGAGGCAGCAGCCCAAGTCCCAGCCAGCGTGGAACGCGCGCTGAGCGTTCCGCGCTACCTTGCCCCCAGCTCTCAGCCCCGCGGCCTCGCCCGCGCCTCCGGAGGAGTCCGGGTCAGGCCCGGGCCCTGCGGCCGCCTGCGGAGCCGGCACTGAGCCCGGCTGAGCCCGGCGCTTCGCACCTGAGTACTTTCCCTGGAAGGAACAAAGACGCTGGGGATGGGGTGGTCCGGGAAGGGGTAAAATGAAGGCCCACACGCCTTCAGATTCTCTTTTCCTTGGCGTGGGGTGGGCGGCGAGAGACCCCGTGGGTCCACCTTCCTCCCCTACGTGCGAGCAGTGCAGGGCGCTCTCCCTCATTAGCTTCATTAGAAGGCGTATTAGCAACAATTAAAAACGCCACAGGAAAATGGAAAGGCCGGGCCGGCCCCCGCCCCCCGGTTGCTGGGAAAATGAATGGGAAGCGCGCCCCGCCTCCGCCTGGTCGCTGCCAGACAAGAGCAATTAGCAAGCCCTTCCCCCGCCTAACTTCGCGGCCACCGGCCGGCTTCCCCCGAGTGGCTGGCCGGCCGCTGCGCTCGCTGTTGGCGGCGTCTGCTCGCATTCAGCCCCGCTCTCCACGGCCTCCCGTCCCGAGTGCACACAGCGCCTCTCCGTCGGCCGGGCCGCTTCTATCTTGTAGTCATAAAGGCCACCTAAGCAATTATCGCCGGCCTTGACTGGAAAAGCTGGTCATTAATTAGCCTCCTTTTGCCTTCGGTGCGGCGGATTAGCGGGCGCTGGGACTGAGTTAATGGAAACGCGGGTTAAATGAGAAAAGACGCCCGGATGTTCCTGCCCGGCGTGCGGCTCCTGCAGGAGCGCGAGGTTTGCAAACGGAGGGAGGCGGGTGGAGGAGGAGGGGAGGGTCGGAGCAGGGGGAGGAGACGCGCTGGGGGAGGCGCGGGTGGCGGG
>NW_006159574.1:2652757-2658040 GCF_000334495.1 Tupaia belangeri chinensis
CGGCGCAGGGCAGGGACGCGGGCGGACAACCTCGGCCCCGGACGCTCTCTAGAGCCCCAACGTGGGGTCCTGACCCGCGCCCGCCCAGGCCGGGTCGCCGCCGGCCGGTTGACGTCGGCGAAAGGGCCGCCTGTCCCAGCTTCGGGGAGGCCCACCTGCCACCTGGAGGGCGTCGCCAGGAGGACGCTCGGCGCACCTTGGTCGGACCCGCTTGCCCAGGCAGAACCCGAACAACAAAGGAAGCGGCGCGAAGGGCGGAAAGGGTGGCCCAGGTGGCCTGGGTGGCCGGCCGGGCCACCGCGGTCGCTGCACGCACCTCCAGCCAGGCAGCGCAGGGCCCGGGTCCTCGGCCAGGCGGGGCGCCCTCGTCCGGGGTCCGCCCCGGCGGCTGGGGGGCGCCGGGGCCCCCCGGGCCGCCTGCAGCGGTGCCAGCGGGGAGGGTGCTCGGACCTGGGTGTGGCCCAGGCCTGCGGGCACCTGCCGGCCTTGGCGAGCTCCTCCGGGAGGCGGGCAGGGCCACACTGCCCTCTTGGTCCTTCTCGCTGGAAACCACCGAAGGTCACCTCGCCTTTCTGCAAGCTTGCCGGCCCGGGAAGCGGGCCTGCTCTCAGCGCTTCCGGGTGTCCTCAGAGCCCCCTCCCCTCCCACATGAAGTCAAGAACATGGACCGCCCAGAGCTCGGACCCTCCTCCCTGGGCATCGCTGGGCTCAGGCGCTCCCGAAGGAGGGGGCCCCTTCCCGGAGCTCCTATTCTCCCTTCTCCCCCACCTCCCCCTGCTGAGCCTGAGCCGATGGGCAGAGAAGGGGACAGAGACAGGGCTGTCGGGGAACCCGGAGAGGGTGGGCAAGGCTGCGGACTGTGGCCTCCACCGTGAGGAGGGGAGAGACGTGAGGGAGGGCAGCCTGGGACAAGAGACCAGCTGCAGGGAGGGCAGGACACCGGCCTCCAGACTGGCCAGGCGCCTCTGAGGAACCTAGCAGTCACTCACCCCGCGGTAGGTCCGGGGTCCAGGACTGGACGAGGGAGAAGTGCTGGTGGCAAGCCCGGTCTTAAAAATCCCAGAAGAGACAGAAAACGTATAAAAGCCAAACGGATTTTACATGAGAGCCGATTCCCCCTCTGGGCAGTCCCTGAGTTTAGGTAACTTTACAATTGCTTCCCTTCCTTGCTTTTCCTGGAGGAAAAAACAAAAACTTAAAATCCCAGCCAACCTCGAGATGTACAGAAGGAATCGGAATCCAGTCTGCAGGCTTGGGGTGGGAGGGAGCCCCGCTGCCAGGTGGCCTCCCCCTCCCGGTGCAGCTCCGTGGCCCCAGCTCTGGGTGAGGGTGAGGTACAGCCCCCTTCCCTGATGGGCCGGAAGAGAGCCTGCACTAATTAGAGGCATCTTACCAGTCTTGACTTGAAATTGAAAGAAAATGACGTTTAAATATGTATGACTTTGACATTTGCAGTCAGATGCCTTTCCAAAGCAGAACAGCTCCTGCACAGCCTGCTTCAGTGAAGTTTGACCCGGGGAGGGGGAGCTGGGGATGCCCAGCCCAGGGCACCTCCAGCCAGCCGGGTCCCTAAGCGACAGACTGGCCTCCGTGTGATCAGGAAGAACACCTGGCTACTCGGGCCTGCTGCTAGAGTACGCACGCACGGAGACGGAGCGCTAGCTCTCCCCCAACTCTCCACCGGCCACTCCTCCGGAGCCGGTGTGCGAGGGGCCAACAGACATTACCCTGACAGAGCTGAACTCAGGCGTCTGTGTGTGATTGAAGGTACTGGGCTCCCATCACACGCTCTTCTGAGCCATTAAGGCAAAATGCCTCCAGAACTTTTTATAGCTGTCCATGTGGTAAGCTTAAAAGCAAAGGAAAAAGAACTGTCCCCAAACATAGCTTGAGAAGACGGAGCCCCACCAGCACAGCTTTATGGGATGTGTGCTGGCAGTAGCGAACTTTCGGGTTTCCCAGAGCCACTCTTCACCGAAGCCACTGCCTTACGGTTTGAAAATGCGCTTGTACTAAGCCAGCTCTCCGGGGCTAGCGCTCCACTTCCTCGATATTAAGCTCTGCGCTGTTTCCATTTGTATTTCTGAGGAAGCGGATTCGCAGCCCAGACTCATCCTGTCGGCACGTCTGCCACTAGACTTAGATCAGTTCTGTAACAGAAATTAGATTTCGAGACTATTGGTGAGCTGCTGTAACGAGTTTGCTGCGATTTGCTGCGTGACTTACCTCGCACTATTTGGCAATTTTACTCTAAGTTTACTAAACTGTTTACTAAAAATGGCCACCATTACTTTCAAGGTGATCTCAATTCCTAACAGTTTTCAGTCCGTGGAAAGTGACCAAATTAAAAACATGGAGGAGGGGCATCTTAAAATATTTTTAAAGTATTTTTTAAAGCTGTTAACTGAACTATTTTTAATTTGGAATTCGCCACAGAATTCTAATAAATGAGAGAAGTCAGGCGGAAATAATCATGTATTAATTCTCTGCATTACAAAATCTTTTCAGAAGCTGTCATCAGAGCAAGAGGCACCAGGGTCTGAATTCGGGTGGGAGAAGGCCTTTGTGCGACTGAAAGCCATTGTCCTCTCTGTAGATGAAATTGTACTTGCAAATCTGCCATTCAAGTAGCCCCCCCCCCAAAAAAAAACTATATGGGCCAAAGAAAAGACCCTCCAAGAAATAATTATTCTTAAATGTAAGCGTTAATGGAAGCAACTTGGGATACGCTGTTTTAGAATAGACCATTGGTTGGATTTTTCAGACATATGCATAAAAGGGAATACACAAAACACCATAACTTATTTACCATCTCCAAGCACTCCTTCACATCAGTGTTGGGGAAATCCCGTGTTTTAAAATGCCAGGGAAGATTTCTGATACTGATGCTTAGCGGGAGAGCACCTTGGAGGAGCTCGTTTTCAGCAAGCCCCATAACTAGCAGGTAGTTCGGTAGCAGAGAGCCCACAGCCAGCCCAGGGCCGGGCCGGAGTGGATAGGCTCCCCCAAGAGAAAACTCGGCCGTCTTTCATGGTCCATGGTGGCATTTTTATGACATCAAAACTTGAGCTCAGCCCATAAACTTAGCAGTGCTCCTAACCCGTTTTTGACATGCATATTTGGTCGCACAGACCCAGAGTGACACCTGCTCAGTCAGGTGCTCTGAGGGTAGGGCCAGAGCGTGAAGAGGACTGTGCTCACCCCTCCCCCGCAGAACCCAAGCTCATCCTAAAGTCCTGGGGCTGGCTGTCAGGACCCTGCTGTGACAAGAATCTGAGTGCGGGTTGGGAGGGCCTAGGTCGCCGTTCTTGTTCTGAGCCCTCCCCCACCCGGGAGGACCCAGCGGCCTGGGCTTTCACACTCCTCTATCCCTTCCCCCCACTCATTCACAAGACTCTCCAGAGGTGGGAAAGATCAGACCACAGTGCTGGACACAAAGGGTCGGGAGTTCCTGGGAGCTTCGGCATTCACAGGCCCGAGAAGGGTCCCGGCAGGCAGTGCAGCCTGCGGCCCCTTCTGGAGGGGACAAAGCGAGGCCCAGCCTCTCAGGCCACAAAGCCTGCTGGCGGAGGGAGGGGTTAATGTCTCCAAAGCCCTGGTCCACCCAAGAATCTGGGGAGTGCCACAGCCCGCCACTGCCTGAGTCCCCAGCGCTACCGAAGTCTTCTCCCAGCCTGGCCGGGATACTCGCCTGGGGGCACTGGGCACTCCTTCCTGCCTGCGTAAGAAGAGGGGCTCCCCTTTCCTCCCAGCGCCCCCAAGGAACCTCACGTCCTAGCATGCTTGCTGCACCTAAGATCTGAGGGTCTGTGGTCACCTCTGGAAAGGGCTGTTTGGGGGAGACCAAGGGGGTCCGCTGCGTGCTCTCCTCTAGGCGGGGAGGCCCACAGGGACTGCGGTTCCGGCGGAGGGACCGTGCCTGGACTCTGGGGGCCGCTGTCGTCGGACTTGGATGGGCAACTCAAATCCACCATGGAGGCCCAGGGCGAGGACAAGGTGGACAGCAAAGAGCCACACAAGGGGCTTGGGAGAGTCGCGGAGAGTGGCTGAGGTCCTCAGCAGCTGCCCAGCCGTAGCGGTTTCCCGACAGCCCTCCAGTTGCCCGTCGGGGACCAGGGCTGAGTGGTACAGTGACCCGTCTCCCTGCAGGCCAGCGGCTGAGGTCGCTAAAGGGCAGGAGGCTCTCTGGCTGAGGAGGCAATGCTGCAGGCTTTTACTCATTCTGGGGTCCCCGACGGCGGCTTCTCTCAACCCAGGAAGCCAAGGAGACAGGCGAACCGCACAGGCGGTGCCGGCGAGGGGATGAGGTGTCTCCACACAGCGCAGTCAGAAGTTTCTCTCCAGGAGACTGGGACCTCACCTGGGGCCAGGGCGCAGGTTCCCATGGGTGGGCGGTCCTCTCTGAGGGTCTCTGCCAGGCTGGGGGCTCAGAACACCTCCAGCTCTCACTAGCCACCCTGCCTCTGGAACGTGGCTCCTCGCAGGCCCGTGCAGTGTCCCAAGTCACCCCTGGCGGGGCCAGCCCAGCGCACAGACAGGCCAGCGCCCCCTGACCTGATGCGCAGGGCAGAGAGCGCCCCAAAACGGGCTGGGAGGGAAATGCCCCACCGCAGCCCCTCCCCATCCTGGAGACCCCCTCTGTCCTTCCTCCTCCCTCCCCACCTCCGTGCCCGCACAGCCGCCCCGCTGCCTCCTGGATGGTCTCAACTGGCCAGAGTGGCGGGCAGCCCAGCCCCCAGAGTCTCGAGGAGAAGTCCGGCGGCCCCGGTCCCAGCCTCCCGGGCGGCCCCGCGGAGCGCGGGCCTGGACAGCTGCCTCCCCTCCGTATCTGGCTCCGGCAGCCCTGCTGCCGCCGCTCCCCTTCAGAAGCCCATCCCGGGCCACTCGAAGACCTCCGCCGACGCAGATCCCCGCCCGCCTGCTCCTTGGCAGGTGTCCTGCGGCAAGTCCGAGCGACCCCCGAGTTCTCCGACGCCCAGGTGGCCCACCCGAACCCTATGCGCACCCTCCACCCTTCTAAGGCGTCCGCGTCCACCGCGAGCGCTGGAGATGCCCTCGGGGGCCACTCCTGCCCCACCCCTCCCTTCTCCCAGGCCCACCCGGCCTCCCCGGAGCCGCGCCTAGCACCCCTGGTTACCTGCAGCCGGACCAGAGCGGAGCCAAGGATCCAAAATGAGGTGAGTGCGTGCGCCGGGCCCGGCGGCCTCGGGCGGCGTGCTCATCGCGGTCGGTGGCTTGCCTTCGCCGAGACGGCGGACCAGCGGGGCCATCCCGCCCTGGCCA
>NW_006159574.1:2658565-2659427 GCF_000334495.1 Tupaia belangeri chinensis
TCTCGGCGTTAGTTCCCCGTTAACCGTGGGGACCCTGGCGCCTCCTTCCCAAACTGAAGCAGGCCAATTCCTAGGGCAGCTCCGCGAGGAGCTCCCCCACGCCGTGACGAGCCGTCCTTACGTCCCGGCACGCGCAGACAGCCGCTCCGGACCCTTGGCACCCTTTGGGTCTAGGCGCGCGGCAGCCAGCGCACAGCCTGGGCGAGGGGAGAACGCCGGGGGTCTGAGCGCGTCCTCCTCCTCCCTGCCCTGTCCTTGCACCACAGCCTGGCCTGGACCACCCACCCCGGCCCTACAACCACGTTCCCAGTCTCCGCGAGGTGCCTGGGTCCCTGACCCACAGCGCAGGTCCGGGCTCCCAGGGCCCGGCAGGCACCCGCAGCCCAGCAAGCTTCTCTGAAGCGACCAGGCCCGCTGTGCCGCAGACTCTGGCCCAGGCGCCCTGCAACTCGCCCCCCACCCCCAGGCCTCTTCGCCACCGCGTCGCCCTTTCCGGCCCCTCCGCCACGCTCTCCCTCTCCCCAGGCCTGGGTGGCAGCCACAGGTGGGGACACCCCGGCGCGTAGCCGGGGTGGAGCCTGTGAGAGTGGAGGGCTGAGACCCAGCATCTGTGTGTACAAAGCGCTCTCCGAGGCCCACAGCTGCAGGGACCAGGGAAGAAAGGGAGGCGCAGGAGCGAGCTCGTCACTGCAGATGACAGTCGCGGAGGCCTCTTTAGTTCTCCTTTTCTGGAAGCCCCCGCGCCCTGCCAGGCCCCCCTCGCCCCTCTCCTCCCTTTTGTTCCGCGCTCTCGGGGCAGCTGGAGCTGCGCTCCGCGCCCGGCACCCCGCCCGCCGGCTGCCCAGCCCCGCCCCCCCCCCCC
>NW_006159574.1:2659512-2664383 GCF_000334495.1 Tupaia belangeri chinensis
CCAGCCCAGGGGCAGAACTCCCAGGCAGGCCGGGTCCCAGGGCGCAGGCCAGAGCCAGCCAGTGCAGTCCTGGCCCGCAAAAGTCCCAGGCCTCGTTTGCTGCCACCCTGGGCCTTGGCCGGGTCCAGCTTTCATTTTTGTGTGCAGGGGGTGGGGGCAGCGCCTCGTCCACCCGAGGGCTAGGAGGCCGGGGCTTCCTGCTGCTCCGCAGGCCCCAGTGGCCTCAGGAGGCCGGCTGGTGCTGGGGCAGCTGGCGCCACGAGGCGAAAGCGAGTTCTGGAGGAAGCCAAAGAAGAGAGACCAAGTCCTCCCGGGCCTCCGCCCACGAGTTCACGCCCTTCACGCCCCAGCAGGCGCCGACGTCCTATGGGCCCTCTCTAGCCCTGGAGCCCAGGCCAGGGCCTCAGAACCCCTGCGCACCGCTCCCGGTGCCGAGCCTTGGCGTCCCCGCCCACGCGCTAGGCCTCCAGGAGCCCAGGCTGGTGGAGAGAAGCCGCCCACCCTGCTCGCCGCCGCACCCTCTAAGGAGCCTCCTGGAGCCAAGATCCTAGTGGGGCGGTTTCTGCTCTCTCCCACCTACCCTCCTGGGGTCTTGAGGCGACTAGTGCATCCCTGCCAACCTCCAGGGCGACCCTTGGCCAGAACCCGCAGAGGACGCTGAGAGGCGGGGAGGGGGCTGAAGGGGACTCTGGAACCCCTGCGGGAAGGTAGGGACAGGGAGGAGAGAGCCCGGAGGAGGGGACCTGCTGCCCTCGGCCTCGCTGGTAACCAACCTCTCCATAGCAACGGCCTGAGCGCGCGTTTGTGTGGGGGTGGGGGCGCTGTCACTGCGCTTTCCTGCCTGGGGGTGGGGGTTTGCGAAGATTGCAGAATCCGCGCTCCCGCGCCCCTGGGCGGGAGACCCGAGACCCTTCAAGGACAGAGGCCTGGCCTCCGAGTTGCTGGGAGCAGCCCAGGCTCTGTGTGGGCGCACCCGCCGAGGACATACTTGGGCCGCCGGGGCTCCAGGGCGCCCTGCACTCGCTCCCGGGCCCTCCTGCTCCGGCACCCGGGCCCTGAGCCATCCCGGGAGGGGCGGGGACCAGGGCCCCATCCGGCCCGAGGGCCCCGGCTGGCGCACCTGAGGTCTGGCGGGAGCGCGCGGGGCGGCGGGGGCGCGCAGGCCGGGGACCCCAGCTAGGACCCGCGCAGAGCCTCCAGGAACGCAGGGGGCCTAGGTGGCTCCTGCCCGGGGTACCTGCGCGAGCTCGCAACCCGCGGTGACGCGCTCAGAGGACCGGATGGCCGCGAAGGTCTGAACCAGTCCCCAAGACGCGGCGTTCTGGCCACCTTCCAGGCCGGTCCGCTCCTTGCACGCCTCACCCTCTCTCCCCGCCCTGCGCTGCCAGGGCCTTCCACAGGAGGGGTCGGGGGAGCGGCTGCTGTCTCCACCAGGCCATGTCTGGCTCCTTAGCCTCCAAGGCAGCACGGACCCATGCGACCACCCTGGCTCTAGGACCACGCAAGGAGGCCTCCGGGCCGTGTGGACGAGGGCAGCGGCCAGAGGGCCAGCGACGCCAGAGTGAGCCTGAGCCCAGCGCGCGGCTCCAAGCGGGGGAGCAGTTTGCTTCTTTACACCCTGGACGTGGGAGTAAGTTTTCTCAGCTAGCTATTGGTGTCCCAGGGTCTTCAGGGGGAGCGGGGGGGGGCACCATTCCGGATTTCATCTGATTTGGCCTTCTACCTGGCATTCCGGACCTTCCAGGGCGAAGTGCAGGAAGGCAGCGCGACTTAAGTTGGCTTTGGGTCACCAGATCGAGGGCTGGGCGGCCGCTGGGCGCAGGTGCTCTTTCCTGGGAAGGAAGTAGACTCGGCCGCAGGAGCTCTTTCTGGGAGTCCAGGTTTGAGAGCCCCAGCTTGGCGACCCACGCACCCCGAGGCTCTGCCCCAGCACCCCTCCCGTTTACCTGGCACTCAGAGCCCAAAGACGGAGTGTCTGGGGAATTCACTAAAAGATGCATTTGTATTTTAGGTGCTGACCCTTTTTGTGGACTGTTTCAGAACCTGATAGATTAATCCACCAGACCTTCACTCTGTTTACTTTTACTTTAAATTCTTTTCTTATTTTCAGGGCATGAAAGTTTGCCTTTTAATTCTTGAAAATTCTAGTGTTTGCCAAGAATGTAAACCCAGCTACCTGTAAGAATGAGTGGTAGTGTTGGGATATTTCTTTTTCTTTTTAATTGTTTTAGTTGTGAGAGCTTAGACGTCAGTTAATAATAAATTGTACTTCCGTAGTTTCAGAGAAAACTTGTAAACATGGCACATTAGTCTTGAGAGATATGCTCCTTGAAACCATTTGTGTATGACAAAGGGGTACATGACTCGCGTGGAAGTTAGGAGTGTTGGGCAGGTGAAGAAGCAGTGTAGCCTACGCTGATCCCGACTCACACCACATCTAAAAGGACACAGACCACGTGGGCCTGGGGGCCTGCTAAGTCCCAGAGCAGTGGCCCTCACACTGGGGCCACCGCACGGTGAGGGTCTCGTTCTCAAGACAGGGCACACGACCAGCCCCGCTGCGCTAGTGCAGATCGCACATCGACACGGTGCGGATACATGTGTGATGTACTAAATTACTGAAGAAAATGTCTTCTAAACAAAATAGAGAACGGCTGTCATGGGAAACAGGGTTACTATAGGACTCCGCTTGCAGGAGTTAAATAATATGCAAGGTAGTACATGATACATCTTCTAAGATGCTTGATTAAAAAAAACTACACCTGTTTTATTTATTAAAAATAAAACCATTTATGATTATAGTACACAAATAGCATTTCAAATACTTTTGTAAGTCTATTTAAAAATGACTCAAAATTCTAAAATGAAATGACATCCTTTTAAGTGTTCGAAGTGTGTATATAATGTCTCCATATATACATAAAAACGCACTTTATAACATCAGGGGCTGATTCTGGAAAGGAAGATGCTGGGCCAGCCTGTGGCGTGCTTGTGGGGCTGGACCCCATGCCAGCTGCGCGGCTGGAATCGCAGGCGCGGCAGTTTGGGAAATACCCTGCGTAGTGTGCATGTGTGCCCGAATCCCCAAAGGAGGGGAGCTAGAGAAGGACTGTGGTTGCTCATTCCCTGGGGGGCACTTTCTCCCTTTCTCTCGCTCCCTCGCTCCCCCACCCCCACCCACGATGTGCCCTCTGGCAAATGAAATGTAAAAAAAAAGAAAGAGAGAAAGAGAAGAAAAAAGAAAAGCAAGATGTTTTAATTGGTCAGCCTCCTAATGAAATATAGTGATTGGCACTGAGCGTTTTAAAGAGAAGATGCTTGCACAAGTCAACATGGATGACTCAAAATGAGATTCGCTCACGATCAGTAAGTATTTGCTCCAGGACAATCTCTGGAAGAGTGTTGCACTGATGAGAAGTCCTGGCCACTGGGGAAGAAGCCCACCTCGCTGAGACTTGACAAGCAGAGCCTGTCCTCTTCGTCCTGGGAACAAAGCCACCCACAGGGAGCTGGAGGCCATGGCCCCAGGCGCTCAGAGCTGGGCTGTGCCCCTGCTGGTATTGCTATAAACTCAATGCCCTGCCTTTAAAACTGAGCGGAACTGAGCAATGCTGGAATGATTTGTTCAAATGTTTTACTTTCTTTCACGAAAAATATTAATAATTCACTAAAAACAGGAAAAGATTTTTTTTTTAAATCATCATAACTCAGCTTTTACTGGTTCTCACATTGGCTCATATTCGGATTGGTCTAAAGTTCCTGAAATCCGTACACCTGTTCCAAATACAAGTCTATCCCAAATAGCCTCCTACAGGTGTGATTACATGAAACCCTGTCCTTTAACCAAAGCTGTGTTTTGACAAAAATGAATGTTTGTAACATCGGTTAACAAATAGGTTGGCAGTTCGAGACTTTCTCTTTCGAACCTCGAAATTATAAATCAAAGGACAAAAAATGCTTTAAGACTTTATTACTATTATTAGTTTTGTCTATTAAAATAGCATTTTTAGAAAACTGCTGTTCAGAGGTACCGGTATTTACAAACAGAACAGTTTCCCTAGATGTTAACCTGGTTTTTATTCTTTAGTGTCTAGAGTCTAGAAGATGTATTACTTTCAATTTCCCTCTGGTAAAGTCCCAGCCTGTCATTGCTCACAAGATAACGCTATAGAATGCGTGGTTGCGGGCTGAAGCTCAGCAGAGTCTGCCTATTATATGTACACGACCACATTTTACTCTGTACAGGACTGAGCTGGAATTCTCCAGACTGGACATTTGTAAGCAAGAATCCTTATCACTTGAACAAGAATCCAACTTTCTGGAACACGGTTAAATAGTGCCATTATGTTCAGTTGAAAGGGACAAAACAGCACAGCAAGGATGTTCAGTTCTCGCTGTGTGTGGTTAAAAGTGCTTTTGTGGGGACCAGCAGTTAGCGTAATGGCTATGTCGCTGGACTCCCATGTAGTTGACTGCAGTTCGAGTCCCAGACCCGATGGCTTAAACTCACGCCGGGCGCGTGTGCGTGCATGCCCGAGATCCCGAGAGGAGAAGGGATTGCGGCGTGACCATCCCCCTTGGGGGGTGATTTCTCGCTTTCTGTCTCTCTGTCTCTCTCTGTCTTTCTGGCAAATGTACGTGCCCTATAGCAAAAACCTCTCCAAAAAATAAATAATAAATAAAAAGTGAAAGTGCTTTTGCACATTTTGTCAGTTACGTATAAGCTACAGGTCCATTATAATAATTGTTTGGAAACAGCTTTTTTTTTTTAATTGCTTTGAAATTAAAAAGTGAGCAACAGGGAACCAGCAGTTAGTGTAATGGCTATGTTGCTGGACTCCCACGTAGTCGACCGCGGTTCGGGTCCCAGA
>NW_006159574.1:2665917-2667645 GCF_000334495.1 Tupaia belangeri chinensis
ACCAGCAGTTAGTGTAATGGCTATGTTGCTGGACTCCCACGTAGTCGACCGCGGTTCGTGTCCCAGACCCGGTGGCTTAAAACTCACGCTGGGCACGTGTGCGTGCATGCCCAAGATCCCGAGAGGAGAATGGAGGAGAAGGGATTGCGGCGTGACCATCCCCCTTGGGGGGTGATTTCTCGCTTTCTGTCTCTATGTCTCTCTCTGTCTGTATGGTGAGTGCACACGCCCTATAAAAAAAAAAAGGTGAGCAACAGTCCCAGTGGATTGCTGTGGTCACAAACTCAGCTCTGCCCCGCTCTCCTCGTCTGGGTGCACATGCTCGCGTAAGCAACTGGCTTCCACCCAACACCCGCAGCTCGGACCTGGCCGTCTGGAAAGGGCTTCTGTGGCTCTTTCTGCCTTTACACTGCCACTCCGACAACAGGCGTTGAGCTCTAATGTGGACAGAAGTTTAGGGGCAGCTCCTGACACAGCATGGGGAAGGCCCGGGGTTGGCGAGCCTCTGAAAAATGTAGTCATGGTGACTCAGAAGTCTGCGTGAGTGACTGGAGCTGCCACCAGCAACTGGGAAACACAGTGGGCATGCCCTGCGAAGCACGCGTGTGCACGGGTGTCGGCAAGAGCACACGGCAGCACGCAGCCTCGAGCAGGTGCTTCGACGTGCTGTGATAGCATGACGCACGCTATAAGCCTGCTGGGTAGATGGCAGGCGCTTCCGGGCGGATGCCGCCTTGGCCCTGCTGGGTCATCGGAACCACTCAGCCGGGCAGCCTGCCTTTTCTCCCCAATGCACCTCCGCCAGGCTGCAGACGGCGGCACATGACCGCACCACGCCCTGTGTTGCCCTCCTTTTCTCCAAATTATTTTTAAAAAGTTTTCTGGGGCCTGCAGGTGGTGTGGTGGTTAAGGGTGCTGGACTCCCTCATGGTCAACCGCGGTTCAAGTCCTGGACCTGCCGGCTTGCTTTCTGACTTTCCCGCTCTCTGGTCAAATTAAAATAAATAAATAAATAGTTAAATAAAATCGTTATTAAAAAAAATTTATTCTCCCAGGAGTGGAAGAGCAAGATGCAGGCCCCCAGCGGTGTCTTCATGCCTGCCCCACCCCAACCTCAGCCAGCTGGGGCGTGAGCATACCCGGCCTCACAGAGGTCCTAGGACGTGGCCCAGAACCTGCCGCGTGGGGTCAGCCACACCGACACCACCGTGCATCGCCTTTTACTGCTGAGTCTGCCTGGACCCTCTCCAAATGAGTTTTGAGTATTTCAAAAGATAGAATAAATATTTAAAGAAAGATCACTCCCTGCCATTAAGAATATATGTAAAAGGCCATTTCACGGCATTAGCCTGGAATAGCTGCGTGCAGTGGGTCTGCGGGAGCAGTGGGCCGCCCTGTGGAAGTGAAGGCTCCCTCCCCACCCAAGCGTGAGCAGAAGAGAGTCCATTTCTCTTTCACAGCGAGTTCCCAGCTTCCACAGGACGGCCTCTGTCCTGCACACTCAGCTGGGGTGAGGCCTGAGGCCGCCTACTCTTCTCCTTCCCCACGACCGGGTCCTGTTCCCATGTCCCCGGGCCCCTGGGCTGGTGGCGCTCAGCCTGGACAAGCATGCGCAGCCTGCTCAGACCTCCGTCCTCGCCCGCAGCCGTCTGCCCCTCCGGCCACCCTCCTGGCCGCCTCTCCTTAACTGAGGGCTCTGCAGCTCTTCCCTGGTCCCTCAAGGCCGAC
>NW_006159574.1:2668237-2675707 GCF_000334495.1 Tupaia belangeri chinensis
CACTGCCACTCCGACAACAGGCGTTGAGCTCTAATGTGGACAGAAGTTTAGGGGCAGCTCCTGACACAGCATGGGGAAGGCCCGGGGTTGGCGAGCCTCTGAAAAATGTAGTCATGGTGACTCAGAAGTCTGCGTGAGTGACTGGAGCTGCCACCAGCAACTGGGAAACACAGTGGGCATGCCCTGCGAAGCACGCGTGTGCACGGGTGTAGAGCAGAGCACACGGCAGCACGCAGCCTCGAGCAGGTGCTTCGACGTGCTGTGATAGCATGACGCACGCTATAAGCCTGCTGGGTGCAGGCGCTTTCCCCAATGCCCCTCCGCCAGGCTGCAGACGGCGGCACATGACCGCACCACGCCCTGTGTTGCCCTCCTTTTCTCCAAATTATTTTTAAAAAGTTTTCTGGGGCCTGCAGGTGGTGTGGTGGTTAAGGGTGCTGGACTCCCTCATGGTCAACCGCGGTTCAAGTCCTGGACCTGCCGGCTTGCTTTCTGACTTTCCCGCTCTCTGGTCAAATTAAAATAAATAAATAAATAGTTAAATAAAATCGTTATTAAAAAAAATTTATTCTCCCAGGAGTGGAAGAGCAAGATGCAGGCCCCCAGCGGTGTCTTCATGCCTGCCCCACCCCAACCTCAGCCAGCTGGGGCGTGAGCATACCCGGCCTCACAGAGGTCCTAGGACGTGGCCCAGAACCTGCCGCGTGGGGTCAGCCACACCGACACCACCGTGCATCGCCTTTTACTGCTGAGTCTGCCTGGACCCTCTCCAAATGAGTTTTGAGTATTTCAAAAGATAGAATAAATATTTAAAGAAAGATCACTCCCTGCCATTAAGAATATATGTAAAAGGCCATTTCACGGCATTAGCCTGGAATAGCTGCGTGCAGTGGGTCTGCGGGAGCAGTGGGCCGCCCTGTGGAAGTGAAGGCTCCCTCCCCACCCAAGCGTGAGCAGAAGAGAGTCCATTTCTCTTTCACAGCGAGTTCCCAGCTTCCACAGGACGGCCTCTGTCCTGCACACTCAGCTGGGGTGAGGCCTGAGGCCGCCTACTCTTCTCCTTCCCCACGACCGGGTCCTGTTCCCATGTCCCCGGGCCCCTGGGCTGGTGGCGCTCAGCCTGGACAAGCATGCGCAGCCTGCTCAGACCTCCGTCCTCGCCCGCAGCCGTCTGCCCCTCCGGCCACCCTCCTGGCCGCCTCTCCTTAACTGAGGGCTCTGCAGCTCTTCCCTGGTCCATCAAGGCCGACTCCCCCCCACCCACCTGCAAACACCACACAGACGGGACCCTATGCCGGGAGCCTGCGGGGAGCCTCGCGGGTGTCTGTCTGTCGGAGCTGGTGGCAGGCGGGTGGTATCCGCCCTCACCGCGCCCCTTCCCTATCTGTAATGCCGGGCCGCGGCTGCATGCTTGGGCCTGTCCTTGTCTGAAACCCAGCATGGAGCTCCTGCCTTCAGACATTTGCGGACTGCAGGTCTGTCCCCATCTCACGGACGTGTGCATACGCCACCCCACTGTGCACATGCACTGCTGCACGCACCGGGCAGGCCTCTGCAGGGGCGGGAGAAGCAAATGGTCCTGAGGAGCAGGCTGGCCGGCGCGTGGCCCAGGAGCTGCTACCCACCCTCGCTGATTTCTCACCCGAGACCACGGGGAGTGTGCATTGTCGTTTGGTTTTGCAGACAAGAAGACCAGTGTGGAGATGTGAACAAAGCCTCTGGGCCTGCTGCTGGACTCAGCACACACGCGCATGTTCGGACACACGTGCACACACATGCACCTGTACACACATGTGCATCTGTATGCGTTCTTGCAGACACACGCCCTTCGGTAGGGGAGAACCCTGCTTTCAGCCAGAGGTGGAAGCCACCGCAGGGGACAGCGAGGCAGCTGGGGGCAGCTCGCAGTAACAGCTAATATCGGACGTTCAGTCATGACTATCTCTGAGACGGACAGCTGGTGTCCCCTCCACACCTTCTACACTGTGACAGAGGCCATTTGTTGTCCCGCTACCTCCCACCCATGATACCCAGGGCGCTTGCTGGGAAGCCTCACACATCCGGACACGCATCACCCCACATGCTGACCTAGGTGCGTTTACACCAAACCCCGGGGCTGGTTGTGCAGATTGTCCCAGACCCTGCCTGGTCGCAAAGTGACCGGGGTTTAGGCAAGAACAGCTCTAGCCCTGACTGATCTGGGCTCTGTAGCACCAGGAGAGTGGCCCCGCCCCCGAGGACACGCTGCAGCTCACACTGAGAGCCTCGGCCCAGCCAGGCCACTCGCTGTCTGCCCTGGGGCTCGTCCCGGCGGTGCAGCTATCCCATCTGCATGGTCCCTGGATCATGATGTTGTAAAGTTTGTATGTTTCTTGCTTCCATTGGGAGAGGCAGGCACCCCTGACAGGGACTTCACAGTACCACCCACCCCAGCCTCACCAGCCCGATCATGACACCTTGACTGCAGCCCGTAGAGGGACCCTGTCCAGAACCCCAGTAGTGCTCTCCAGGGTGAGAGCCCAGGAGCTGTGAGGCACACACCCATGCATTTATGCACACTATGCACTCACACACACCATGCACACACCACACCAGGCCCTCTCCCACACCCACGCACTCACTCACACCGTGCACACACCACACCAGGCCCTCAACCACACCCACACACTCACGCACACCATGGCCACACCACACCAGGCCCTCTCCCACACCCACGCACTCACTCACACCGTGCACACACCACACCAGGCCCTCAACCACACCCACACACTCACGCACACCATGGCCACACCACACCAGGCCCTCTCCCACACCCACGCACTCACTCACACCGTGCACACACCACACCAGGCCCTCAACCACACCCACACACTCACGCACACCATGGCCACACCACACCAGGCCCTCTCCCACACCCACGCACTCACTCACACCGTGCACACACCACACCAGGCCCTCAACCACACCCACACACTCACGCACACCATGGCCACACCACACCAGGCCCTCTCCCACACCCACGCACTCACTCACACCGTGCACACACCACACCAGGCCCTCAACCACACCCACACACTCACGCACACCATGGCCACACCACACCAGGCCCTCTCCCACACCCACGCACTCACTCACACCGTGCACACACCACACCAGGCCCTCAACCACACCCACACACTCACGCACACCATGGCCACACCACACCAGGCCCTCTCCCACACCCACGCACTCACTCACACCGTGCACACACCACACCAGGCCCTCAACCACACCCACACACTCACGCACACCATGGCCACACCACACCAGGCCCTCTCCCACACCCACGCACTCACTCACACCGTGCACACACCACACCAGGCCCTCAACCACACCCACACACTCACGCACACCATGGCCACACCACACCAGGCCCTCTCCCACACCCACGCACTCACTCACACCGTGCACACACCACACCAGGCCCTCAACCACACCCACACACTCACGCACACCATGGCCACACCACACCAGGCCCTCTCCCACACCCACGCACTCACTCACACCGTGCACACACCACACCAGGCCCTCAACCACACCCACACACTCACGCACACCATGGCCACACCACACCAGGCCCTCTCCCACACCCACGCACTCACTCACACTGTGCACACACCCATGCACACACCACACCAGACCCTCACACACACCCATGCACTCACACACACCATGCACACACCACACCAGACACTCACATACACCCATGCATACACCACACCAGGCCCTTGCACACACCACACACATACACACCATGCACTCACCGCACCAGGCCCTCACACACACCATGCACACACCTCACCAGGCCCTCACACACACCATGCATACAACACACACTTACACACCATGCACTCACCAAACCAGGTCCTCCCACACTCATGCACTCACACACAGCATGCACACACCACACCAGGCCCTCACACACACCCATACACTCACACACTCATGCACTCACACACATCATGTACACACCACACCAGGCCCTCGCACACACCATGCATACACCTCGCCAGGCCCTCACACACATCCATGCATACACCACACAAGGCCCTCGCACACACACCACACACACACCCTTGCACACATGTGCATTTTGCACACACATCATTGAACACACATGTGCCATGCACACACACACACACAGCATGCACACACCACACCAACCCCTCACACATGCACACAAGCACAGGCTTTCGCTCCATGGACTTATTGTTGATTAAGGTGTAAGCTCATTTAAATGAGGTGCTTACTAAATGCACTCAGAGTGGTGGTCATAAACAGTGGTACTCTAAAAGAACGAAGCCAGGCTTGTACCATGTGGCAGGTGGTTAGAGTGGCAGGTAGCTCTTCACTGAGCACGGTTGTACCATAGAGGCTGAGGCAGATTCTTTATGCGATTTTTAAAACAAAAGAAACAATAAGAGATTCAATACTTTCAATCTTTAGTCTCCAGAATAAAGTCCTGTGGACCTCGTCATCTGATTTCAGCAAGTATCACTGGCAGGGTGGTGGGACCAGAGAGGGGCGTGCTGCACCGGGGCTCTCTGCAGCCTCTCCAGGGAAGCTCTGCCCTCGGGTGGGGCCTCACGGGGAATCCACCCTGCTCCGGGCTACCAGGCCACTCCTCAGGCCACTGTGCCTCTCGGCATCGATGCTCCAGGGCCACACTCCACCAAAGGTCACTTGTCTGTCCCGGCCTGCTGGGGCGGAGCTGTGGCCAGTGCCCCTCTCGCGGGAGTCCCCCCTGTGTTCTGGAGTGCCCCGTCCATCCCCTTGCAACCTTCTCATCTGGATCCCACTGATGCAGAGCTGCCCCAAACGCTCGGCTTCCCATCCCCGAGGATGGCTGCACCATCCCAAGGCTGTGAGTTGTCAGGCTCCCCAGAGTCCAGAGCAACTCTGGTGGGGGCGTGAAGCAGCGTCAGGCTCTGGGCTGGGACTGACTGCAGTGTCGCGGCGCCTGCCTGAGATGGCCGAAAGGCATGCTCACATGTGCCCGACCGTTCCCCACCCTGGCAGCAAGTCAGGAGGGCACCCCGCCTTCGCGTGCGAGGTGGTGAGCACCCGCAATGGCCAGTCTCTCTGGGACTGCAGCCCATCAGCCGGGACATGATCAGAAACCCGGGTCAAGGTGGCAAGTTAATAGCCACCAGGCAGGGCTCCATGAGAGTCACCTCTAAAGCAGGGGGTCTGGCCAGCGTAAGTTCTCTCCAGAGCCTGGCTCCTGCCCGGGGCTGCGGACAGACCGACTGCCCTGAGGACCCTCACACAGGGTTTGGAGAGAGATTAGCTACCCCCTGAGTACCAAAACCTCTTCCAGGAGGGGAGGAGGCCCTGGTGAGATGCGAGGCCCAGACCTGCAGAGCCTGGGGAACCGCACACTGCTCCCCTTGGCGGGCATGGCTGGGTCTGGGGTCCCCGTGAATGCCTGCTGGGTGGCAGAACTGTGTGTCCTGTGCTCTGGGCCGTGGGGGAAGGTGGGGCTCACCATGGTGAGCCCCCCCCGGCCCCCCCCCCCGCCGTTCCAGGCAGGTCCGCGTGCCCTTCCCAGTGGAGGTCCTGGAGCTTATTCCCAGTTCCAGGATGCCAGGGCGTGGTTCCACCTCCCACACGGCTCTTCTCCGCTCTCTGTGGGTGACGCAGAGCCTGGGTGAGAGGCATAGTGCAGTGACAGATGGGGCCGTCACCTGCCCTGGGTTTGGGATCTCACAGCTGCCAGGACACAGCCCAGTGGCAGCCTGACAGTCCTTGAGAGCCACTGCAGCCTTGGTCCCCGGAGTGGGAGGACACAGAGGGAGAGGGAGAGCCTGACTCCCGGCACCTGGCAGCGACGGCCGGGGGGGACCCGGGGCCGGCCAGGAGGGCGTTACAGCAGCAGGGATGACCGGGGGCTGGGACCCGGGGCCGGCCGGGAGGGCGTTACAGCAGCAGGGATGACCGGGGGCTGGGACCCGGGGCCGGCCGGGAGGGCGTTACAGCAGCACACTCTGAGGGTTCCATGGTGTGTTGGGCCTCAGGCAGTGAACTGAGCAGCACACACACTTTCTGGAACGTTCAGTGAATGGACCCCCACTCCCTCGGTCTCACCCTACAGCTGTCCGGCACGTGGGGACGGGGCCCCTGTGCTCCCATGCTGGCTCAGAGCCTGCAGCACAGACTCCATGTCTCTCAGGCCCAAGGCCCCTCTGAAGGGCTTGGAACGTGGGCAAGGCCTCAGAGCTCTGCCTAGAGGGGAAGGCACGACCTCTGACCCTGACGCACCCCACCCGGGATAGACACGGCGCCCTCCGGGGGAACAGGAAGAGGGCTCGAACGACTCACCAAATGCGTCCTTGCGCCCGGACCTGAGGAAGCCTTCCTCAGGACCACCAGGCGTGGGGGTTGACACGAGGTCACACACCGCCTTTGTCTAACAGAGAGAGGGACGGGACACGGGGACCACAACGGAGGGGAGGCCACGCGAGGACCCAGCAGAGAGGGGAACGGTGTGGCCGAGAGCCGGGGGGGGGCCTTTCCCGGAGCCCCCGGGGCCCCCAGGCTGAGACCTGCGAGGCCTGGCTTTGTGGAGCCCCAGGATCCTTGGCCTGGGCTGGGCCAACCCTGAGACTGCCACCCCTGGCGGGCGGGGCGGGAGTAAGCCTGTGTGGACGGGAGACCGAGCCCCCGTGTGAGACTGGTTTCCCCTGCCAAGGTCCTCCCTGCCCCACGCCCCAAAAGCCGGGCACAGGCCCTGAGGGAGTTCTGGGCACGTCTGTGCTGGCAGAGCAGGAGCAGTCCCAGGACGGCCCTGGAGCCCTAGGCTCTGCTCCCAGTCCACCTTCCTCATCTGCGGGCGAGCCCCTGGACGCCTGTGCCTTGGCGGAGCGAGGCAGGAGCCCTCCAACAGGCCTGCCACCCACTGCTCTGCCTTCCCGGTGGGGGCTCTGGAAAACCTGCCTGGATGTCTAGTCACTATGCCGGCCACTGCTCCTTCATTGCCTGGCGAGCACCACTGAAACCGCAAGGCCGAGCGTCACCAATCCCCTCCCGCCTGGCTAGTGATGTGCCCTAGAACATCACTGGGATCAAAGCAAATACCCGCCTGCAGTCCCCAGGTCTCCCTGGAGCCCTCCGAGAGTGTTCACCCCACTCTGTTACCCTGCGTCTCCCCTCACTAATCTCTCCACCACCCCTACGGCAGCGGCCTTGTCCTGCACGGGGTGAACCCTGAAATGCGGTTCCCCTGGCTGGAGGCTCGGCCACCGGCACCCCACAGCCGTCACGCAGCCTTCACCAAGCGCCACAGACCAGGTGGCTTCAAAGCACAGACGTGTGCTGTGTCCAGCCCCTGCAGGAGGCTGCCGACGGCGGGTCAGGAACATGCGCCTGCCCCCGCTGCCAGTCTGTGATGACGTTGTAAAGGAGAAGGCTCACGCCAAGGAACAAGCCCCG
>NW_006159574.1:2675731-2678306 GCF_000334495.1 Tupaia belangeri chinensis
CAAAGCCCCGCAGCAGAGGCGAGCGGACCCTCCTCTGCACTCCGAGATGCAGGCCCAGCGGGCGCGCTCTGGGTGAGCGGGACCGGCTGCACACGCGGCCCCCACGGGGCATTTCACACGCCACAGTGGAACGCCACGAGAATGGCAATGTGTCAGGTGTGCGTGCTCACCAGAGGTGGAGGGGCAGGGAGGAGAGAGAACACAGCCCCGTGGAGCGGTCATGCCGCAGGCCCTTCTCCGCTCTCCACCCTGTCAGGACCTGGGCATGCATGCACAACTGGTGTGTTGTCCAAGCCAGCAGGACTGCGACCTGAACGAGCAGCTGAGGTGGCCGTGAGGTGTCCCGCGCCCTTGACCGGCTGTGGCCAGCTCACATGTAAGGGATGCCTTTAACCGTGCTGGTCCCTGAGTCTGACAGACGTGGCGCACAGGAGGCGGATAGATGCTCTCGGCTCAGTGCACTATGGCCCGTTCAGCTGCTCACCTGCGATGAATCGCGGGCTCAGGGAGCCACGTGACCCTGGCAGGATGGCCAGCGTGGCCCTTCCTTTGCCCACGGGGGTCAGCGTTCTCCCTTGGAGCTGTCTGTCAGTCCTGAGAAAAGAGTCCTCCTTGCCAGGGCCGGCTAGGGGAAGGATGGTGACTCCCAGGGGAGGCTTAACATGCTGAGAGCCCACGAATACAGAAACTGCGGCATGAAATTGCTATTGAGTCAAACGTTCAAACTATTTTCTTCCTTAGAAAATCAATAACCACCCGGCCCCGGGGACGCAGCAGACAGTGCGCTGAGCCGCGGGCAGGCCGCACAGTTGACCGCAGACCTTGGGCTGTGGTATAGTGGACCCGCAGCGCGCCAGGAGTGTGTGCACAGCAGCCTAGGACCCTGAGAGCGGCAGGGCCAGTGAGAGGGGTTGCGGCGAGCTGAGGCCCTGCCGAGAGTGCGCTCTCCCCCTGCTCTGGCCCACGGCATATGCTCTATCATGAAAAAAGGGTAAACCTTAAAATAAAAAGACAACTGACGTGGGGCCGCTCATCGGGAACAATGCGAGCGAGGAAAGGATGAAAATGTACTCAAAGTGTTGGGCGAGAAGCTGTTTCAACCACGAATACGACACCCGGCGAGGCTGTCCTTCACACGGGAAGAGGAGACAAAACATTCCCGGAGAAACAAAACCTGAAAGAATTTACCAACACCAGACCCTCTCCAAGAAGTGCTGACGGGGGTGCTACAGCACGAAAACTAAAGTCGGACACACAGAAACAAGAGCACAAGAAACAGCCAAGAGAATGGTAGCACAAGTCCGGAAGGATCGATGATTATGTTGAACGGTAACTTCCAGATTATAAACGTGAAGATTGACCACGAAAACACTGCAGATTCAACAGAAGAGAGATTGATTACATGAGACCGGGCTGGTGAGGCAGAATTTTACGTCTCTTGATCAAAACATTACTGATTTTCTTTGGTTTCCAGGTTTAAGGATTTTTGTCTTATGAGCTGCTGATAGGTTCAGCAATTTGTTAATTTTTAAAAATTAAAATATAAACTTTTCTCCCTTCCTGACCTCTCTGGAGTTGGAAAACATGTGGGAGTATTCTTATTTTGAGGCAGCATGGGTTATCTGCTTAAGTTCAGTAATACCTGCTCCCTTGCATCAGAACCTGGAGACACTGTACTGCCAGAGCTCTTCCTGGAATGCCGTATTTGCACATATGACCAGAAAGCTAAGGAACTAAGGTGGGTCTCAAGAAAGCCAACAGGAGCTCTCAGAAAGATTGCCTGGTACTGTAAGCAGTTCTGCCTGGCACGGAAGTAAAGAATGTCACCTCCCGACTGGTCCCCAAACTTCCAAGTACAGGTACTTAAAGGCGCAGTCAGAGGGTGGGCTCCTGACTGGGCTCTGTAGCCTGGGGAGGCTTTTTAAAACATCTATCTGTAGCTCCTTATAAAAGGTCCCAGCAAGGCCAGCTCGATCACTTGGTATTCTCATGGGGCTTTGTGCAAATAACAGACCAAATTGAGACTCCTCATTTTTTTTCTCGAATAAGTTAGTTTATGCGTCTGTTTGGTAAGAGAGGGATGGAGAGAAGCCAGCAGGGCGGGCCGAGCACGGAACACACGGCCTCTGTGTGAATGGAGTGGCACATTTACTAGATCTTAGCTTTGTCCACGTTTGTCTTTTGAGTTTTTAGCATCTACCTACTGTTTGAACAGAACCCTAACCTTTCTCCTGGCTTTAAGTCTTAAGCAAATTTTTCTGAACTTTTTTAAAATTTTGATTTATTATAGCTAAAACTGCTTTTCTTGAAATTTAAAAAAATTCATAAAACGAACGCATACCTACTTGATGACTGCGGTAAGCTATGGAGGCCCAGCGAGGTGTTGCTTCACAGTATGTTCTCGCTACTCTGAGGGCCTGTGCCTAACGCCAGACGTGTGCTCATGGGCATGCTTACAGCAGCTGCACCTGCTATCGAAAGTATTTCTATTAATTAAGATCTTTCGCGAATCAATGAAAGGTGGAAAAAACGTTGCTGCCATGGCCACAGAGAGTAGAAGAGGTTACTGAAGGCT
>NW_006159574.1:2678337-2679657 GCF_000334495.1 Tupaia belangeri chinensis
GAGCGGAGGGTGATGAAGAAAGGTAAAGAGGCACCGGCTAATGGGTCTGAAACGGCAGAGGAGACAAATCTGATCTGGTGTTCTAGAGCACGGGAGAGTAACGATAGCTAACAGCTGTTTATGGTATTATTTCAAAATAGCTAGAAGAGAGGAGTTTGAATGTTCCCAATTCAAATGTTTGCGATGACAGATATGCTAATGACCCTTAATTGGTCATCACTCCATGTGTGATAGTCCTACAGTAAAAAACTCTCCCTGTCCCATAATGTGTATAACTACTGATGTCAATTAAAGCAACAAAAATAAGTTAAAATAAAAACGGCAGGCCAGCAGCTGGTGCAGGCGTTAAGGCGCTGGGTCCCTGCATGGCCAACCGCATTTCAGGGCCCAGACCCAGTGACTTGAAAATCATGCTGTGTGATTTTTCCAAATTCCGAGAAGATAATGAAGGAGAAGGGACTGCAGTGTGGCCACTCTCAGGTAGAGATTTCTCATTTTTCTGTCTCTGTCTCTCTCTGGCAAGCACATGTGCCCAATGGCAGGATAACTAAAAAATAAAAAAGCAAACATAAAGAAGAAAAGGGAATAGAAAAGCTAGTGTACTAAACCCCCAAGCCCCAGGACCTGCTGTAACACGAGCACTCACGGAGGGGCAGCCCTGGCGCCAGTGTCCCACAGAGGCCCGTGACTAGCCTGGTACGTTTTCCCGTGTCCTGGACACCTGCGGCTCCCGGGGGCCCGCGTCCCCTTCGCCTGTGTCTGTACCTGAACGGCCCTGCCCAGGCGAGGCGGACGAGGCTGGTACAGAACGCTACGACGTGGGACGAGTGGAGAGCCGCGCTCCACGTCTCCTGAGAAGCCAGCACAGCCTGAGTGTGGGGCGCGTGGCCCTCTGTGTGAAACCTGCATCTGTGGGACAGGGACGCGACCGCTTCCGTGACAGTCACAGGCGAGCGCTCGCAGGAGGAATGGCGCGTGGGGAGACGCAGGAGAGTCGAGGAGCAGGTTCCCCGTGGGCAGGGCCAGCACGAGACCCGCAGCAGACCCCTCTGTAGTCCCGTGGAGGAGACAGGGCAGGGGGTGGTCTTCCTCCCGCCCCACCCAGCAGATGGGAAGGAGGCGGAGGAAAGAGACGAGGCAGAGGGGGTGGCGACTCAGCACTGCAGGGGCAGAACCCCGACTCTCAGGGTGCTTGGGCCTCAGCTGACTCTCCCTCTGCTGAAGCCTCCAGGCATCTACCCCTGAGGTCATTCCGTGATCGGCCGTACTAGGCATCACCCAGCAGACGGTGGCTCGCCATAGCGCCAAGCCAGCCCCAGA
>NW_006159574.1:2679712-2681835 GCF_000334495.1 Tupaia belangeri chinensis
CCCCCCCAGCGGCCGGGGCCTCGCCAAAGCCCCAAGCCAGCCCCAGAACTGAGATCGTGAAGGGGCACGGGCGCAGAGCGGAGAGATGGAAGCCACACCGGCACCGGTGTACCCCACCGGCCGCAGCTCCCCCTGCACGCTGGAGGACAAGGCGAGGCCGTGGGAGGGGCCGTGAGCACCTGCTCGGGCCGGCGGGCTGAGCTCCCCTAGCAGCTTTTGCTGGCTTCCTTTTTAACCCGATCCTATCATGCTGGAGACACCTGCTGTCTGCTCAGCTAGGGATGAGAACCGGAACCTCCAGGGGCCTGCTGGATACTGGATGCCCCTGACTTCTGTAGTGCCGCAGGCCGGGGGCCACTGTCTTGCACTGAAGAAGTGTGCGAGGAGAGCACAGCCCCGAGTCCCCTCCAGAGCGATGGCCGGTGGCGTGTGCCCAGGCCGTGTGGACCTGCACGAGCCTGCTGCTGCTGAACTCGGAGCCACGGGTGTGGACACGACCCTCCCACCACACCACGTGCCCAGACATAGCCACCAGTGAGCAGCACTCACCGCCCTGAGCCTGGGCAGCGGAGGCGGGCCGAGCGCTAGGACGCCATGTGGCAGCTGGCCCTTCCTGCTCGCTGTCTTTTTTTTTTTTTTTTTTTTTTTGAGAGATTTTCACTGTAGGGCGCGTGCGCTCGCCAGACAGACAGAGAGGGACATAGAGACAGAAAGCGAGAAATCACCCCCCGGGGGGATGGTCACGCCGCAATCCCTTCTCCTCCATTCTCCTCTCGGGATCTTGGGCACGCACGCACACGCACCCGGCGTGAGTTTTAAGCCACCGGGTCCGGGACACGAACCGCGGTCGACTACGTGGGAGTCCAGCGACATAGCCATTATACTAATTGCTGGTTCCCGTGCTTCCTGCCTTCAGGGCTCCGTGCTAGCCCAGTGCAGGGCACCCTGAAAACCTGACCCAGAAGCCATCATTGGCCTTGTGTAAACTCAAGATCACCACTCATTCAAGGACATGTTTGTGGGACACCTCCAAGCCAGGACTTGAAGTTGGGCCTCTCAGTGTGAAGCCTGCACTTCTGGGCAGGTAGCACGCCACCTGGGCCATGGAGGCCAGAGTCTGCTGGCAGCCCTCGGGGTCTGGGGTCCCACTGACGCAGCACTCTGGTGCCTCCACAGAGGGGCTGCGTCGCACACTCTGAGTGGCTGCAGTTGCCACCAGCCTTGGGGATGCTCTGGCCAGTCCTTGCTGACCACAGTCCTCTGAGGGGGACAGACACTCTGGACACTTTACCCCCCCGCTGGCTCCAATGGGCCACATGCCACACGGGCCTGAACCTGCCCATCCCAGCCTCTCCGCCTCCAGCGGTGTGCGCTGTTGCCACTGTCTGCCCTGCCTCCACCACCAACTTGCCATGTGGTCCTGACCTGCCCAGGCCCCGGCCAGCTGCTCCGGGGCACCCCACTCCGCCTGCCAGTGTCCTGCCCTCTTGGGCTCCGTGGGGCACTGTGTCAGGTCCACCACCCGCTCGTCTCTGCAGTAGGACACACCTCCGAACGTCCTCTGGCGGGGCTGCCTCTCTCGGGCTGGAGACCCCTCCTGGTGTGTCCTGTAGGTGTGCACAGGCCACCCTGGTCCTGTGTGGCCCCATGAGGTCCCGGAAGCCCTCAGTTGCTGTCTGCCCTTGGTGTACTTGAAGCTCTTGGGCCTCAAAGGCTGGATTTCCATGGGTGCGTGTCTGCCCCAAGCCCCATTCCCACCAGGTACGGAATCACAGAGGCTAACCCTCCAGGGGCCTGGAGCCCTCTCTTGAGGCTTGAGGGTGGGGAAGGCTCCCTAGTGGCTGTGGAAGGAGAGCACCCTATATTCTCCTGCCGTGCCCGGAAGGACTGCACCCCAACCTCTCCTGGTGCTCAGAGCCCAGGCTGAGGCAGGTGCCAGGTGCCTACTTCCTCGTCCGCAGACCTGCCTGGCGGCCGGCCCCTTCTTCAGAAGAAGGGAGACCTTCCACCTACAGACGGAGGGTCTAGGCCAGCGCTGAGGAGCCTGGCCAACAGGAAGCAGGACAGGTACCCTGTGAGGCGCTGTCACCCCAGGAGCAGCAGGCATGGCGCCCACGTCCTAC
>NW_006159574.1:2681866-2689351 GCF_000334495.1 Tupaia belangeri chinensis
GGCCACCTTAGGAGGCCTCATGCTGGCACTGGCGGGTCAGTAGAGGCCAGTAAGGGGCAGCTGCAAGACGCCATGGATCCCCTCCCTGACACAGCCCGACTTCCCTGTCCTGAAGCCCCTAATTCCTTCGTTACTCAAGGGTCTCACTAATTTGCAGTCCGACTGGACCGTTAGTAACGAACGCAGCTGCGCCCAGTCGTCAAGTGCTCACTGGTCTTTTTCTGAGTAAGAGGCACCCTCGCCATGCCTGGGACTGTAATGGTGACCGGATGGGGCCCTGTTTCCAAACATGAATGCCAGACGGTGACGGCACCACGGAGCCACTGCCGGAGGCAGGAAGGGGGTCTACTGGCCACGGAGGCCTCCCCAGGGCTATTCCTCACGTGGCCGTGCCCGGGTCCTCGGGCTGCCCAGGCGAGGTGGCAAGCCCCTCCGCCATGCTCAACGTAGCGGTGTCCCGGCTTCTCCTGGGTCTGGAGCTGGCTTTGGGTGGGGCTGCTGGCGTGCAGCTGGTAGAGTTCATGTGTCAGGACACACGTGGGCGCGGGTCCTTCATACAGGTCGGCACACTCTGAGGTGCTGCAGGGCTAGAGCACGCTCCCCCGTGCCCGCCAAGAGGTGACACTGCGGCGTGCCCACACTCAGAAGCAGGGTGGCTGTGGGTGTAGGCAGAGGAGAGGACGAGGCTGGTGAAGGGTGGGGCTGTGCGGGACAGCAGTGTCCTCCCTGTCCTTCATAAGAAGCCGGCCACGTGAAGACAACACACCCACGTCTGCCGTGGGGGGGGGGGGGGGGGAGGCTGCAGAAGCACAGCTGTGAGCTGGGCACACCAGGGACCTCAAGGAGCCACAGGGAGCTGGGACGGGGAAGGAGGCTGGCCCAGCTGACACCTCCGAGTTAGACCTCTGACCCCGGAGCTGAGGCAGGACTGGAGTTAGGCACCCGCGGTGGTACGTGGCGTAGCCCTGCGGCTCAGGCAGGGAGGACACATCGACTCCTCGGGTATTTCTGTGACAGGGCCATGGATTTGAAGCCAGCTGAAAACCCACAGGGGGAGGTGGCCAGGACTCTTAGGTGGGGCAGCGTGAGCACATCCAGGGTGTGGCTTGCTTAGCTCTGAAGCTCTGGGTCAAAACTTTCCATCCACTTTCAACCCTCCGGGTTTGGCAAGCCAGGTCAAGAAGGGGCTACCAAGCAGGAGGCATGCGCTGGCCCGTGGAGAGACAGCAGCCGCTGTGGCCAGGAAAAGCCAATGACTGTTTGTCCCCAGGCCTCACGCTCGCGTGTGTCTGAGCCACGATCAGAGTGCTGCCTGCTGGGTCTCGGGCAGGAGGCCCAGGAGGCCCGGGACGCCCCTCCGTGTGGCCTGGCCGGGGCAGCTGCGGGGTTCGCCTGTACGTGCGGGGTGACCAGGAGGGAGCAGGCGGTGGGGCTGACAGAGCCTTTGGTGGGGATGAGGAGGGCGGAGCCCTCGGAGGAGACAGGGATGGCGGAGGAGACGGGGATGGCAGAGCCCTCGGAGGAGACGAAGATGGCGGAGCTCTCGGAGATGAGGATGGCGGAGCCCTTGGTAGGGCCGACGGGGCCCTCGGTGGGCTGATGGAGGACGTGGCCTGGAGAGATGGAGTCAGCAGGGAAGAAGGGGAGATGGTGCCAGGATAGTAAGAAAGGCAGCCATCCCTGCTGATGGGGTGCATGGGGTGAAGATGCAGCAGACACTGGCGAGGAGCAGGTGAGCCCAGTCAACCCTGGGACTTGACACGAAATGGGACAAAGCCAGCACGTGGCTTTATAGATCATTATTTAAAAACCATATTGAGTTACAAGTTATGAAGCATGCTTATCTGAAATAAAATGACTTAACATGAATGTGGCCTATTTTTGGTGGGAGTGGGTCACCCCTGGAGAGGATCGAGCGCCGTGTGAGGGAGCTGAGCCCCATACCATGAGTCAAGCCCTGGCCTCCGTGGCCTGACGCAGATTCTAGGCATGTGCACACATCCCAGACCCTGGGGTGCGGGCACTCTCTGCTTCTGGAGCGCACACAGCCCACTGACAATAAAAAGTGCCTACTTCCCATGTGCTCCATACAAAATACAGCGGATTCCAAATCCTACGCGGAGAAGGGCAGACTGCAGCACACGGGCCACCTGGGTACCCGCTTGCCCGAGAGTGGCTCTGGGCCGTCGCCTCCCACCTTATACAAAACCCACTCGGGGAGGGCCAGAGTAAGCAAGAGTGAACATTACAAATGCTTGTGAGAAAACACAGTAAAATGTTCATAACACAGGAGTTTGCCATGATTTTCTGGATATGACATACCAAACACAGAAACTAAAAGAAAAAAAAAAAGACAAACTGAGTTTGGTTAAATTAAAAAAAATGTGTGCATCCAAAGGCCCTATTAAGAGGGTGAGAAGACAACCCACAGAAGGTGAGAGAGCATTTGCAAATCACATGCCAGTGACAGAGGAGTATCCACAGTGACCACAGAGCCCCTGCAACTCCAGATCAGCAGAGCTCACCCCTGCCAGAGTGGACGAGGACTTGCACAGCTGTCCCCAAGTGCAGGTACAGAGGTGACGGTGAGGGCATCCGCGGACGCTCAGCACACTAGGCACTAGGGAGAGCCCGCCAAAGCCGTGGGAGACCACTCACGTCCCCGGGGCGGCTGCGTAAGAAACGAGGGAGCAGAGAGTCACAGTGTGGGTGAGGCGTGGGGAGTCGGGCCTGTGTGCTGGCAGCAGAGGGTATGGCGGAGCCACACTGTGGAGAACGGGTGTGGGGCTCCAGAGGTTGTCACTAAAACTGCCCCCAGGTGAGATGCTTCAGGGGCGTCACACGCCCGTGTCCACGGCACCGACACGGAGCCCCACGTGCCTGAGGGTGCTACAGGGGCATCCACAGGGGGCTCTGTGTGCCTGAGGGTGCTACAGGGGCATCCGCACGCCCATGTCCACGGCACTGACACGGAGCCCCACGTGCCTGAGGGTGCTACAGGGGCATCCACAGGGAGCTCTGCGTGCCTGAGGGTGCTACAGGGGCATCTGCACGCCCGTGTCCACGGCACCGACACGGAGCCCCACGTGCCCTTCAGCAGATGGACTGTGGTCCAGCCACACGGTAGAGAGTCATTCAGCCACGGGAAGGGGAGATGGACAGAGGCCACGGTTGGATGGACCCGGAGGAACTCACACCATGGAGTCAGCCAGTCACAGGGACGAGCCCCCAGCGTCCCACTCCCTCCGGGCCCCAGAGCTGTCAGGTTGGTAGACGCACAGCCGTGTGGTGGCTGCCCAGGCCAGGGAGGCACAGAGGGGGTGTTAATGGGGGCCGAGCTCCTGCCTGGGAGGACGAGGACGTTCTGGAGAGGCACATAGTGTGGGAGTGCGGCAGGTGTGGCGCTCAGCACCCTGGGGTGCACACTGTCGGGCGGATGGCAGGCGGCGGCACAGTTTGCCCAAGGGAGTGGCAGTGAAGCCGTGGTAGGGAAGGAGGCCTGTGGGGCTTCTTGGGTAAAGGCGTGGGGGCCGTGAAGGGGGCAGGCTGGGAGAGCAAGGAGGTGGCACTCAGGGCCTCGAGGGCTGGCCTGGCCTGCAGTCACAGCAAGGCCTTGCCCTGGGGTCCCTGGGCTGTGGCTCCAGCTACTCCCAGGCCCCGGAACCCACTGCCTCCTCCTCACAGGCCTCTCCTGCAGTGCCACAGCCTCAGGTCGGCCCAGCCCCGCCCTTGGGGCCATCTGCGGCCCTCCCGGGGCACTCCTGGTGGCCTAGCTTGTCTGTCTGCCCCAGCCTCTTGTAGGTGTGCCGGTACCAGCAGGGGTCTGCAGTGTCCCGCAGGAAGTTGGCTCAGCCTAGGGGGTTGGCGTGCTCTGTCTCTGGGTCCAGAGAGACAGCGGCACCGCTCCTGGAGAGCATGGCCCCACCTCCGGGGTCTCTGGGACAGCTGTCCAGCCCAGGCCCACCTGGGGCAGGGCTGCTGTTAGGCGGCGGAGAAGCTGCAGGAAGCCTTGCTGGGAGACAAGCTCCGGTTTCCCAAATGCTAGCTTTGCCTGGACAGCTGGCCTGGTGTGGCCTTGGGGTCAGGAGATGACGACGCGGTCGCGCCCTCAGGCGGTCACGTGATGTCTTTTGGTTTGGTAGACAAAATAGCTTTAAAGTTCAAGGCTAATTCAAATTGGATTTTAGAAACACAAAGTCTTAAAACATTTGCACCAAACTAAGGGATTATACTCTTATCTTATCGGCAGAAAGGCTTTGAAGAGGAGGGAAGAAAGGTGGCCCCAATTTTAAATTGGGTCCTCAAACCTTGCTTGTCTGGCTCCTTCCCCGGCTGGTCGCCTATTATCAAAAGGTAAAATGTCTCAGACTATTGAAAAAAGGATTTGCATAAATTGCTTTCACCTGCTCCTTAGAGGAGGTTAATGAAACTGGGACAAAAAGGAAAGAATTCGCAAACCCAGAGCAGACCCTCGGAGCCCCCAGAACAAACCTCGCAGCGCACGAACTTGGGCGTGGAGAAGGGTCCCGGAGTCTTGGGAGTGAGGACCCAAACTGCGGCCTTTCTTGTGAACCGCCCAGGGAGATGGGAAGCCCACCTGGTGGAGTGGCCCCATCCCGGTGAGAGGCAGGCACACAGGTACACGGCCCTACACGCGGACGGCAGCAGAGCACGGCCGGGGCTGTGGGTCACTGCCTGGCCTGTCGGGTGCCGGTAATAGCCCTGGGAGGTGGAAACAGACGAGAGGACAAGAGGAAAGACGGAGAAGTCGTAATTGCTTTGACGCCCTCATCTTCGTGGGCAGATGCTTCATTAAACACAATATAGTCTCATTCCACCCCTGACTGTCCTGGGTCTGAAGGAAAGAAGCCGTTCCGGAGGTGAAGCCTGGGCCCAGATTCATCTCTGGGGCCACACAGGCGCCCCGGGCCCTGCTTCCGGGAGTAGCCTCTGCAGTTTGCATGTTGCTGGAGCCCTGGGGCCTGAGGGCCTGTGCGGCCAGGACCCCCGCTCTGCTCCCATGGCTCGCTCTGCCTGCACGAGGGGATTCCTGCGGACCACCCCGTGGGCAAGGTCCCGCGCTGGAACGCCGTGGCGATAGCCGGGTTTCAGGGCAGAGGGACCTTTACCCCTAACCCTCCTCCAAGCCAGGCCTGGGCCATCCTGCCGATGAGTGGACACATGCTGGGACTCAGGAGCTGTCAGTCCTGGGCCGGCCGGGCTCTGAGCTGTCCTCTGGCCTGTGCAGGAGCTGTGTGGTCTCCAGGGCCCACAGGGCAGTGTGTCAGGAGTGGAGGGGATGCGGAGGGCACTGTGGGACTCAGGAGCCCAGGCCAGGGCAGAGGGCAGTGCCCAGAGGGTAAGAGCAGTCAGTGTCAGGGGTCACCGCGCCTGGCACGTGGGGCCGGGAGAAGCCCAGCAGAGGAGCAGAGGGGTGACTGGCATGGACCCCACAGGGATGCCTTCTGGAGTGCTGGGCATCTCCTTAGGGGGTGGGGGTGGGTCTGGAGCGCCTGAGGTCAGCCTCATCCGACCCCCCGGGCTGCCTGGGACGGCAGAGACGGGCGGGGATGCCACTCACCCCGGGATGGCAGGGACGGGTGGGGTGCCACTCACTCTGGGACAGCAGAGATGGGCAGGGATGCCACTCACCCCGGGATGGCAGGGACGGGTAGGGAATGCCACTCACTCTGCTTGCCCCTCAAACTGGGCTGCGTCCTCCTGCCTGGCACTGCCATCAACACTGTCAGCTTCAGGCCAGGACATGCCCTCGGGGCTCTGCCTGCGGCCCCGCTCCCACGAGCCCACCCCCACGCCTCCTGTCTGCTGGTGCTGTTTCTCTGGAAGACCCCCCCAACCCTAGCAGGAGGCCGCTGTCCACGCAAGGTCAGCTGTGTGCACGGGTGTCCGGTGCGGGAGGGCAGTGGACTTGGGATGACAGGTGGGCAGTTGGGGTGTCGGGGGTGGGGGCGGTGTACAGTGCGTGGAGACCAAGCCCGCTGTAAGGAAGGGCATGAGGGGCTGGCCGCGAACCTCTCCAAGGGGCGTCTGAGGCCTGGAGATGGACCAGGCAGCGGGTCTTCAGGGCCGACTCTGCTGGGACATTAGTGGACACTGTACACTGCAGCCAGGTGGGCTCCTTCTCACCGGGCGTGACGCAGGGCCTGGCGCTCACCAGCTGGAGGGTAGCACCTAGGGTCTGCGGCTGCTCCTCGGCAGATCCCCAAGCATGTGGCACGTCTAGCCTAACGCGAGGCTCGGACCCCAGCAAAGGCATGTGCGTGACTGCCTGGGCTCTCGGCGACCACCCTCCCCTCCTCCGCGAGCACGGGATGGCAGCTAGGGAGGGCAGGCGTGGTGAAGCCTGGAAGGCACCCAGTTCCAGAGCCTTCCCCGGGGGTCCTGAGGCCCCTCTCTGCTCCAAGCATGCTGAGGTCGTTCCCTCCCCTCCAGCTTCCGCCCAAGGCTGAGAGCGGCCTGGCGGACTGCTGCCCCTGCTGCCTGGGATGGCCCCCACACCTGTGCCGGCAGGGGGCCTGCTCTTTTGAAGGATTGTTGCTTAAGCCCTCTATAGACAAGCCCCTGCCACCGCCCCAGCCCTGGGCACGAGGGACCCAACCCTTCCAGGCCTGCCCATCTGTCCTGGGAAGTGCAGCAGCCACGCCCACGAGGGCATGCCCTGATGCCCAGGGGTCCACGCTGTCTGCCTCCCTGTGTCCTCCTTCTTTCTCCATTCCCTCCGGTGGCCTCGACCTCCCAGCGTCCCCTCCTAACAGGACCCCTCTGTGGCAGCAGGTGGCCACATGTCAGCTCTGAAGAGAAGGCAGCGCTGCTGGCGGGCACTCCCTTCTGGGCATGGGGGAGGGGCTTGCGCCCTCCGACTGGGGCTGCCCACATGTCAGGGCCCAGCACCTTCAGCCATGCCTTGTCAGAGGGCCTGGCTGGCGGCATCTGGACCAGCCCTGCAGGGCAGCAGCCTCGGGTGAGCACGGGCCCCCATGTCTCCAATGGATACTACCTGCCCTCCGGTAAGAGAAGAGGCCCCCCATCTGCCCCAGCCCTCTGGGGTCCTGCCACTCTGTGCCTCCCAGGACAGTGGCCACTCGATGACGCCCTCTGAAGGACCCCCAGGCCTGGCTGCTCTGCCCATAGCTGTCACTTTGGAATTAGATTTCGCTAAGAAAGATTTTGTGTTTAAATAATATTAGGTTCTCATGGTACTTTATTTCTTAAGGAAAAAAAAAAAGAGGGACCAGCAGTTGACGTAATGGCTATGTCGCTGGACTCCCATGTAGTCGACTGCGGTTTGAGTCCCGGACCCAGCAGCTTAGACTCACGCCGGGTACGTGTGTGTGCGTGCCCAAGATCCTGAGAGGAGAGTGGAGGAGAAGGGATTGCGGCATGGCCATCCCCCCTGGGGGGTGATTTCTCGCTTTCTGTCTCTATGTCTCTCTCTGTCTTTCTGGCAAGTGCACTCGCCCTATT
>NW_006159574.1:2689520-2704321 GCF_000334495.1 Tupaia belangeri chinensis
AGAGGAGAGTGGAGGAGAAGGGATTGCGGCATGACCATCCCCCCTGGGGGGTGATTTCTCACTTTCTGTCTCTGTGTCTCTCTCTGCCTGTCTGGCGAGTACACACGCCCTATAGCGAAAACCTCACCAAAAAAAAAAAAAAAAAAAAAAAAAAGGAAGCTATTCGAATGAGGACCTTGTGGCCCACTGACCGGCCAACAGGAGCGTGGCTGCACACACAAGCCACCACAAGCCTAGGACCGCACTTCCAGTCCTTCCCACCCATAGAACGTGAAGCTGTGTATCTCTAACGTGGGAGGAAACACATGCTGAAGAGAGGCACCAGGACGGGCTGCAGTTGGCCATTGGCCCGAAACTCAGGGGGAGATGAAAGCTGGCAGGTGCACACAGGGAAAGTGGGCACACACAGGCACTTTGTGAAGTTTGCATCCTCCTCCCCTCTAAACCCAAACACTTGACCATCTACGGAGCAGAGGAAGGAGCGGGCTTGCCCTGCATGGGCTTCAGAGCCGCTCTGGGGTAGTGAACGGCGGGTCCCTCACGGCCAGACTACGTTTACGCTTTGGATGTCACCCGTACTTTAAAATTCTAAATACAGTAATTGGCATTCCGGGCATGATGTCATCACTGAGTTGTCACAGAAACCAGAACTCGATGCTGCTTCCTGACGTGTGTCTTCACGCACGTCATTTAAATTGCACAAAGGGGTTGGAGGATCCTACTCTAAGCTGCTCCTAAGTCAAAACAGCGTTGTTGAGCCGGCCACCTGTAATCCCTCGACGCTGACCTGCAGGAAGGGTACCGCAAAAGGAGACGTGGCACAGGAAGAGACTCCGAACTGCTGGATCTGAAGGTTTAATTTTGGATGAGGTTATTTTTCACAGGCTCCTGTGGTTTAGACAGAACTTTGGTCCGAAGAGCTCTGAGCACGTCCCACGTAAGTTTGCGTTCCTTGTCCTCAGTCCCAGTGTGAGAGAGATAGCTTCTACTGTCTACACCACGTGGAGACGAGGGGCCAGTCCTGGGAGCTGAGCGACTGTCCCAAGGTCACACCACTAACTTGTGGTGCTCTGAAGATGAAAGAGACTTAGACAACCAGGTACAGGCCTCATGGCGTCTCCCCAGGAGGAAGGCCCCGAAGTTGGAGAGATGGCCACACCTGGAGCCCAGGTCGAGGGGATGACAGAATCCAGGGCAGGGCAGCAGGCTCAGGGGGACCACCGAGTCTCAGTGGAAGACATAAGCAGGAGGTCATTGTCTGGACTCAGAAAGGAGTGGGGCTGAAAACCTCCCACGGCAGGAGGTGAGCAAGACTCCCGTCCAGAGCTCCCAGAGTCTGCTCGCCGCCCCCCCCCCACCACCTCCATGCTTCCCCAGCTACAAGGAGCACCGAGAGGGACTCAGCCACTGAGCTCAGCTTGGGGAATGGCAGGACCTGCAGATCGAGAGTGCTGGAGCCCAGAGGTACAGTGTTCCTCAGAAGCCAGATAGGGACACTCCCTCTCCCTGACCTGCAGGATGACACGCCCACTCCCCCTCCTTCCCTGGGGACACTGAGAACAGGGCCCTGCCCCTGTCACCTTCTGTAGAGCAGCTGTCCAGCCCACCCTGAACAATAAGAGCGAAGGGAGGAGTGGGGAGGGGCAGCTGACAAACAGGGAGCCAGGGCTCTCCTCTCCGGAGACCTGACCCACAGGCCAACACAGTCAACTCCCACTGGGCAGCAGTCACTCTCCATTTGAGGGAACCCACCCCCTTTTAGGTAGAATGCCAGTGCATAGCATTAACCTCACTGGGTTCCAAAAGTGCAGCCCTGAAGACCTTCAGTATTGCACAGGCATTTCTGAAAATATGAAGTCTTAAATAAACATAGGCCCAAATTAAAAACAAAAAGCAGGGACCAGCAGATGGTGTAATGGTTACATCGCTAGAATCCCACACAGTCGAACACAGTTCACGTCCTAGACCAGGTGGCTTAAAATTCACGCTGGGCATGTACACATACTTGCTCAAGATTCTCAGAGAGGAGAATGGAGCAGAAGAGATTGTGGTGTGACCATCCATCCATCCTCTGGGGGCAGTGGCTTTTTATTTTCTGTCTCTCTGTCTCTCTCTAGTAAGCACACACCCTATAGCAAAAATCTCTCTTAAAAACAAACAAAAGTGGGATCAGCAGTTAGCGTAATGGTTATGTCACTGGACTCCAATGTAGCCAACAGGTTCGAGTCCCGGATCCAGTGGCTTAAACTCATGCTGGGCGCGTGTGCGTGCATGCCCAAGATCCTGAGAGGAGAATGGAGGAGAAGGGATTGCAGCATGGCCATTCTCCCTGGGGGGTGATTTCTCGCTTTTTGTCTCTCTGTCTCTGTCTTTCTAGTGAGCACATGCACCCTGTAGCAAAAATCTCTCCGAAATAAATAAATAAATAAATAAATAAATAAAATAAAACAAACAAAAGCATTCTACTATAAAACCTAATACAGAAATTAGGAAGAAATACTCCATCAGGTGTAAAAAAATCAACATAGGGACACAGGAAACATGAAAAAAAAAACCCAGGTAAATATCCCCTTTTCCAAAGGGACACACTAACGACAGACAAAACGGTGTAAATCACAACAAGGCTGAAAATGAATTTTAGAATATTGATTATAGCAAAACTCAATGAGATACGAGAAAACACAGAGAAACAACTTCAGAAGATTATGAAAACAATGACATAGGACAGAGAGTCAATAGAGAGACAGACATCTTTAGAAAGAATCAAACAGAAATCTTCGAGATAAAGAATACAATATAGGAAATAAAAAGTTCTGTAGAGAGTATCAACAGCAAGTTAGACCATGGAAAAGAATCAGTGAACTTGAAGATACAACCTTTGAAACAGTCCAAACTGTCAAAAAGAAAGAAAAAGTAAATATAAAAAAGAAAGAAAACATATGGAAAATATAGGACAACACTTGGCAACCCAAAATCTATATAGTAGGTATCTAGAAGATGAAGAGATGGGGAGGGGCATAGAAAAATCTGTTTCAAGAAATATTAAATGAAAACTTCCAAAATCTACACAGAGATACAGACATCCAGATCTAGGAAATTAAAAGGGTGCCAAATAGATTCAACATGAGGTCTTTTTCAAGACACATCATAGTCAAAACGTCAAAAGTCAAAGATACAGAGAAAATGGCTAGAGATAAATGCTAAGTTACTTCTAAAGAATGGCACATCAGACTAACCTCAAATCTCTCAACAAAAACCTTGCAGGCCAAGAGGAATGATGTATTTAAAATTTTGAAAGAAAAAAAAGTTTCAACCGAGAATACTATACCCAACAAAACTATCCTTCAAATTTTAAAGAGAAATAAAATCTTTCCCAGAAAAACATACAATGAAGAAATTCACCAATACTAAACTGGCCCTTCAAGAAATACTTATGGGAGTACTCTATCTGGAGAAAAAAAAGTGATAAGTAGCACTATGCAAACACATGAAGCTATTAAAACTTACCAAGAGAACAACCTCACAAAGAAGAGAAATAATTCTATCCTTTCCACTACAGAAAACTCCCAAATATCAAAGATAAACAATAACAGAAGAAAAAAGAAAATAAGAAAGCACACAATCAGGAAACAACCAATAAATTGGCAGCTGCAAATCTGTACATATCAGTCAAGCCATTGAATAAACATTAAAATTCCAAATAAAAAGATATAGATCAGCTGAATGGATTACACCCCCCCAATAAAACAAAACAGAAGCTCTCTTTCTGCTGCGTCGAAGAACCCAAACTAGCAAAGACATAGTCTGAGAGTGAAAGTTGGAAAAAATTATTCCATGCAAATAGAAACCACTAAAAAGCAGGTGTAGACATCCTAATATCAAATGAAATAGACTTTAAGATAAAATCTGTCAAAACAGACAATAAAGGTCATTATATAGTATTGAAGGGATCAACTCAACAAGAAGATATAACAATTACAAATATTTATGCACCCAACACTGAGGCACATGTTGAAATACATAAAGCAAAGATTGAGAGATCTAAAGGGAGACTTAGACTTGAATACATTAATTATTGGGATTTCAACTCTCCACTCTTCCCACTGGATAGATCATCTAATCAAAAACTAATGAATTTAAAAAAAAAAGAGAGACATAAAGTCTAACAAAGCCCTAAATCAAATGAACCTTACAGACAACTGCAGAACAACTCACCCAGAAAAACACAGAACACACATTTCAGTAGTATGGGAAATATCTTCTAAGATTTATCACATAAAGGTGCACAAAACAAGCCTCTACAAATTTAAAGAATAGAAATAAAATCTAGCATCATCTCTGACCACAATGGAATTGAACTTGAAAGCAACAATAACAACAGAAAAGAACTCCTGAAAATTCAGAATTATACAGCACTAAACAACATGCTCTTAAATGACTTCAAATCTATAAAAGAAATGAATAAGAATAATTGAAAATTTTTTTAAACAAATGATAATAAAAATACTATACTCCAGAATCTCTGGGATATGGTGAAGGCAGTACTAAAGAAAAAATTATAGTAGTTAGTTCTCATAAGAAAAAAATAGAAAGATTTCAAATAAGCAACCAAAAGATGCATCTCAAGAAGTGGAAAAGCAAAAACAAGCCAAATCCAAAAATAATAGAAACAAAGAAATAATAAAAATCAAAGAAGAAATAAGTGAAAATGAGGAAAATCAAATAATAATAATGAATAGGAACCAGCAGTTGGCGTAAAGGCTATGTCACTGGACTCCCATATAGTCGACCACAGTTTGAGTCCAGGACCCGGTGGCTTAAACTCATGCCAGGCACGTGTGTGTGCATGCCCAAGGTTCCAAGAGGAGTATGGAGAAGAAGGGATTGCAGTATGGCCATCTCCCCTGCAGGGTGATTTCTCGCTTTCTGTCTTTCTCTGTCTTTCTGGTGAGTGCACGTGCCCTATAGCAAAAACCTCTAAAAAAAAATTCAATAAAATGAAAAGCTGGTTGTTTGAAGGATAAGACAAACCATAAGCCATTAGCTACATTAATTAATAAAAATATAGAGAAGATGCAGATAAATATAACTATGAACTAAAAGGGGGCATTATAATAGATACTATAGAAATACAAAAGATTATTAGGGATTAACATGAGCAACTATGAGTTACTATAGTAACAAGCCATAAAACCTAGAAGAGATGGACACATTTCTGGACACATACAGCATACCTACACTGAACCAGGAAGATACAGAAATCCTGAATAGTTCAGTAAAAAAGTAATGAGGTTGAATCAATAATAAATAGTCTCCCAACAACAACAAGAAGCCTGAGTCCAGATGGCTTCACTGCTGAATTCTAGAAATCTATTGAAAATAGAATTAACACCAATTCTTCTCAAACTACTTCAAAAGATTCAAATGGAGAGAATCCTTCCAAACTCATTCTACAAAGCCATCATCACTTTGGTACCCAAAGCAGACAGACACAAAAAAAGAAACATAGAGACCAATATCCTTGATGAATATAGATGTAAATAATTGTTAACAATATAGTAGTAAACCGAATTCAAGAACATATTCAAATGATTATACATCATGACCAAGTAGGATTTATCCCAGAGATTCAAGAATGGTTCAACATACACAAAACAATAAATATGATACATTGCACTACTAGAACAAAAGGCAAAATCATGTAATCACATCAATTAGTGCAGAAAACACATTTAAGTAAAACATTGCTTCATGATTAAGACTCTCAACAACATAAGTACAGAAGGTTTCTTTCTTTTTATTTTTTTTATTTTTTATTTTTTATTTTTTTTGCCATAGAGTATGTGTGCTTACTGTAGAGAGACAGAGAAAGAGAAAGAGAAAGAGGGAAAGTGAGAAATCTCCCCCAAGGGGAGGGATGGCCACATCACAATGCCCTCTCTTCCATTCTCTTCCTGAGATTTTGGGCAGACACACACACACACACACACACACACACACACACACAGCATGTTTTTCAAGCTGCCAGGGCCAATGCTCAGACCACAGTCAGCCGTATGGGAATCTAGCACCTTAGCCACCATGCTCCATGCTGGTGGTTAACAACTGCTGGCATGGAGGCACATTTAGACTAGATATGACAAACCAAGAGCTAGCATTGAACTCAATGTGGAAAAGTTGAAAACTATTCTGCTTAAAGTGGGAACAAAACAGAGCTTCTCACTTTCTCCATTCCTATTTAACATAGTATTGGAAGTCCTAGCATTGTCATCAGACAAAGAGTAAAATAAAAGGCATCCAAATTGACAAGGAAAAGTTAACTGCACCTAATTGTATGACATCATTATATACGTGGAAAAACCTAAAGACTCCACCAAAAAATCCTTAGAGAGGATAGACATCCAGCAAAGTTGTAGAATATAAAATCAACATACAAAAATCTATAGCATTTCTGTACTCTAACAATGAGTGAATTGAGACAGAGATAAAGAAATTGATTCCACTTACAATAGCCAAAAAACTATAAAATATCTGGGAATAAAATTTATCTGGAATAGAAAAGACTCTATTGCCAAAGCAATACTATACTAAAGGGTAAAGTTGGAGACAAATTGCAAAGCCATAATAACCAAGACAGCATGGCTCTGGCATGTCTGGCACCAACAGACACATAGACCAGTGGATCCAAAGAGAGCATCTGGAAATTAACCCAACAATATACAGCCAACCGATTTTTGACCAAGGGTACAAGACAATCCAATGGAAAAAAAAAAGAAGAGTCTTTTTAAAAAATAGTAGTGGGGGACCAGCAGTTAGTGTAATGGCTATGTTGCTGGACTCCCATGTAACCGACTGCGATTCGAGGCCTGGACCTGGTGGATTAAACTCATGCTGGCGTGTGTGTGTGTGTGCGTGCCCAAGATCCCAAGAGGAGAATGGAGGAGAAAGGATTGCAGCATGCCTATCCCCCCTGGGGCTGATTTCTCGTTTTCTGTCTCTCTGTCTCTCTCTGTCTGTCTGGCAAGCACACACGCGCCCTATAGCAAAAACCTCTCCAAAAAAAAAAAAATAATAATAATAGTGGGAAAACTGGATATCCACCTGCAGAAAAATTAAACTAGACCCCTTATCTCCTATCATTTACAAAAATTTACTCAAAATGGATTAAAGACTTAAAGCCTCAAACCATAAAAATATTGGAGAAAAACACTGGAGAGATACTTTAATATTTTTGTGTAATTGAATGAGATCTCTAAAGCAATGGAAATAACACCAAAATAGGTAAGTGGGATGACATCAGGAAAATAACTTTTGTGCAGCAAAGGAAACAATAAAGAGTAAAGGGACAATGCATGGAATGGGAGAAAATTTACAAACTATACTTCAGATAAGAGCTTGACAACCAGGATATTAAGCACTCAAACAGTTCACCTGCAAAAAGACTAATAACTCAGTTTAAAAAAAAAAAGGCAATCAATATGAACAGACAACTCGCAAAGAAAAGCACACAAATTGCTAAAAATCATATGAAAAATGTTCAGCATCTCTTATGCAAATCAAAACTGCAAAGAAATAACACTTAACCCATCAGAATAGCTATAATAAAACAATAAAAACCAGAATAATAAGTGTTGGTAAAGTTTCAGTGACAGGGAACCCTTGTGCACTGTTGGTGACAATATGAATTAATACAGCCATTGCAGAAAACAGCATGGAGATTTCTCAAAAATCCAATAACAGAACTATTGTAGGACCCAGCAATCTCACTATTGGGAATGTACTCAAAGAATGGGATTCATTCGGGTGGAGGCCGATGAATCAACTGGGAAATAGGTGTATGTGTGTGGAACTTAGAAAATATAATGCCAAGTGAGATAAGCCAGACTGCTGAAGACATACACTCTCTGTCTGCACTTCACATACACCAAATGTCTACATTCTATGGTGGAAACTGAAGGGCTCCAAAACACAGAGCTAGAGATAGCAATGGTAGGAACCCGAAGCTGCAAGAGGTGGATGGCTGGGGGTGTAATAATTTCATGAGAAATTTTTAATAGACACAAAAATGCATGTAAATAGGCAAGAGGTCATGGGACAGTGTACCACAGCAGAGTAAAAACATGGACAATACATACTTCAAACAAAAAACTAGTAGAACTATTGTGACATGTGCATGACCTAATGTGATGCTTAGTGTTGACGATGGATATGTGTATATCCTTAATTTGATTATTCTATACTGTATGTATTCTTAAAAACCATGCTGTACCCCACAAAGATATACAGCGAACATATGTAAACCAGAAATGATTCCACAAAAGGATTAGGTCTGACTGGGGCTCAGGCCTCATCTGACTGGAACTGCCCAGAACAGCGACCCCTCAATTGTTAAGAGCAGCAGTCGGGTGCTGGCCCCAGGGAAATGAATGAAACGTGGGCAATTGGCCAGCATCCCTGATCTTTCTCTTACCTCCGGCACCTAATTCCAGCCCTGAAGGCCCTGGAGATACATCTGCTAGGAGTCTTTTGTACCCAAGGGTTTCTCTCCTGGGAACACCTGAATTCCCCTCTTAATCTTTCATTTGGCAAGGAAAAGATGGGCACCTGCAAGAAGCACAGAAGTACTACCAGGAAGCTGGGGACAGCATTTGGAGCCTTGGGACAATGGCCTCCTGTGTTCTGATGGTCTCTACACAGGAAGCAGCACCTCAGCCCAGCCCTCCAAGTCCTCAGGGTCTTCCCAAGTGCTGACCTGACAAAGCTGCTACTGAATACAATACCACATAATTGAGGTTGCTAGCTTCAGCCACCTTGCAAACAAATGATCAGTAGTATTGCCATGTTGGTGTTGGGGCCAACTGAAGATGAATGAGCTTTGGGCACCTATAGAAGAACAGGTGGCCACTCCACAGAGTGACCCACAAAGGTCTGACCTCACCACGCACCACTTGCAGTCATGCACCACAATGAATCCCAGGGCTGCCAGCCAGAGGAAATGGCTTCCTTCCGCATCTTCCCCTTTAAGAAATGCCCAGCAATCCCACTCCTTGGTATCTACCCATAGGACAGAAGAATTCTTCATTGGAAAAGTGCTCATCGATGTTTATTACGGTACTATTCACAATTGCTAAGACATGGTACAAACCCAAATTCCCCCATACAGATGAATAGATTGAAAAACTGTGGCACATATACTCTATGGAATACTATTCAGCCATAAAAACCAACAAAACCCTGGCTTTTGACAGAAAGTGGATGAATATGGAAGATTTACGGCTGAGTGAAGCAAGCCAGGCTATGAAGGAGAGACACTGTATGTCCCCACTTAATATATACCGAGTGTCTGCACTCTATGACTGAAACTGATTGACTAAAGGATGTACAAACACAAGAGATGGGTGTGAATGCCAGATGTGGTGTGTGTGGAGGAGTGGGGCCTAGGGAAGGACGTTTGGAGGAGGGATACGGAGACAGAGAATTGACGGGACAGGGAAGTGTGCTGTGATCTGCTGAAGATATTTTGATCAACTGGACTGGGGAGAAATGTTCACATATTGAAATGTTCACTTTCTAAGCTAAATAATGTGACTGAACGTATAAAAATTTTTAAAAAAAATTTAAAAAAGGAAAAAATCAACAGTGTTTTAGTCAAAAGTCATAAAATTCTATTTTACCAAAAAAAAAAGAAAAAAGAGAAAAAGAAAAGAAATGAGAGGCAGCAAGGCACCAGGCTGGCTGGATCATCGGGACTTTGAGGATGTTCACATTTAGAGCAGTTGAAGTTTTAACTGACTTCTGTTTAAATGTGTTTTATTGAGCTTCGTTGTTATTGATCAGCCCAACAAGACCCCTTCCTTTCTCTCCCTGTCTTAGGATAGCGCCTCGCTATTACTGTGTCACAGTTGCTTCAGCTCCTGCATAGCTGGGACCACATGCTTACGCTGCCATGCCCAGCTTTCAGGGTGGGCTAAGAATCGATCAAGGCCTCCTGTGTGACCTCGGCCTGCCACAGCAGTGTCCATAGTGTGTACTCATGTCTGGGGCTCCACCCCAGCCATACTGCACACATAGACACAGATTTTTTATTTTTAAATGAAAGACAAACACTGCGTTTTTACCCCCATTCAACATATTCTGAATATCACCTAACGGCAAAAAATGAAAGGATTAGAAGCTGATGGTGGAGAGGACGAACGGAGATAGCAGATACCGCACGGGCAGGGAGGGCTCTGGGAAGGGCATACCGGACACCAGGCTGCTGAGAACGAGGTGTGTGCTGGTGTCTGCCGTGACTATCACACTGCATGTGCGCTTGGAAAGACCACGCTGCACACATGAAGATGTACAACAGTTAAGTGTAAACAGGAAATCACAAAATAAAATTAAATGGTGAGCTACGTTAATTGCTTTTCGTGGCTGTAGCTATATTATGATTTGTAAGTGTTTAACATTCGCTCTGTGACAGCAGGTCCTCATATAGCATATAAAACACATGCCATTCTGGTTGCTGAGCCGTGACTCCGCCACAGAAATGCCCTTAGGGGACTGAGGAACCCAAATATCTGCAGCTGTGACTCCAGGCAAGTCTCCCTCTGTGCACAGGCAGCAGGGCTGGACGCCCACCGGCAAGTTCTCGTGCTACCACGCCCACGCCTTCGCTCGTGGGCACAGGGGTGCTAGCAATGCCCAGGGCAAATGGAAAATGTGACTCCATTGCCATTCTGCCACTTTCTGCTTTGTTGGACAGGGAGCTGGCTGCAGCGAGGGCTCCAGCATGCGCCAAGAACTTTGCATGGGCTTCTGCTAAACACTTTCCTTCCAGGCAATCTCACAAGCTAGTGAGAGGGTCAGGGGGGTCGCACCCCAGAGGGCACTGATACCTCCTCTCGCGGCAAACCTAGGGGAGACCTCAGAGCACCAGTCCACACCTCCCTCCAGGGACGCTCCCACGGACACACACGCAGATCGGCTTTCAGGTAAGAATTAAGAGTCCTTTCTCCCCTCTTCTTTGAAAGTTTGCATGGGCACAATCAAGGACCCCCCCCGAAAAAAAAACAACTTGTGGCCCATGGGGCGTCTCAATCTCTTTGTACAGGAGGCTGGAACACAGCAATTACTCTGTCAGAGAGGAAAAGCTGTCACCCCACTTGAGAGTTCACTCAAAAAGAGCCATAGAGCGAAGCGAGAGGCGTGGGTGCCGGACCCGGTCTGCGCCAGCCCCTTCCCGGCTCCCTGATATCGAGCTCACCCCCTCGAGGCCAAGTAGTCCCCTGGGTTTTAACGCCTATTGTGATTTTCTCACTTTGAAAAATGACTACCACCATGGGAACACAAGCGAACCCGCAGGGACCTCCGTCTGCACTGGGCATGCGTATCCCTGACCCAGGCTGCTGAGGCCGGGGATCACGTGTGAGGACCCTGTCGGGGCGCCTCTCTGTCTCTCTCTTTTCCTCTCTGTCTCTTTTACTTATGGAAGAAGCGAATCAATAAACTTAAAAAAATAAGAGTGACTAAATCAATCATCAACCAATGAGTATCCACCTCGATATACCCTCACGAAGCAGAATTGGGACAGGCCCTGGGGTTCCTGTTCAGGGGAGCAGACCCCACCAGGCTCACTGCAGGTGAATCCCAGCCCTGGCAACTTGCAGACACGCCAGCACGTGGACTCGCGGCCCCGAATCCCACAGAATGGAGACGTGGAAGAGAAGGGGTTGTGGCGTGGCCCTGCCACACTGGCTGTGCCTTCTCTCTTGGCCCTCTCTGTCTCTCTGATGTGTGCATGTGCCTCTGACACATAAAAAGGGAAGTAAAATCGAAGGGGTGTCCCACTGCCACTGGCTGCTCCTGGCCATGCCAAGCTGGGACCCAGCTGCTGAGAAAGCGCCTGCCCTGGCCGCCTCCGGCTGGTGCCTAGGCCACGCCGACCCTTTGGCCAGGAGCCTCCCTGTGGCCCCACTGCCAGCATCGTTCACGTGTCTAAAGGCTCTGAGGCTCTCGGATGCCCAGGCTGTCGGCACCGCACTCCCTGCTTCTCGGACCTGCTGTGGGGCAGGGAGCAGGGCCCGCCCAGGCCCACCCACACCCTGCATGACTCCAGCTCCTCTCTGGGCAGGCCTGTCCCTGGCCTCACTCCGCATCCAGGCCAGGACACAGTTGAGCTTTGAGGTGGAAAGGGACACCTATGTGGCCACAGCAGGACGCGGCGTCCAGGAAGGCGAATGCTGCCGACAGCCTGCCTCGGCATCCAGGCGCCCTCGGCTTTCCCACTGCTGCCTGCAAACTCCCCGTGAGCTCACCGCTGGCCTCCCGGATCGTGGGGGGACGGCCCATGGCTAACTCTCTGTGCATTTCCCTGGAAAGCGGCAGCCGGGCGAGTGAGGGCGCGATAACTGAGCGGCGCCAGCAGGTGCAGACGGGCCAGCGCTGCCGACGCTTCCGGGAGGAGCGGGCACGGCGATGACCGAGTTTCAGTGCCAATGCGCCTGCTTCTCCAAGATGGCTGACTGCTTCTACCGCACCTATGTGAGCGCTCGTCCATACCTGAAACTTGTCTGGGAACGCGAGCCCTCAGTGGGTGGGGCTGCTGATCCCGGGTGTGGACACAGTGGGCGGGGCTGCCGTTCCTAGGTGTGGACACAGTGGGCGGGGCTGCTGGGTGTGGACACAGTGGCAGGGTTGCCTCTCCCGGGTGTGGACACAGTGGGCAGTGCCACCAGCTGTGTGAGAGGACTCTGTGCAGCAGCCTCGAGCCTTTGGAAAGGGGAGGAGCAGACCAGACACAGCGCCTTGGGCGTGCAGAAGACAGATGTCAGGCTGGGGTCAGAGGCACGGAGACTCTTAGATGCCAGCGGTGGTGCCAGACCCTCCGATGGTGAGGCCGCCTGGTGGACGGGGCGGCAGGGCTGACAGCAAGCCATGGAAACCGTGCAGTGGGTGGGAACTGGAGAGTCCTCGCAGGGTCACACCTATCGTACGGATGAGCACCTCTGAGCTGACCCCGACTCCAGGCTCAAGGCAGTGACCCACACCCTAGGGGCTGACCCCCATCTCGAGACACGCAGCTGCGTCTGAGTCCCTGACTGCCGATTGACCTTCTAAGTGACCGCTCGCTCTTCTCCCCATTAGCTTGAGGAGTTGCAGAGACATGGTTTAAGCGAAGTGGGGCCCACCTGGGACCCGCTTCTTGTTGATCTTTGCAGCCCACGGGTCAACACGCAATGCTCGGGTAGCCGGAGACACGGGTGGGCCTCTGCCCAGTGCGTCATAGGCTGTGTCAGGTGTCACCCAGACTTGAAGCCGCTCTGCGTGACCTTCACGCCAAGGCTGTGGTGGATGGATGACAGACCGACCACTCGATCGGCTTCAGCCGCGCTGGCCACCTGAGTTCCCGGGGAGACCTCTAGACACCAGCTGGGAAGTCTCCCGGGGGGGGGGGAATGACCACATACCGGCAACCCTAGGGGGAGCTCCTCATCGCTGCCTTTAGGAGCAAGCTTTGGTAGCATGGCCGGCCCTCCCTGGACACTCCAAACAAGTCGCTGTCCGGCTGGGCCGTGGCCTGCTCCCAGAGGGGCTGGCCCGACCCGTGGTAGGCAGTGCACAGGCATGCGTACCACCGGCGGAGAACAAGGCCTCCTGCCTCCTGAGGCTCGCCGTGGCCACCGTGTGCCTGAGTTCCCATCATCGCCTCTCCCTCGCTTAGCCGCGAGAAACCTTCACCAGTTGAGATCAGTATTTCCTGGTCGACCGTGTCGGGTTCCGAGGGCGCCGGCTGGGCACGAGAGCTCGACCCACGCTGGAAGGGAAGGGACCAGGCCCAGGGACTGAATGGGAGCCCCGCAGACATCACAGGAAGAAACGGGACGAGGGACACGGGAGCTCATGGCGGCCAGAACCACCATGTCCCCAAACAAACTGGGCTGTCGTGGCTCAATCTAGCCACCTGCCAGCGAAGCAATGCCAGGTCCACCTGCCCCCACCAGGTTTCCAGCCGAGAAACCACGCTGGCTTCTCAGCATGGTCTGAGGGAACGTCCAGGCAGCCACTCGGGGCTTCCTGACAGTCCCACCGTCCAGTACCACATCCCATTCCTTCCCACCCCGGGCCCAGTCTCCAAAACACAGAGGCTGCAGCATGGGGGCGGCAGCGGTGCAACGTCCAGGGTAACACGCTGGCGGCCCTCAGGGCTCCTCTCTCCCTGAGCCTGACTGGAGGCTCAAGAGAGAAACACAGAAAAGAGCAGGGAGGCTGGGGGTCTGACCAGACAGCTGCGAGGCCACGTGTTCGCGGTTCCAGGCACAGCGCAGTGCTGGGAAGAGGGATGGAATCGTGGGTTGATCTTGAGCAATGTATGCTCCCCTGTTGCCCCAGAAGTGGCTCTGCAGGGTTACTCATGGGAGCATCAATCCCGACAGCACCACAGAACTCCCAAGGATGTGGAGAGCATGGACCTTCTTTCAGTACCTTGGGTGTCATGGAGCACCAAGACAGAGGCTAGACCAACTTATGGCACAAAAGACCTCAGAGTGCTCCCCTAAAAAGAGCATGGACCTTCTACAGCAGTACAGACCTCAGGTCTCCACCATAGGGAGCGTGGACCTTCTACAGCATAACAGACCTCGGGGTCACCCCATAGAGAGCGTGGACCTTCTACAGCATAACAGACCTCGGGGTCTCCACCATAGAGAGCGTGGACCTTCTACAGCATAACAGACCTCACGTCTACACCATAGAGAGCGTGGACCTTCTACAGCATAAAAGGCCTTGGGGTCTCCACCATAGAGAGCGTGGACCTTCTA
>NW_006159574.1:2706131-2711768 GCF_000334495.1 Tupaia belangeri chinensis
CACCATAGAGAGCGTGGACCTTCTACAGCATAACAGACCTCGGGGTCTCCACCATAGAGAGCGTGGACCTTCTACAGCATAACAGACCTCGGGGTCTCCACCATAGAGAGCGTGGACCTTCTACAGCATAACAGACCTCGGGGTCTCCACCATAGAGAGCGTGGACCTTCCCGTGGCTGCAGAGACAGCACAGTGGTCATGACTGAGAGCTTGGACCTTTCGTGGCCGCACAGACAGCACAGAGCCATGACTGAGAGTGTGTACCTTCCCGTGACCGCAGAGACAGCACAGGGTCATGACTGACAGCGTGGACCTTCCCGTGGCCGCTGAGACAGCACAGGGCCATGACTGAGAGTGTGGACCTTCCTACAGCACAGACAGCCCAGGGCCACACAGAACCCCTGCCCCTTCCTGGCCAAGACAGTCCCACCCCTGTGTGCTGGCATTACTGACGAGGAGGTTGACAATCTCCCTTTCGGGGTGCTGAGGCTTGGGACGCAGCCATGTTGGGGAATTTGCTGGTCAGACAGGAGGACAGGGCAGGGGTGTGGCAAGGTGTGGCAGGGGGCAAAGAGATCAGCGTGCTGCCTTTGAGTGAGCACAACTCTCTGGGGGTCCTGGTAGCTGGGAACAGCTTCTCTGCTGGCAAGCAGACCCTGTGACAAGGGGTTAGAGGGCTAATGGGCCATGGTGGCCGGTCCGGCATCCACCTGCTGGTGCTCCCCACTGCTTGCTGCTTATCTCTCACCACTTCTGGTCAGAGGAAGTGCAACAGGCAGGTAGGAGCTGCAGACACAGCCGACCCGACACTCCTGTGATGTTCGCGTGCAGCTCTGGCCAGACTACTCCACTTCAGAGTCTTGGCTTCCCCCAGTGTGAGCGGGGCCAGTGGTGACAGGACTGAAGTGGCCCCCAGCGGTTGGGGTGGTCAGCCAAACGGTGCGAGCATTCCAGGTTTGTGATGGCTCCCCAGCAAAACAGCCGCTCCCTCCCAGGCTGGCGATGGTGTTGAGGAGGAGGCGGATGCTCCAGGAGACCCCGGCCCAAGTCTAGAGGACGATCTCTGCCCATGAGCAGGGCCCTGAGGACTGCGAAGTACTGGCTCCCCCCGCTGGGCCAGGATTTCGGAGCCGTCGCTCAGTCCTGGGCACGCAGCCCCCCATGGGGCACAGTATCTGGCATTTAGTGCAATGTCTGATTTCTTGTGAAAATAGGCTTTGGCAGCTAAAGGAAAGTTTAAAGTACATAGTCTGGCTTTCTGTCCTCTGCTCCTCATGCCTAGCGAGGATGGAGTGACTGTAGAGGGGACCCTTACCCTGTGTCCCAGGACGTGGGACCTCTGCCAAACTCTGAGGTCGGCGCGCTAACCCAGACACCATTCCCAGGAGTGACTGCAGCATGCAGGGCACTGGCACGGGGCATGGGGCGGGCACACGTCTGTCGTGCTTGGTGGCGAGGGCTCACCAGCAGAAGCACGTCCTGAGCTGCGTCTTACTTCTGCAGGGAAAGGGTTACCAGCCTCGCCTGTGAAGAAGTTACCCCCAGTGAGCATCCTGTCCCTCTGGGCAGAGGACCCTGCGCTGCTGCTCAGAGCACTGTGGTGGCTGGTTGCGAGGTGCCAAGCGTGGGGCCCACCTGCCTGTGGCTGGGCGGGGGCTTTACGTGCAGTGGCGACCAGGAATTGATTTCTTTCTCTGTTACAAATTGCAAATGGAGACATGCTGACGTGCTCGGGGCAGCCCAGGCTGAGGGGTGCCAGGCAATATCCCGAGGAAGGGGAGGGCTGATCTCGGGTGTGTGAGCCGGACAGAGGAGGGGGGTCAGAGAAGGAGGGGGCGGAAAACCCACAGAGCCAGCACCCTGACGGCTGCAGCAGGGCGCGCTGCTGAATGGAAGCGCCGCGCATTTAAATTAAATGTCAGATGCAATTTCGCACGGAGGCATCAGGGGGCCGAGGTATGCAGGGAGAGCGACAGCTCCTCGGGGTGGTTAATTGCTGCCCCCACCCGTGCTGGGGCTCCGGCAGGAGAGCCTTCCTTCTCGTCCAGGGAGGGTCTCCAGAAAGGGGAGCCCAGGCGTGGCGTGTTCTCCCTCCCCATGAGGCTAGTGGGGGTCACTCCCACTCCCACCGCCGCAGTGGGGACAGCGGCCTCACCGGAGAACCTAACCACGGCTGACAGACAGCGCGGGCCCAACTGCTGGGCACCTCTTTGTTTGTGGGCGCAGAGAGGGGGGACAGAGACAGGGTGGGGGGGACAGGAGAGGAAGGAGCCAGCCCTGGGAAGCCCTCGGCCACTCTTGGCTGGAGACAGGCTCGTGCAGCCGGGCACGATGCGAGATCACCCTGGAAACCTGGTCTTGAGGGATTTCCAATCCAATTTCCTGTCCAAAAAGGCTTAGATGTCAGGGTAACTCCAGCTTGCAGGCCGCGACCATGCCTGCTCTCCATGGCCCCTGACCTCCAGCCCTCGGGCCCCTTTGCCCACATTTGTTAAGGGGCTCCCAAAGCCAGGCATAGACAGGGAGGGTCCGTGTGCAGGGAGGGTGGGCCCGGTCGTTTCTTACCTCTGAGCCCCTGTGGGGCCAGACCTTGGGCCGCCCTCGCTGCCATTCTGTGGGGCTGGGGCCAGGCTGGCCAGGGGTGTGGCACACGCCCGCCTGAGCTCCTGGTCTCCACCTGCATTCCCTCCCACAGCGCTGCTTCCTCGCCAGTGGCTGCCCTGGAGCCCAGCTCCTCTCTCAGAAGCCCCACACCTACCTGGCTGCCACCCTCTTCTCTGGCAGCACACACTGTGGCCGCTTCCTGTCCCCAGCCACGGCCTCCCCACTGGCATCTGCCGTGTTCCACAGCAAGCGACAGCACTCGCGGCAGCGGCCCCCTACTGGAGACTCGGCCCTCAGCCGGGGAGGGCTGGCGGGCGACAGCCCCACAGGCAGCGACCCTGACTCTGCCCCCAGCAGCGGCAGTGCCTTGACCGGGGTTCAGCTGCCACTCAGCCCCGGAACCTATCGACGATGCAGTCCAAACGGTGCCTAGAGACAGCGCCAGTGCTTTGGCCGCGGCCTGCCGTGCGAGGACCCAGTCGTCCCATGGGTGCCCGCATGGCAAAGCTGCTCTGTGCGGTCCCTGCTGGGAGCACGGTGGCACTTCAGGCCAGGCCACAGCTCAGCCCCGAGGTGGCATTCTGTCCTCACTTCTGCCTCAGGGACAAGGACGAGGAAGCTCTGGCCAGTCCCCTTCCATGGGGGTCAGCATCCAGGCCAGGTAGACGAGGGTCACATGGTGAGTGTCCTTGCTGTGCCCGGTCGCCCCACATGAGTGATTGGGTGTGGCTGGCAGGTGGCGAGCTGAGTCTGCCGTGTCAGAGGACCTGGCTGGACACGAGCAGAGCTGACACGCATGCTGTCTCCCTCACGTGTCAGGACACACGTGGCCCTACGCACGGGGCCCTGGCCGCTCCTTTTCTGAAGAGAGCTGGAAGGTGCCCCATCCTCCTTGGTCCCCAAGCTGGGCTCCAGGTGACTGGCGTCTCTGCCCTTGGTCACCTGCACGACACCATCACTGTCCCCTTCCCAGAATGCCCTGTCTCTGGACCTGTCACCACTCTGGCCTCAGCCACGTTCTCTTCCATCTGCAGGGCCTCGCCTGTTTCCAGACCAAGCCTCAGCGCCTTCTACGTCGCCCCATCACCTGCGATGCCAGTTGTGCCCTGTCACTTCTTGTAGCTGCTACACTCGCTTCCTTGCCCTCGCAGGCTGACCCTTCTGAGAAGCAGCCACAGGAGTGCCCGGCCCAGCGTGCGCCCAGCCCAGTGGCCCCTCCTGTGAAGGCCACACGACCCAGGCCCACACGACCAGCCACCTCTGGGCAGTGCCTGGCTCATCAGGGTGTGGCCTTGGGGAGTCTGGTGCCTGCTCGGGGGGAGCCTCATGGAACGTGAGACCTGGGCACAGCCTGTGTAAGCGAGACTGGGACCCGCTGCTCACCTCGGGGCCTGAGGACCCACAGCGCCCACAGGCTGTGACTGCTGCTGACCCCACATCTCCGCCAGGACTGGCGCCCTGCTGGCCTGGAGCCCGGTAGGCCACGGGGCTGCCCTCTGCCACAGGGCAGGGAGGGAGCCCGTGCAGGCGTGGACTTCAGGCCAATACAAATGTGAGCCGTCCCCACCATGCCAGACAGGGCCATGGGGCCATGCCGCCTCACAGCCACCTGCGCCTGTCCTGCACTCTCATGGGGGCCCGCCACCTCGTGAGCTGCGTGCTCTCGGCGTCCTCAGGACAGGTGCGGGTGCGCAACTCGGGCTGCCCAGGTAGAGGCCCCTCTCGCTGTGACCCGAGCATCTGCTTGGGCGGATGGGTCACCTCTCAGCTATGACCAGAAAGCGGTTTTCTTTGCAAGTGTTGGGCAGGCCGAACAAAGGTGGACATTTCAGGCAGAATGACACCAGCCACAGATGTGGCAAGGCCTGAGCCGTGAGGAGGCAAAGCAAGAGCCGGCTTCCGCAAGGCAGTTCTCTTGAAACGAGGCCGTTCCCCACAGTCGTCACAGTACAAACACCAGGCTGCGGTCACGCTGCAGCGAGCTCCCGGGAGCCTGGTCCCTGACGATGCTGAGAACTCTAGACAGTCCACTGCTCCAGACCCTCCTCTGTCCTGCGCTTTGTTACCATTTTAAGGTCATTTTAAAATTTCTTTCTTTCCTGACAGAGAGAGAAAGATGAAAAGGGAGTGAGGCGCCTCTCCCCTAGGGTCCCCACCACGCCGTCCCCCAGCTCAGCCAGCCCTGGCATGCTCAGTGCCAGGGAGTCATCAGGCTTGAACCAGGAGCCTTCTCGTGAGGGACTTCTCATAAAGCATCACACCTTCCCTGGACCAGCAACTGGCCACGGCTTTCTTATTTTATTATTTAAAGTTTACTTGATCTCTCCTGTGAGAGAGACAAAGAAGAAGAGATGGGGGAGGTGGGAGAGGGACAGACCTCCCTCCCTCCCCCGCCAGGTTCCCCTCAAATCATGCAACTGTTCTTTCCCCAGCCCCAACCGTGCAGGCTGGTCTGGAATCCAAAGCCCTGGCCCTCCACCATCGCAGAGGGATGTCCTACCACCCCAGAACTTCTCTGCTATGCTCTACATAAAAAATAATGATGGACTTTCATTTCATTTATGGTTGCTATTATTTTTAAAATTTGACCTGAGAGATACAGAGAGAGAAGGTATGTGAAAGAGAAAGGCTCCAGGCATGAGACTCAGATTGCAGTTGATTATGTGGGGTCCAGTGACTTGACCACCGTACCGCCAGCCAGGCCCCTCTGTTACGTCGTAACACTCAGAGTATCTGCCCATCCGTACCTACAGGAGGAGTTACCTAATCTGCTGCAGAGTAACAGAGATCCGCCCTGGTGAGGTGCAGAGAATCTCCATGACAAGTTATCTTGAAGGGCCTGGAGAGTAACAGAGTATCTGCTCTGGTGAGTTACAGAGTATCTACGCAGCAAATTACCTCGTATCTGCCTGGTGAGTTACAGACCACATTACCAGCAGGTCAAATAGTTTTCGCCCCAGCATGTCACAGAGTATCACCCAGGTATGTCACGGAGTAACCACTCCAGCATTCACAGAGTATCCACCCCAGAAT
>NW_006159574.1:2712131-2712402 GCF_000334495.1 Tupaia belangeri chinensis
CCCGGATTATCCCCCCCAGCATTCTCAGAGTATCCACCCCAGTATTCACAGAGTATCCACCCCAGAATTCACAGAGTATCCCCCCCAGCATTCACAGAGTACCCACCCCAGCATTCACAGAGTATCCACCCCAGTATTCACAGAGTATCCACCCCAGAATTCACAGAGTATCCACCCCAGCATTCACAGAGTACCCACCCCAGCATTCACAGAGTATCCACCCCAGTATTCACAGAGTATCCACCCCAGTATTCACAGAGTATCCACCCCA
>NW_006159574.1:2716350-2725700 GCF_000334495.1 Tupaia belangeri chinensis
ATTCACAGAGTATCCACCCCAGTATTCACAGAGTATCCATCCCAGCATTCTCAGAGTATCCACCCGAGTATTCACAGAGTATCCACCCCAGAATTCACAGAGTATCCACCCCAGTATTCACAGAGTATCCACCCCAGCATTCTCAGAGCATCCACCTCAGCATGTCAGAGTATCCACCCCAGCAAGTCAGAGTATCCACCCCAGTATTCACAGAGTATCCACCCCAGCATGTCAGAGTATCCGCCCCAGCATTCACAGAGTACCCAGCGGCGAGTATAGAGGATCTCGAGGTGTCCTACCTTCCCAGCTGGCCCGCCTCTGCAGGGCTGCTTCCTGGCAGGTCTGTGCTGGGCTTGCCCTCTGACACAGACAGGAGTGTGTCCCATTGTCTTGGTCTAGCCCTGGGTGGCCAGGGACAGTGCTCAGACTGCCCGGTGTGGGAGCACAGGGTACACACGGCACAGTGGCCAAGCCTGAGCCTGGAGTGGGACATTCTGTGGCAGTGTTTGCTCTGCCACATGAGTAGTTGTTTTTGTTTTGTTTTGTTTTGTTTTCTAGGTTTTTGCTTTAGAGTGTGTGCACTCACTGGACAGAGATATGAGAGAGAGACAGAGAGAGAACGAGAAAGCACCCCCAGGTAGATGGCCATACCCAATCCCTTCTGCTCCATTCTCTTCTCAGGATTTTGGGTACACACGCTCACGCCCGTGCCCGGCGTGATTTGTAAGCAACCGGGTCTGGGACTCTAGCTGTGGTTGGCCACGGGGGAGTCCAGTGCCGTAACCTTCACATCAGCAGTTTTAGCCAGAAATGCACACGTGGAAAACGGGCCCCAGGCTTGACGTCCTTACAGTAAGAAAAGCTACGTATGTGTTCAAGTGCTATTCTCTGCAAAAGTGCTATTTCCAAATGTGAGTTTTCAGAATTGAACACTAATTTGTGGAGTTAATATCTAGGCTCTGGGTCAGGGCCTTGGCCGGTCACTCACCCCCTGGGTAAATCCAAGCCTCAGTACCCACTCTGTGCAGCAAAAGGGGAGCTGCCGTCCTGCGTCACGGTGAGCGTGGGTGCCGCGAAGGCGGGGCGCCACAGCTGAGCATCCTTGTGGGGGCTGGGTTCTGCCCCAGACGTCTGCTCCGCACTCAACTGCATAGCAATTAGGCCACGCCACGGAGGGGTGTGTGCACCCAGAGAGGGAGGCAACACAAAACAGAACAGCAGCCTGTTACTGAGAGACGAGGAGCTGCTCGGAAAGAGAAGAAATGGCTTTTCCACCCCATTGTTCTCCTGCCTTGTGGTGTGGATTGAAACGTTAGTCAATAATCTAGCTGAAGAAGAAAGTCTTTCTGTGAAATGGCACCAGAGCTCTATGTCCACGAAGCCATGCTTCAGTGCCGGGTCGGGAGTGGAGCAGGAGCCCCTGCGCGGAAACGGAGTCCAGTTCCCTTGGGAAGCCGAGAGACCGCGCCGGCAGGCTGGGCCCCAGAGTCCAGAGCAGGCACTGCGGGAGGGGACTAGGGCGAGGCTGTGCTGGCAGAGGTGTCTGCAGGGCCACCCTCTTCCTGATGGCACGTGACCCATGTGTGCCAGGCCCAGGCAGAGAGCAAGCGCCGGCACACGGACTGTTGTGAGCCAACCACCACCCATGCCTGAGGTGGAAAGCCCTGGGGCCCCGAGCTGCTGCCCAGCGGTCGTGGACAGGAGGGACTGGAGCCTGGTAGGTCCAGGTGGCTCTGGAAATGGAGTGGCACGTTCCAGGTGGGACAGCCAACAGCCTGGGGGCACGCAGCACCTCGGGGGCTGGCTGCAAGGACGTTTTCTCTCAGAGCTGTGAGGCCTCCCCGTCAGACTTTCGGAGCTGACATCCTGAGAAATGTCCTCTTGCAGCCTTGCTCGCTCTCGCGGGACCTTCGCTGCAGCTGCAGGGACCCCGCAGGGATCCTCGTCCCGCGCTGACCACCCACTCACGGGTCAGAGCACTAGACGTGTCCTTTCCCCGCCTGAGCTCCCATGCGTGGCTGGAGCCTTGTCTGACCGCTGGCTGCAGGCACCTGCATGCCCGCCATGCCGCTCTCATGGGGCAGCCATGCTGGGGCTGGTGTCCCTTTTGCCTTTTCCCTGGGGGTGATCAGCATGTCAAGTTGGAATCCCAGCACCGATGTGGGCGAGGGCTCCACGTAAGCTACTGAGTGCCCCTCCTCCATGTGCTGGCTGGAAGCCCTCCCACACCCCATACCGCGAGCTCGAGCGGACCGCCAGCCAGCCACCAGCACGGGTGCTCACACGTGGCTCCCGCTGCCACAGCTGCTGGAGCTTGAGCCCCACACTGAGCCCAGCCCGGCCCCTGCACAGGAAGCAGCCCTGCCGATGCCGAGAGCCTTCCCGTCTTCCTCACATCTGCGTTAAGCTGTGGACTGGAGCCTGTTGTGCTGCCTCGGGGTAACGGCCCCATCTCTCCCTCCACTCCCACGGCGCCTCGCACGCACTATGCTGTCAGTAGAGTCTTCTGCGCAGCAGTGAGGGGGGAGTCTGCGCAGCAACACCGGGCAGGAAGGACGGGGCGGACTCGGACGGAGACGGCATAGGAGTGACGTGCTCCCCACAAGTCCACGTGAGGCTCTGGTGTTCCAGCGTGCAGACATGTCTGGGCCCCTGAGACCTAGCGCTGAGTTCGAAATCCCTATGCATCCCCATTCCTTTAGAAACAAGGGGTGTATCCTGGCATCCCGGCCAGGCCCCTGGCTCAGCAGGGAGCGGAGCACCGTGTGCGAGACTGCAGCTTGGCTGTTCTTGCTGTTGGCTGTTCTTCAAGCTGGAAAGATGGGAGGACCCAGAGGCGGGAGCGTGGGGGGGGTGGGGGGTGCGCAGCAAGGGGGCATGTCTGCTGTCCGAGACGTCAGAGTGCAGCTGGCTGCCCTGAACCCACCTCTGCAGCGAGGCAGCTGCCATTGTCAGGGGGACACGACTGCAGAGGCAAACCCAGCACGGATTGCAACGACTTGAAGACCCTTTAATGAAACCAGCAGGAGGGTTTTACTCTGAGGCTGTGACCTGTGCTGGGGGTCTCTGCGAACTTCTGAAACCATTGGACCTACAGACTTAGACCATGGGGGTGCGGCGGGAAGGGCTACGAGCTCAGCGGACAGCACGGCTGCTGCACTCGGGGCAGCTCCTGCACACGTGTCGGCGTGGCCGAGTGTCCACAGGGGGGCCACAGCACTGTCTTCCTTTCCTTTTCTGTTTTAGAGGTTTTCGGTATGCGCTTACTGGAGAGACAGAGAGGAAAGGAGCAATCTCCCTCCCTCCCTCCAAGGGGGATGGCCATGCCGTAACCCTCCTCCGTTCTCCTCTCGGGCTTTGGGCACATCATTACACGCACCTGGCGTGCTTTTCAGGCTGTGGTTCTGGGCTTGAACCACTGAGTTGGCCATGGGGGTCTAGCACTTTAACCACCACGTCAACTACTGGCCCGTGAGTGTGTTGTCTTAATCAGGCTTTTTGTTTTTAAGGATTATTTTATCTAACTTTATTTATTTATTTATTTTAATTTGACTGGAGAAAGAAAGACAGAGAGAGAAAGTGAGAAAGCAAGCTGCCAGGTCTGGGACTCGAACTGCGGTTGGCCATGTGGGAGTCCAGTGCCCTTAACCACCATGCCACCTACCGGCCCCTTAATCAGGCTTTTCTCTAAGCCAAAGTGACCTGCCACCGTGAAAGTCTGGCCGCGGTCTGGACGCTGAGGGCCTGACCCCCTTGTATCTACCTTCCCCGCCTCACCAAGCACAGGCCCCACGTGACTACAGAGACCACGGGGACATGGAGACACGGAGACACGTGTGGCTCTCCAGCCCCCAGGTCTGCCAAGGGAGCCCAAACGATGGAGCAGTTACCACCCCTCAGCCACAACCCCACCCCATATGTTTCAAGACGTAAAATCAAACTCCAAAATAAATAAACTTAAAAACATCATCCCATAAATACAACGATAAACTCTGGAAATGATAAATGATGTCCTTAAAACGAACATGCACACGCACGCACACACACGCACATGCACGCACACGCACGCACACTGCTCTCCCCGACCACAGTGCGCGCTCTGCTGAGGGTGTGGCTCGGGCTCTAACTGGGCCTGGCCTTCGGCGAACACTGAAGTGACCGGAGGTGTTTCTGGCACCTGCAGCCCGGCGCGGCGGCCGGGCTGGGAGCGGAGCCCGCCGTGGGAGCTGCGGGGGACTGGGCCTGCGCATCTCCCAGGCAGACGCCGGGCACGCTCGCCCCATTTATCAGTGCGCAATTACTGTCTCCATTGTGAGCTGTCGCGGGGCGTGAGGTGACGTGTGCCAATCAGCACAGAAAAATGGCCGGTGTTGGCGTGATTTCTCATTATCGTCTTCATTAACCACAGCGGGGAGGGGGAGTTTGCCGCGCCCGCCATCGCCATGACAACACTCCGAGGCCGGCCAGCCCCGGTCCACCCGAGCAGGGGCTGAATGTCCTCATTATTCCGCCCGCACGCCCTGCCCGTGCCAGCGAGGCGACCGCACGGGCCGCGATTTATCCCCGGGCTGCTCCTGACAGCCCGGCCTGGTGTCTGGGCTCGCGCCGTCTGATTTCACAGTTTAATTACAGCTCATCTGAGGGGCAGAGCTAATGAGCTTCGCCGGCGCGACAACAGCGGGCCGCCCTGTGGGAGCCCGCCCTGTGGGAGCCCGAGCCCTGAGCCCTCCGCTCGCCCGTTCCCACTCCCAACCCCCGCTCTGCTCCGAGGTGAGGGCCCAGGAGCCGCAGCCACAGCCTGCCGGAGTGCTGCTGCAGACCCACGGCGGCCTCGGTCGGGCTGGCCCGGCGCCTGCCCGGCGTGGAACAGGGTCTCTGGCCCCGGGGCCCTGGCCCGTAGCAGTCCCACATGCCCCGTTCTCTCTCACGTGGAGCTCACACACGTGCCGCCTGCACCGCGCCTCCGCGCCCTGCCGGCCCCACCCAGGCTCCGCCGGGGACTGACACCCTGCCCCGTTTGTTCTTCCCAAGACCGGGTGTGTGAGCACGCCCATGGGGGTCTGACGGTGTCAGGTGGCATGAGTGCATGTATGGGATGGTGTGAACACGTGTGTCAGGTGGTGTGAACACACACGTTAGGCTGTGTTGTCCCCAGTGTGAAGCCCTCGGTGGTTTTACCACTGCTTTTAGGAGGACCGCAACACAGGCTGTGTCACCACGCTTGGGCCTGGGCTTGGCCTTCCGCAACGTCTGTGGTCTCTGTCCGGAGGCCTTTCTCTGGGCAGTGTGGGTGTCCCTCTGCTTCGGGCCCTGTCACATGCTGCTGCCCCAGGACACCGCTCTGCCCTCCCGAGCCCCTGCCACTCCTCGGTACCATTTCTAGCTAGACTTCCCTCTGTTCGCCGAGGCCAAGAGCACTCAGTCCTGCGGCAGACTCCACGTCTCCTGGGACGAGGTCCCCGGCCCACCAGCCTGGCCGATGGGGAAAGGCCTGCGCCCCTGCGCTAGTCAGCCGCCTGCCTCCTAGGGCCCGTCCCGTGCTCCCCGCGAGACAGCACTTCTCTGCCCCCCTCCTTTTGCACTGAGACTCGCTCCTACCCCCCATCTGGTGAAGGACAGCTCACGAGAACACATACGACGAAACGGAGGGCGTGTAACAGAAGTCTCGGGTGAGCACTGAGAAACAGGAAGGACAGCCCGAGTGGAGGGCCACCTGCAGCCGACTGTCACGAGCCAGACGGCCGCCACTGCGTGGGCCTCGGTCCTGAGCTCTGGGCCCAGGGTGCAGGAGGGACGTGCCAGTGCCGCGGCCGCGTGTCTGAGAGGGCACAGGTCGGCCCTGCGTGCTGGCTCCAGACACCGCCGTCGGAGCGGTCCAGGCCACGCAGTGCATCCAGAGGTCACCTTTGGAAAACTCCCTCCGAATAAGCGAAGGGAACAGGGCATCGCCGAGGTGTGCCGGGAGCCGGGGACACTGTCCAGCCAGGGTGAAACCCGCGGGGCAGAGGCCTGGGAGGACTGAACACACACCGGACGGTCCACTCAGAAGTCACCTCTCCAGGGCCCTGAGCCACTGCAGCTCGTGCTCCATTTGGGGTGAGATTTCTAACAACTCAGAAAAACCAAAAAGCCTTCTCACTCCTCCCCACACACCATATCCATTTCGGTACGGAATTCTGGCACCTTTACTTCCATTTGTTTAACCACAGAACTTAATTTCAGAAACACGTTGGGGCCACAGTTGACTTTAGAGCAGAGGTTTTATACAAAGAACGTAACTGGGGGTTTCCGCTGGCTTAAATGTATCAGTCGCAGAATGCAGAATGTCACTGTAATGAACGATTATTGCTTAATGATATTGCTAATTAAGCATTAACAGCAGCAGCTTGTAGAGAAACCACATTTCCAATTAAGCATGTTCTGTGCTGAAGGTCTTGTGTGTCCACCCACCTCTCCGACATGCCGCTGGAAACCCCAGCTACCATTAGCCAGGCGCCCAGAGAACGGGAAAGGACAGCAAGCCTTTCCCTCTCCTTCAGTGCTACTGCGCGCTTTCTCAACGCGGGTCCTGCAGCCGCGTTTCCGAGCACTGTGGGGAGGCCCCTTTGCAGGGACAGCGCAGAGCTGAAGAGATCAGAGCGTCTTCGCTGGTCGCCTCTGCCACATGGCCGCGGCTCAGCTCCAGGCAGAGATGCATGGCTGGCCCCTGGCCGCAAGCAGGCAGCCCGAGCCTTGTGGCTGAGGGAGCGGAGGTAGCCGCACGTCCTTGGATGCCCCTCCCTGTGCCAGGGCCGGCCTGAGGGATGCCCTACCAGCTCTGGCTTTGGGTCAGCCTGGAGAGGCTGGCAGCCCCTGTCCTGTGCCTCTGGTGACACTTGTGGACAGCAGCTGCCATTCCAGGAGGAAGCCCGAGCAGCCCTGGGAGGCAGCACTGAGCCGGCCCCGTTTTCCCTGAGCCAGCCACGTTTTCCCTGAGCCAGGCTGAGCTGCACCGCCCGCCAGCCCCAGCGGGACAGAGCAGTCTTGCGTCAGAGCGCCAGGGCAGGAGCAAGCTGTATCTCGAGCTCAGGCCCTCTGCTGGGAAGACTAGCCCTGAGAGGGGTAGGACCCACCCTGAGAGGCAGAGACCGGTCTGATGCAGAAGCTCCCTGCAAAGGGCCTGTGGGCCCAGACTGTGTGGGCTAGTGCTGGGGGGCACTGCAGGCTTCCGGCCGCCTCCGGGAGGCCCGCGAGTTTTCGACGGGAATGACACAGAACAGTCTGGCTTCGCACACCCTAGTCGCTGCGGTAGCATCCGCAAGGCCCTTAGTCCTGGAGAAACCCTTCGTGACGGCGTGAAGAGCTCGGAGCCCCTGCCCCGCCAGGACCTGTCGTTTCTGTTGCTGACTTGGGATAACGCCTCTTCACAGGACCCAGAGCGGCGCGGGCTCCCTGGGGCCACCCAGTCTGGGTACTGCTGTCCTGGGCACTCACTGTCCTGCTCAGGGACAGTCCCAACATGTGTCAGAGGCTCTCCGCCCCAGCTGTGGGCTGCCAGGGGCCCCTCGCAGGTGTGGGGCGGGGAGGAGGTGACCTGGGCCGGGGCACAGGAGGTGCTGCTGGGACCTCCTCTCAGGGACGGCCCGTGATGCCAAGTGAGTGGCTCCCACAGGCAGGGCTGGGGTCCTTGGTGTGCGTAGGGCTTGGGCCTCTGGGGCTGAAGGGACTTAGTGCTCATCGGGGAGATGTGTCACTTCCTGGGACACATAGTCACTCTCTTAACACAGAGAGCTTCCAACTGGGTGACAGCCAAGGGCGGGCCAGGCCTCTGCGCCGTTCCCTGGGGCAGCGAAGGTGGTCCTGGTGGGACAGAGGGGACCAGGGAAGACGGGGGAGGAGAGGCCTGAACTCTAGCACTGAGACCAGGGCCGCTCTGCCGCTGCTGACACAGACCGGCCGGGACTGGCCTTGCAGGGACACGAACTGGAGCTCCCACCGAGGAAATCGACCTTCGGCTCAGCCCAGCACAGGCACTAGGGAGGCACTTCCTCCAAGCAGGAAGGAAGCGAGGGCACTGTCCCCTGCGCCTGTCTCCCTGTGGCCGCGGCGAGGCTCTGGGCGGCCTGGCGGCCCACACACGGGGAAGGTGACTTCACTCACCATGAGCCACCCCAGAGAAGCTCAGCCACCCACCTGGACGAGGACGCGGCCAGACGGGATGGGCATCTCGCCTGCCTGCAGTGGCCTTGTGGGGAGTCCCCATGAAGGCAGCGAGGCCTGGAGCACTCGGGCCACAGCTGCCCGCCCCCGCTTCCTAGAGGGCCAGGCCGGGCTTCGTGGGGCGGCCTCGCCCTCTGCAGCCGGGGCCCTCCTGGCACACTGCTGCCGGGTTCCACACCCTAGTGTGGTGGAGGCCGTGAGCAGTTTCCATCTATACTCTGCGATGTGCCCGCTGCCTCTGTGACGCTGAGGTCTGGGGGCGAGGGTCCAGGGATGTGCAGGACTGTGAGGGGGCACAGGGGACAGGCAGGCGTCCATGGAGCCGAGGGTGAGGCGGGCAGGAGGACTCTGAGCGCAGGCAGAGTGAGAAGCTGCTGACCCCAGCTCGGCACCACCCGCCCTGCCTGAGCCAAGGCCTCCCGACCCCGGCCCAGGCGGAGCAAAGTTCCGGCCTCTGGTGCTGGGAGCCCTTTCCACGGCTCCTCCCCCAGGTGGCACGGGCACCCAGGCAGAGCGAGAGCGACCCCACGGCACAGGCGACCAGGGGAGCGAGGAGGGGCTCTGGCTTTACTTCCGGCCTCCTGGGGAACCCCTCCCCCTGGACAGACCTCTCCCCGGCGAGTGTCCTCACCTGCAGGACGGGCACCATGCGCCTCTCCCGCTCAGTGGCTGCTGCAGTGTGTGCCCAGCCCCGCTCTCCCAGTCCACCCTCAGCTGTGGACCCCCAGCAGCCTCGAAGCCTTCAGGGACACAGTGCACAGGGCGATCTGGGAACGACAGCCCGAGAGATGACAACCCAGAGCACAGGAGCGCCCCAGCCACGGAGGGCTCAGAACAGCCACGGGAGGAGGGCTCTGGTCCCTTCCTGCAGAGAAGGGTGCCGGGGGGCGGTGGGCGCACGGCTGGCTCCATCGCGCAGAGACCGCTGCACGCATGGGCCGCCACGATGGGGCCACCAGAGTACGGGCTGGGCTGTGAGCTGTGTCACTACTGCATTACGCGACGTGGCCCGGGACACTCCCAACGAGAGTGTTGGACACGCTGCGTGTTCTCCGGGCGCAGCTGGCACACTCTGCTGTGGGAAGGGCACCCATGTGAGTGGGGTGCTCTCAGTGCTGGCCGGGCCCGAGGGCAGCCGCCGGTGCCGCCCC
>NW_006159574.1:2725828-2731489 GCF_000334495.1 Tupaia belangeri chinensis
GGCGCCCCCCGCCGGTGCAGCCCCGCATGTCACACTGTGGCTGCTTAACCCGGCGTGAAGTGGCCCTACCACAGGACTACGCCCACGGAGCCGGCAGGTTGGCAGAGCCTACCACAGCTGACCAGTCTCCGGGGCAACACTCGGCAGGGACGTGGCTGAGACTCAGGAGCCACGGCTGATTGTGAGTGCTCCCGTGTGCATGTCCCACGTGGACGCCGGCCCTCTTCACCCCGTGGAATGAAGTAGCGTCCCTGTGGAGGCTCATGGGCCACGTCTGAGGCTGCTGTGCCTCATCTTGACTCGAGGCCGTTCTGTCCACACGGAGAAGTCCCACAGGAGGGCCTGGGTCTTCCTGGGGGTCTGCGGTGGGCAAAGGGCAGGGACCTCCTCCAATGGTCCTCCTAGTCCTCCAGGACAAGGGTCCAGGAGTGGCGGTGCTTTCCTCTCTCCATGCTGGCGTTCAAGCCAGACCCTCCCTGCAAACAGAGAGGAGGACGCGGCGAGTGCTCCAGGTCCCCCCGCTGCTCCCAGGCAGGGGCAGGGCCAGGACGAGGCGTGTGCTCCAGGTCCCCCCGCTGCTCCCGGGCGGGGCCAGGCAGCTCCATGTGGCAGGGCCAAACCTGTGACGCGGCTCCTGGCTCTGAGCAAGATCGCGACTCTAAAGCATGCAGGGGTTTCCGAGGGGGTTCTCTGGACAGCGGGCACACAGCGACCCAGTCTGCCATCCACAGGGCATGGACGTAAAGGAGCCTGTGACAAGGCGTGTGCGCCCCGAGCGCTGTCCTTGCCTCCTCCTGGCTACTAGCCGGGCTGCTTCTACCTGGCCCCCTGTGCTGCTCTGTCCCTGAGGGCAGCGGTGGGAGGTGGAGGAGCCCGCCTCTGCCCAGGCCTGGCCGAGAGCCCATGTCCCAGCACCAGCCACCCCTCAGCACGTAGGCGTTTTGGGGACAGGAGGAGGCAGGGGCTGGGCTGGCCACACCCAGAACCTCACCGAGCAGCTTATTGGGGAGTGAGACCCTGTCTGACAGCCCGACCGGGCCAAGATCTCCGTTTGGGGGTCTATCGCCATGTCCCCCACACAGCTGGCAGTCCCCGCACCCCAGGTCCCCACCACGAGGGGCCTGACGCTCCCCAGGGACAAGGCATGTGTGCTTGCTATTCGAGAGCTGAGTCGTGAGCATGGCTACTTATCTCACAGCATGGCCGACGGACAGCCCACACAGCTGCACGGCGGGTGGGCAGGTCCACCTCGCGGCCAAGCTCTTCCTAAGACGGAGGCTGGGGTTTTGTCTCAGTGACCGGCGGACATGCTGTGGGTCAGGTCCTCCTGCAGGTGCCGGCCCTCGCTCCGCACCGCGCTGTCTGCTCCTGGGGACCGCAGGGCCTTCGTGGGGGCTCGACGCTGAGCTGCTGCAGGGTTTGGGGTTCTGTTTGCTGTAAACACACTGGTTTTACCACAGACTGACGGGTGCACATTGTGCAGTCTTCTGAAGATCCTTTAGCCCCCTTTGGGTGAGACTGCAGAAGCCAGAGCTGCACCAGGTCTCTCACGGCAAGGGCGGGTATGTTTCAGGGGTCCAGGGAGGCCCTCGTGTTTCGGGAGGTGCAGTTTGTCTCCCAAATTATTCAAATTATACGCAGAGTCACAGAGGCATGGGCAGGACGGGCCAAAGACAAGGGCGCCTGCATTCGGGGCAGAGTGGGAGGGGCAGTCATGGCCACAGTGGTGGGCGGCCATGACCCTCTTAGTGGGTGGCCGTGGCCCCAGCTGGATTCCCCCAACTCTCATAACCCCAGCTGACATGAGCAGTGGGGTTCGCCATATTTGGGAAGCAAAGTCCTTTAGTCTCCCTTTCCTATGAGCAATGGTGCCCCTCTGAGGTGCTGTCCCCAAGGTCCCTGAGACATCGTGTACAAGGCTGCCCAGTTCCAGCCTGGCAGGCCCGAGCCCCGGCATCCCACGCCATCTCTGTGTCCCTGCCATCTCCCTGTCCCGACCCAAGGGACTGACAAACAGGTTTCCTGAGGGAAGGAGTGAGAGACGGGACAAACAGCGCAGTGTTACAACTCTTCAGGATTGTCTGGAGACGACGCAGTGTCACAACTCTTCAGGGTCATCTGGCAATTGTGGGCCAGGGATTGTGGTTATATACATGCTGGTGGGCAGTGATTGGTTGTCCTATATGCTAATGAAGGATTGTAGAAGGTGGGTTATGATTGGTTGCTTTTGTAGACCAACCATGAGGTGCCAGATATGCAAATCTGATGGATTCTAAGCTCACCGATTTGCTATGGGAAGTGGCCAATCACAGTATGGTTTTGAAGGGGAGGTTTTGAAGGGGAGCCAATCATGGCCTTTGGCATTTGTAATTGCTTGCTCTCGGAGAAACCGGCGATACTCGCTGGTGCAGCCCCCACATCTCCCCAGCCCTCACCGTGTCTGCTCTGAGTGGGCTGGCCTAGGCAGAGGACTTGAGGCCGCCGGGTCCACCCTGCTCCTGCAGCATCACTCAGCCTTGGCCAGGGGAGCCTGGAGGGTCTTCTCGTCTGCCCTACCGCTTCGTGAGCTGCTCTCTGCTGGAGCCTCGCACCCAGGGTACGAAGCAGCCCACACATGCGTGCCTGGGGACAGCTTCCCCCTCCAGGACCCTGGGACTCTGAGGGCGAGGGGGGCTGCCTGGTCTGGAGTTGGACCAGTGGGGTCACCACGGAACCTCCTGGGCCTCGCGTCCCGTCTGTGTGGGGGCCTCAGTGACTCGGACTCCCGAGAACCTGGAAGGCTGGGCCCAGGGTGAGGCCACTGCCCTCAGCGTCCCCTCTCCCTTTCCTCCAGGCCTGGAGACAGCTATTTCCTGGCTGCACCTCCTTGGCCCTGCCTCGAAGCCCGCCCTGCAAGGCTCCAGAGCCCCAGGGCCTTCACCTCAGGGTGGGGTGCTGGCCGCCAAGTGCTCCTCCTCGTTGGGAGGGAGCTTCACCACGAGGCACCGGGCCTGGGGCCTAGGGTGTGCCGCAGGCCCCCTCCCCAGCCAGCCTGCCTGAGGCTCGCGGGCGACACACCCCACGGGCCCCATGGGCCCCACGGGCAGCCAGGCAGCGAGGCCCTCCTGGGAGGCCACGGTGTCCTGCCCTACTCTGCGAGGCTTTGCTGCTCTGGGTGAGGGCGGGAACAGGGTGTCCCTCCCCGGGGAGTGGAAGGCAGGGTCTCACGTGGGCCCTGGCAGCCTCCCTCCGCTTCGTCGCTGGGGTTCCTTTCCTCGCACCCGCGTGACACCCGGGAAGGGTCAGAGTGCAGCCAGTGGCCGTGCGTCCCCACTGCCAGCCTGTCGCCCCCACAGCCTGTGATGGGAGCTGCATGTCAGGGTCTCGGGGCCACCGGGCCACCAGCCCAGGAGCCCTGCTTCTCCCCAACCTCCTGAAAGCGCTCTGAAATATCACAAGCAAAATTTAAATCACAAAATACCCAATACCTGGCCTTCTCCCCGTCCTGCCGATGCACACAGCTAGGCTTCAGAGAGGGCCTCCTGAGAGGAGCCTCGCCAGCATCAGCTCCCGTGACGGGTTCTGAAGTCGGGGCCCCTCCACGGTGGCCCTAGAGCCACCCTCCACCCCCAACCCGTGCGCCTCGGCCGGCCGCACCGTGTGAGGTGGCTGGACCCTGGAGGTGGCGCGTCCTCTGGCTGGACGGCCTGGTATTCCCTGGGCCCCGAGCATCTGAGGCTGGGGGCTGGGGCCACGGAGCAGAGTCCTGCTTTCCCCCTCGGCCACGATTCTCCTCCATGCACTGTCGTGCACCCGGGCAGGGGAGCGCGGTCCTGTCTCCAAGATCCGCTGCCCGGCCCGCGTGGGCCCCAGACCCTGCAGTGCGCATCGTCGGCTCATGTTCCGTGGGTCAGCAGGCAGCGACTGGACAGGCCAAGCGACCCTGGGTCTGAGTGGCCGCCCCGCACACCACGGGAACAGCGCCCCCCACTCCAAGGCCACGCACACTTCCCCCGAGACACCACGGGTTCCTCAGGGCAGCGCTGCTCCGCCCGCCCCCGGAGCTGGTGGGATCCCTGAGAGTCGGGTCCCTGCCGGCCACCTGCAGGCCCGCTCGCTCTCCCGGGCCCGGAGTAGCTGTACAGCTGTGGCGGCCCGCCTGCCACCCGGCCCAGTGGCTCCTCCAGCCCAGGGCTCCAGGTGTCACCCAGGCCAGGGGACAGCCACACGCCCCACAGCCAGGCCCCCGGCTCCCCACGGCCACCCTTTGGTCCCGAAGAAGCCGACGAGGACCAGTGACAGCGGGCCGTGGTGTAGTGGTGGGCAGTGGTGTCATGGCGAATGCCGGGGCGCACAGGCAGGGGCACATGCCCACGCCCCCCCCCAGCTGGAGAGAGACGGCCACCTAGAGGCTGAGCTGGGGCTCCCCTGCCCTCGGGAGCTGCTGGCCCTCACTGGTCTGTCAGCCGGGTCAGAGGCCCGGACGCGGGGGCTGGCGCCCCGTGGGATCCCTAGTCTCCCGGGACCAGCAGGGTCAGGGCCTCACCTTCCCTCCAGTGAACTCCAACCGTTGATGTCCGAGCCCCGAGTGGGTTGTTCCCTGTCGCTAACAGCTCACACTCACTTCTCCCGAGGGCGACATCGCCTGGGGCACTGGGCCGTGCCACGCCGCTCGGTCACACAGCGCTCCTCTCCTACGAGGGAGGCGCGGGTGTGAACGGGAAGCCTTGAGGTGGCCGGGATCGGTCATGATGGTTCTACGTGTGGGCGCTGTCCTCCTTGGGGTGTGGCACGGACAGAGGAAGCTGCCACCTGCTCGCAGCCATCCAGTCGAGGCCGGCACCAGCGTAGCAACGACGCACAGGCGAGGGAAGATGGATCCCAAGGAGAGCACGGTTCAAACCCCCAGCCCGGACCAGCAGATGGCATGATGGTTATGTCACTGGACTCCCACAAGGCTGACCGTGGTTCAAGTCCCAGACCTGGAGGCTTGAAACTCACACTGGGCACGTGTGTGTGCATGCCCAAAATCCTGATAAGAGAATAGAAGAGAAGGGACTGTGGCCATTGCCCCTGCAGGGTAACTTCTCATTTTCTGTCTCTCTGGTGAGCGCATGTGCCATATGGCAAAAATCTCTCTCTCAAAAAACAAAAACCAAACAAACAAAACTCCAGCCCAGTCAGCCTGAAACATGCCAGCACGTGTGAGTGCCCAGGACTGAGGACAGCAGGAGGGGACGCTACTTGACCAGGTGCGGTCGGTCTCGCTCTCTGTCAGGGATAGCGCGAACAATCCCGGCTCCCTGGTGCTGGCAGTTGCGTGCCGATGTGCGGGGCTGGAAGCCCCGTGGCCGTCCCTGGATTCAGATAGAGGGGACCTAAAACACGTATGCCCAGGGTCCCAGCCAGCCAGAGGGCTGAGAAAGCGACGTGTGTGACAGCCCCTGGTACAGGTGCCTGCTGTCTCGCACGCTGTGCACAAGGTCACACTCACACTCACAGTACTCTCTCAGGAAAGAACAGACGTTTACAAAGGGCCTAGCTGGAGGGAAGGGATGAACGAGGCCTCGGACAGTGAGAGGGCCAGTCTCGGCGACAGCTCAGACGATGAGCCAGCGCCCGCCTGGGCAGACACGGGGCTCGCACACACCAGGTGCACGTCCCGCCGGCAGCGCCGGCCGC
>NW_006159574.1:2732044-2743781 GCF_000334495.1 Tupaia belangeri chinensis
GCACCAGCGTAGCAACGACGCACAGGCGAGGGAAGATGGATCCCAAGGAGAGCACGGTTCAAACCCCCAGCCCGGACCAGCAGATGGCATGATGGTTATGTCACTGGACTCCCACAAGGCTGACCGTGGTTCAAGTCCCAGACCTGGAGGCTTGAAACTCACACTGGGCACGTGTGTGTGCATGCCCAAAATCCTGATAAGAGAATAGAAGAGAAGGGACTGTGGCCATTGCCCCTGCAGGGTAACTTCTCATTTTCTGTCTCTCTGGTGAGCGCATGTGCCATATGGCAAAAATCTCTCTCTCAAAAAACAAAAACCAAACAAACAAAACTCCAGCCCAGTCAGCCTGAAACATGCCAGCACGTGTGAGTGCCCAGGACTGAGGACAGCAGGAGGGGACGCTACTTGACCAGGTGCGGTCGGTCTCGCTCTCTGTCAGGGATAGCGCGAACAATCCCGGCTCCCTGGTGCTGGCAGTTGCGTGCCGATGTGCGGGGCTGGAAGCCCCGTGGCCGTCCCTGGATTCAGATAGAGGGGACCTAAAACACGTATGCCCAGGGTCCCAGCCAGCCAGAGGGCTGAGAAAGCGACGTGTGTGACAGCCCCTGGTACAGGTGCCTGCTGTCTCGCACGCTGTGCACAAGGTCACACTCACACTCACAGTACTCTCTCAGGAAAGAACAGACGTTTACAAAGGGCCTAGCTGGAGGGAAGGGATGAACGAGGCCTCGGACAGTGAGAGGGCCAGTCTCGGCGACAGCTCAGACGATGAGCCAGCGCCCGCCTGGGCAGACACGGGGCTCGCACACACCAGGTGCACGTCCCGCCGGCAGCGCTGTCCGCGTGACCCGAAGTTCCACCCTCGGCATCTGGAACCTGCAGGGCCAGGAAAGCCCTGCTCCAACACTGAACGTTTAGCACGAGTCAGCACGTTTGCAAACCACGAGGCAGAAGAGCACTGGGCTGGGCTGGGCAGCTGGACGAGGCCTGGGTCACAGAGGCCTCCGGTCTGGCCGGGCCAGGTCAGCATGGGAGGGTGCTCCGGGGCTGAGCTGAGACCTCATCCCACACGGTCCCGTTCAGACGGGTCGGGGCCACATCAGAGGGCTGCGGGGAGACCTCATGGGCAGGGCCAGCAGGGTGGGACACGGGGGGAGTGGCCCAGGGACAGGAGGCTGGGTGGGCACTGGGAGGAGAAGGGCTACTGCTCTGCCCAGGGCAATCAGCTCTCAAGAGCACTGGCCTTCGCTGCTCGAGCCCACACCAGTCTGGTCCCGGGGAGCACGGCCCAGTGCACGGTGCCTTCCTGTGCAGTCGGGGCGGAAAGGGCCCCAAGGCTGGGCTGGCACACCTGCGGAGTCCATGTCCCGATCTTCTGCCACAAGCCAGCACGCCTGTCTCTCTGGCATCCCCAGGCCTGTCTGGCCACACCACGCTTCTGCTCCCCGCTAGTCTATGGTGACAGGTGGCAAATGTGTTCTGAACACCCAGCGCGTGACGAGATGGCTTGGAGTGTGACGGGAAGGAGGGAGCCCGGCTGTGCAGGGTGTGCCTGGCGGCCCCCAGCTGTTCCCGCGCCCCTGTTCTGTTCTACGGCTCACCTGCAGGCCATGAAAACCACTGGCTTCACACTCTTGTAGGCCCTGTGCCCCCCAGGTCTCCAGGCGTGCTTCCTACGGCCACCGGCAGCTGGCGCTCCCCTAGAGGCAGACTCCTGGCACTGTTCTTCCCATTATCCACTCCTCCTTTGCCATCTCTCCCTCCCTTGACACACGAGCTCCACGGCAGGCAGCACCCTGAAAGCCACAGGCACATGGGGGGCGCGTACCCCGAAAGCCACCGGCACATGGGGGGCGCGAGTGGCTGAGGAGCCAGTGGCTGTGGGGGCTCAGGGCGCTCCTCACAGGCACACCCTGGCTCGAAACTCTCTGCAAACAGGTTGTGTGTTTTCACGTCTTACACCCTGTTCGTTCAAAGTTAATCAGCGCCAGGCCAGCCCTGCACGCGGGGAGGGGGAGCCCTGGGCGTAGGGGCGTAGGGAGCATGTCCCTGCAGCTGGACTGTGGTTAGAATTCTGACCCTGGGAGCTTGAAAAACATGCTGGGCATGAGGGTGTCCCAAACCCTGACGGGATGGCGAATTGGAGAAAGGGTGACCACGCCCCATCCTTCTCCCTTCTCTCTGGGGAGCACACACACCCTGTGGCAGTAAAAAAAGGGTCAATTTAATCAATACCCTATTAAAAAGAGAAGCGTAAAACTTAAAACAACGTGAATGTCCAGTTCCCAGCCTGCTCGCGGCGGTGCTCATGGGACGTTGTGAGGCGGGCGCTCCAGCAGTGTGCGGGTACGGGTAGACGGCCCTCCGGACCAGGGATTGAGCTGGGCCGGAGCAGAACTGACCCCGCTGGGCGCTCCCTGCGACGTCAGTCTCCCAGCTTCTGCTTGGAGCAAGAAGGCTAGCGGGAGTAAAGGCCGGGGCTCACCAGCACCATCCCCACCTCGAAAGAACCGTAGTGACTTTCTCACGGGCGCTGCCCAGTCCGGGGCGCTGCCCAGTCCGGGCGCACCTCGAGAGCTGCTTGTTACTCCACCTGGCGGAGAGGCCGTCCTCTCCCGGGAGCAGCGCAATCTTTTCAATGTCAGACTCCACGTGAAAGCACAAATGCCCGTTTCTGCCCCGCTGGGCTCAGAAATCCATGGGTGCTCGGGGGTCGTAAAAACACACTTCTAGCCTGCATGAAGACAGACACACTGAAGAAAGAGCGCGTTTTAAAGGGGTAAAAACAATGGTTTGCTCTCGGGCGACGTGCCCGACAGGACACGACCCGCGGCCGGGCAAAGGGAAGGAGACTCGCAGGGGCCCCACAGCCCCTCTCGGCGTGCGGCTTCCCGTCATGAGGCGGAGACCTGACCTGGGAGAACGGCCGCACGGGCAAGCCTCCCTCCTTCACGGGGCCCTCCCAACAAGCATGGCGCACGGAACCTGCAGGATGTTTGCTGTTGCTCTGACGGCTACGGCCACACACACTCCGCACACGGCGTTGGAGGCAGAGGCTCACCGGGCTGAATCTGAGGAGCGGCTGGGCCGTGCTCTCTGGAGGCATGAGTAGAAAAGCTATATTCTCATTTTGTGTGTGTGCTAGCCAGAGACAGAGACAGAGAGAGAACTCACCCCCCAGGGGGGTGTCCATGCCATAACCCTTTGTCTTCCATTCTCCTCTCAGGATTTTGGGGACGCACACACACCCAGCATGATTTTTAAGCCATGAGGTCTGGGGCTCGAACCCAGGTCAGTCGTGTGGGAGTCCAGCACCTTAACCACCATGCCACTTGCCAGCCCCTGGATTTCCTTCTTTTTTTTTTTTTTTGTTTGTTTGAGAGATTTTCACTGTAGGGCGCGTGCGCTCGTCAGACAGACAGAGAGAGACAGAGAGACAGAAAGCGAGAAATCACCCCCCAGGGGGGATGGTCACGCCGCAATCCCTTCTCCTCCATTCTCCTCTCGGGATCTTGGGCACGCACGCACACGCGCCCCGCGTGAGTTTAAGCCACCGGGACCACGACTCGAACCACGGTCGACTACGTGGGAGTCCAGCGACATAGCCATTACGCTAACTGCTGGTTCCCCTGGATTTCCTTCTTTTGAAAAGCTGACTATTACCTACCTGTGTCCTCTTTACCCACTCATCCTTGATGGACACTGGGCTTGTTCCCGTACCCTTGCTGTTGCGGATAATGCTGACCTGTCGTTCCGACCCCAATTTCAATTCCTTTGGCTGAAAACCAGAAGTGAAGCAGCCGGGTCACATGGCAGTTCGCCAGCGTCATTCTCTGGATGTTCTACGCTGTTTTCCATAATGGCCGCTCCGATTGACGTCTCCCCAACAGCAGAAGGGTTCTTCTTGCTCTGCCTTTCCCCAGCACTCGTGTCTTATCTTTTTACAACAACCGCCTGGTGGGGTGAGGTGATAGCTCGTGTGGTTCTGCACTTCCCTGGAACTGTGCTGCTGAGCGCATCCTCATACTCCTGCTGCTCACTTGTACATCTTCTTTGGAGGAAAATGTATATTCAAATCCTTTGTCCATTTTTATTTTGACTTTTTAAAAAAGAATTATTTTATTTATTATTATTGTTTTTAATCTGACCAGAGAAAGACAGAGAGAGGGAAACTGAGAAATCACCCCCAAGGGGACGGCCACACCGCAATCCCTTCTCCTCCATTCTTCTCCTGGGATCGTGGGCACGCACACACAAGTGCCCGGTGTGATTTGTGAGCTACCAGATCCGGGACTCAAATTGCAGTCGGCCATGTGGGTATGCTATCTGGTGGCTCCCTTCTGTCCACTTTTTTTTTTGAGAGGTTTTTGCTACAGGGCACGTGCGCTCGCCAGACAGACAGAGAGAGACAGAGAGACAGAAAGCAGGAAATCACTCCCCAGGGGGGGTGGCCACGCCGCAATCCCTTCTCCTCCATTCTCCTCTCGGGATCTTGGGCACGCACGCACACGCGCCCCGCGTGAGTTTAAGCCACCGGGTCCAGGACTCGAACCACGGTCGACTACGTGGGAGTCCAGCAACATAGCCATTACGCTAACTGCTGGTCCCCCTTCTGTCCACTTTTAAATTAGGTATTTTTTGTTGTTCATTTGTTTTTGTTTTGCTAGTAAGTTGTATGAGTTCCTTATAAACTTTAGATATTAATCCCTTATCAGATATGTGGTGTAAATGTTTTCTCGCATTCCATGGGTTGCTTTTTGATTTTTTTTTGCTATTCCTATGCTATATAGAAGTTTCTAGTTTAATGTCGCCCCACTCGTTTAGTTTAATTCTGTTGCATGTAGGTTTAGTGTCATATGCAAGAAATCTTGTCCTAATGTCCAGAAATTTTCCCCTGATGTTCTCTTCTGCTAGTTTTATGATTTCAGATTTTATGCTGAAGTCTTTTGAGTGGATTTTTGTGCATCATATCAGATAAGGGCCACATTTTACTGCATGTGGAGATCTAATTTTATCAACATCATTTATTGAAGAGATCATTCTTTTCCCATTATACATTCTTGGTACCCTTATCCAAGGCTGGTTGACTGTTTATGTGTGGATCATTTCCAGACTCTGTCCTCGGTTCCATTGATCTAGATGTCTGATTTTATGTCAATACCATACTATTTTGATAACTATAGCTTTAGAGTATATTTTGAAATCAGGACGTGTTGCATGATTTTTAAGTCAGTATTCTGGGCAGGTTTTTCATTATAGCAAGACAGGTTGAGTTTCCCTTTCCCCCAGGTGTAATTCTTTCATCGTCAACTAATATCTTCCTTAAGTAGTGAAATTGGGACCAGCGGATGGCATAATGGTTACGTCAATGGACACCCATGTAGTCAACTGCAGTTTGAGTCCTGGACCCGGTAGCTCAAAACTCACATTGGGTACGTGTGTGTGCATGCCCAAGATCTCGAGAGGAGGATGGAGAAGGGATTGCGGTGTGGCCATCCCCCTGGGGGTCGCACACGCGCCCCGCGTGAGTTTAAGCCACCGGGTCCAGGACTCGAACCACGGTCGACTACGTGGGAGTCCAGCAACATAGCCATTACGCTAACTGCTGGTCCCCCTTCTGTCCACTTTTAAATTAGGTATTTTTTGTTGTTCATTTGTTTTTGTTTTGCTAGTAAGTTGTATGAGTTCCTTATAAACTTTAGATATTAATCCCTTATCAGATATGTGGTGTAAATGTTTTCTCGCATTCCATGGGTTGCTTTTTGATTTTTTTTTGCTATTCCTATGCTATATAGAAGTTTCTAGTTTAATGTCGCCCCACTCGTTTAGTTTAATTCTGTTGCATGTAGGTTTAGTGTCATATGCAAGAAATCTTGTCCTAATGTCCAGAAATTTTCCCCTGATGTTCTCTTCTGCTAGTTTTATGATTTCAGATTTTATGCTGAAGTCTTTTGAGTGGATTTTTGTGCATCATATCAGATAAGGGCCACATTTTACTGCATGTGGAGATCTAATTTTATCAACATCATTTATTGAAGAGATCATTCTTTTCCCATTATACATTCTTGGTACCCTTATCCAAGGCTGGTTGACTGTTTATGTGTGGATCATTTCCAGACTCTGTCCTCGGTTCCATTGATCTAGATGTCTGATTTTATGTCAATACCATACTATTTTGATAACTATAGCTTTAGAGTATATTTTGAAATCAGGACGTGTTGCATGATTTTTAAGTCAGTATTCTGGGCAGGTTTTTCATTATAGCAAGACAGGTTGAGTTTCCCTTTCCCCCAGGTGTAATTCTTTCATCGTCAACTAATATCTTCCTTAAGTAGTGAAATTGGGACCAGCGGATGGCATAATGGTTACGTCAATGGACACCCATGTAGTCAACTGCAGTTTGAGTCCTGGACCCGGTAGCTCAAAACTCACATTGGGTACGTGTGTGTGCATGCCCAAGATCTCGAGAGGAGGATGGAGAAGGGATTGCGGTGTGGCCATCCCCCTGGGGGTGAGTTCTCGCTTTCCATCTCTCTGGTGGGCACTCATGCCCTATGGCAAACATCTCTTGCTCTTAAAAAAAAAAGAAGATAGTGAAATAAAAAAGGTTTTTAAAAAGTCCCTTGAGAGAAAATATTTAGAATAAATATGTGCAAGAGTGGATAATATTGATGTGTTCTTAGTGTACATAGAAGTTAAAGGGTTCATTACAGCAATTTAGCTGTGCAGTTTGGGGTTCCTTAAGGAGCAGGCACATTCCCTTGGCCCCTAAATGCATGTAACGCTGTCGCGTGTATAAAGAAGCTTGCTAAAGTTTCCACTTGATGGCGTTGTTTGAGGGCTCCTAGCTCTTAGAAGGGCTTACCTCTTACACTAGAAAAGATTTGTTCCTTACTGGTGAAACCATTTGCCGAGGATGAGAATTTCTTCTGCAAAGTTTGTGTGGACTGCCTGTCTTTCTTCCATCTTCCCTTCCTCGCTCCTGTCTTCCCACTCATGTCGTCCATGGAAATCGACTGAGTTCTAGGGCTGGGTGTCAGCTGTGAACAGGGAAGACTAGGCGCCTGTGTACACGGAGCCCTCGCTCCCAGCTCAGCAGCTCTCAGAGAGGCCACAACGCGTGCAGGACGCTCACACGTGCACACACGCGGTCACCCATCGGGCCTTCCACCCCCACCTCAGGTGGCAGCAGGAGACGTGACACCCCCACCACTCAGGCACACCCGTGCGGTGACGGCCTCTGCAGACAGCTCTGAGGCTATCCTTCCCCAGCCCTGCCCCACCCCATGGTGGCTTTAGCTCAAGACGAGGACTCACTTTCCTGGAGCTGCCCAGCACCTGGCCGGGTCCCGCCCAGAGATGTGCTTCGTGCTCCTGTCACCGTGTTGGCTCTTGGAGGGATGAGCTACCCCCGTCCCCCCATGGCAGGGTGAGCGGCACTAACTACCAAGAAGCCCACCTCTTTTCTGGGAAATAGCCACAGAAGCCACAGGACAGAGCAGACGGCCACACAAGCACTCGTAGGTACGTCTCCCACTAAAACCAGAAACTCGCCGATGCCAGTGAGCATTCAGGCTGCGCTCCTCCCACTGTTAGCAGCAGCTCCCTGCTTACAGCACTGCTGCTAGGCATTCGTGAGGCCTTTTAGACCTGGCTGTTTCTTTAGGAAGCAAAGAAGGAAAATAAATCTCAGCAATTGAAGGTTTAAAGAAAAGGAACAGGATGACAACTTATCAGGAATGAAGGGTGGCTTATTCGCCAACATCCTAGTTAAAAGTTCAAAGCATTTTTTCTTATAAATTAGGCAGTAGTAAAATTCAGGGAGATGGGAAAGAAATAAGATTTTAAAACATGCAAAGAATTTAAATGGGCAACAGGGAGGAAAATTAGATGCACAGAACATGCATCAGACATAAAGCCCTAGGCGCTTAAAGGGCATTGGGACTGTTTTGGTGCCAGTCAATGGTTTTCTAGGCCTTGTTAGCAGCTAAGGGTGGGGGCGGGGTGGCACAGGGCTTGCTTCATATATGAGAGAAAATCTTCTTTAATCAGCCCACGGTGCAACCCAACAAAAGACTACATTTTGCAAATCAGATCAGGAGCGACTTCATGGGACGGGGACAGTGGCAGTGAGAGGCCCCGGCAACCCCACCTGGGAGGCTTGGGAGGCCTGGGTCTGCTCAGAGGGCTGGTCATATGCACCTGGGTACATGCCCTGTGCTACGCAGTGCCATGCCTTAGGGAGGGACTCACGCTCTGGCTGGGTTAGGACTGCTCCTGAGAGCACACGGGACACCCACCTAGCCCTCCACATGAGGACACTGGAAAGGGGGCTATATGGGGCCATAAAAACAAAAGGGTAAAAGGCATGTATGTACCTGTGCAGAACACAGGCCCACAAATGCACATGTGCAAATACACATGTGTGTACAAGTGTGTATAAGTGTATATGCATGTGCATGTGTGCATGTGTTATGCCATGTGTATATAGGTGCGTGTCTACATATATTGGTGTATATGTGTGTATATGTAAGTGTGTTAGGATGTGCAGGTGTATATGTGTGTGTATACATATTGATGTATTTGTGTCTATGCATATATGTTGGTATGCATGAGCGTGTGTATACATAGGTGGGTATATGTATGTGTGTGCTGGTGTGTGTATACATACTGATTATATGTGCATATGCATATATAGGTATGCACGTGCATGTGTATACATAGGTGTGTATATGTATGTGTGTGCAGATGTGCAGATATATATATATTATATATAGAGAGAGAAAGAGAGGTGTGTATGCAAATGGATTATATGTGTGTATGCATATAGGTTGGTATTTGTGCACGTGTGTATATGTAGGTGTGTGTGGGTGGGCAGGTGTGTATATGTATGTGTATACATATTGATGTATTTGTGTGTATGCATATATGTTGGTACGCATGAGTGTGTGTATACATAGGTGCACATATGTATGTGTGTGCAGTGTATATATGTGTGTATACATATTGATGTATTCATGCGAATGTAAGCATGTTGGTATGCGTGAGCGTGCGTATACATAGGTACACATACATATATATACACACACACATATATAGGTGTGTATACATATTGACATATACATGTTTGTGCATATGTTGGCATGCATGTGCATGTGTATATGTAGGTGTGTGCAGGTTTGTAGGTATATATGTGTGTATGCATATTGATATGTGTGCATGCATATATGTTGGTATGCATGCTGTATGTATATGTAGGTGTGAATGTGTATGTGTGCGCAGGTATATACATGTATACATGTTGATGTATACATAAGTGTGCATATCTGTTGTGTGTGTAGGTGTGAATGTGTATGTGAGTGTGGGTGTATATATGTGTGTATAGGTGTGTGTATACATGTTGATGTATGCGTGTGTGCATATCTGTTGGTGTGTGTGCGTGTGTATATGTAGGTGTGTGCAGGTGTGCATCAGCAACCATATCTATACAGGGAGCAAGTACACACAGGCCTACATATGTGTGTGTGGGAGTCTGTGTGTGTGTAGGTGTATATATATGTGTGTGTGTATACATATTGATGTCATATGTGGGGGGGCAGTCTGTATGCGTAGGTGTATATATATGTGTATGTATACATATTGGTGTTGTGTGTGTATACATATTGTTGTTATATGTGTGTGTTGGAGTCTGTGTGTGTAGGTGTATATATGTGTGTTTATACATATTGATGTCATATGTGTGTGTGAGTCTGTGTGTAGGTGTATATATATGTGTGTAGGTGTTTATGTGTGTGTGTACATATATGTGTAGGTGTACATATATGTGTGTACATATTGATGTCATATGTGTGTGTGAGTCTCTGTGTGTAGGTGTATATATGTGTGTAGGTGTATATGTGTGTGTATAGGTGTACATATATGTGTGTAGGTGTACATATGTGTGTGTACATATTGATGTCATATGTGTGTGTGGGAGTCTGTGTGTGTATAGGTGTATATGTGTGTGTGTATATACATATTGGTGTCATATGTGTGTGTGAGAGTCTGTGTGTGTAGGTGTATATATGTGTGTATATACATATTGATGTCATGTGTGTGTGTGTCTGTGTGTGTAGGTGTATATATGTGTGTAGGTGTATATATATATGTGTGTGTAGGTATATAAATGTGTGTAGGTGTATATGTGTGTGGGTGTACATACATGTGTGTAGGTATACATATATGTGTGTTCATATTGATGTCGTGTGTGTGTGAGTCTGTGTGTGTAGGTGTATATATGTGTGTAGGTGTATATGTGTGTGTATAGTTGTACATATATGTGTAGGTGTATGTGTGTGGGTACATATTGATGTCATAGGTGTACATACATGTGTGTGCGTACATGTACATACATTGGTGTATACGGTGCATGTACTGCTTCCCTTCACACACACTGCCAGGAGTACAGGGCACTGCTGGCCTCTCTGCAGGAGCCCAGGACAGGGTGGGTGACCAGCCTGTGGAGCTACCTAGGGCTCTTGCTGGGAGAGCGGAGGCCATGTCCTGGGAGGCCCCTCCAGCCCTGGCCAATAAGGATGTTGGCAGCTGCATGGACAGAGCTCGTGCTGCCTCGGCTCCCTAAGCAGAGGGCTCCCCTCGTGTACACAGCTCTGGTCACCATCAGACCTGGCCTTCCCCGGCTGCTTCTTGAGAGAGCCCCCTCCATTCCAGGAGATGCCCTGTCCCCCAGGGCCGCCCCACCTCCTAGCAGAACGCCCCTGACCTGGCTCTCAGCTCTCTGGGGTTGGGGCCCCCAGCCTCTACCGTCCTGGAAAGCTGCGGATAGACAGTTGGCGCCACCAGAGATCTGGGCCTGGGGTGCAGATGTGAGGACGGGAGGCTGACCCTGCCTGGCACACGGCCCACTCTGCAGCCGGGGGTGTGGGAGAGCTGTCGAGGACTCAGGCCCGCAGCCCCTGCTGGCCCTCAGAGGCCCAGCCCTTCCCCGCCTCTAGCTATGGACTGGAGTAGGCAGACCGGGAGGCTCTCTGCAGGGACCAGGCCCCGCTCACGGCTCCCCTGGAGGCGGAGGGGATGCCTCCGATCACGGTGGGCTCAAAGAGCTGGGCAGCTCCCTGCCCTGGCCACTCTCGGGTGGAGGCTTAGGGCTCCAGCTATCCCCTCTGACCCCAGCAAGGGGCTGGGGCCATGGGCAGGGAGGCGAGCATCCCCTCAGGGCCCAGAGAGCAGCCTGCCCCGAGGGAGTGGCAGGGGACCTCCTTACTCCTGCACTGCCCGCCCAGCCCGCAGGGAGGGGTAGACCTGGGGGCAGGTCCAGCACACGCCGACCCTGCTCTCTGCCCTCCCTTCCCTGCCCCGTCCTCAGGGCTGGCCCCCAAGTGGTTCTGGGGACAGTGGCTTCCTCATGGGCACAAGCGGAGACCTGAGTGCACAGTGCCCCTGGGTGCCGGGGCTGGGCTGGCTGTGCTGTGTGCTGCCATGACAACTGTGACCACGCCCTTCTTTCCACGTTGCAGGAGGGACCGAGGCAGAGTAAGTCGTGTCCTGTTGGTCGGTGGGTGGCGAGCTGGGGGCTGACCACTCTGGGCCCAGGTCCAGGTTAGAGTAAGTTTTGGGCTTCCCAGGCCTCCAGGCCCAACCTCGCTGCACAGCTGCTGGGCAGAGACCTGCGGCCTCCAGTGTACACAGGTTGGGGGCGGAGACCTGCGGCCTCCAGCGGGCCCAGGGTGGGGGGGGG
>NW_006159574.1:2743810-2754163 GCF_000334495.1 Tupaia belangeri chinensis
GTACACAGTTTGGGGGCGGAGACCTGCGGCCTCCAGTGTGCACAGGTTGGGGGCGGAGACCTGCGGCCTCCAGAGTGCAGAGGTTGGGGGCGGAGACCCGCGGCCTCCAGTGTGCACAGGTTGGGCCCCTGTGACACTGACAGGGCACCTCTGGCATCCCCCAAGTGCGAGATGGAACTTGGGTCAGGTGGATTGTGGACAATTTTTAAAATGATGTCTTCATTTTAATGCACATGAGAAACGCCCAGAACTCGGGAGAAAGCCCCGATGCTCAGGCTTGGGTGCTCAGGGTGAGTGAGGGGGCGCCACCGTCAGTTCCCAGCGGAGCCCGAGGCCAACAACCAGGTGTGCGGGGGCGTCATGGCTCTGCCCGTCCAGAGAGCTCAGTGTGGGGCCGGCCACAGCCCGGGCTTGGGCTGGCCCTCCTCCCATATGCACGTGCTCCCGTGGGGGCTGCGGGCCAGTGGAGGCGACGCCTGGGCCCTGCGGCCTTCGTGTGCCAAGCCCACACCTATGAGCATGGCCTTGCCTGGAAGTAGGGACTTGGCACTGTTTTTTTGCTCTTGCTGGAGAAAGATGAGAGAGGGACAGTGAGAAATCATCCCACGCACACGCTGCGGCCCCGCCCCCAACCCCCCACACGTGTGCGTGCACACACACACGCTGGGGGCCCGCAGGCAAGGCACACACATGCTGCGGCCCCGCCCCCAACCCCCCACACATGTGTGTGCACACACACACTGCAGCCCCGCCCTCCCATCCCATCCCATCACACACACACACACACACTCTGGAGCTCCTCCCCTCCTCTATCTCACACACACACACACACACACACACACACACACACACACGCCGCAGCCCGGCCCCTGCCCCCAATCCCACACACACACTGCGGCCCCGCCCTCCACTCTCCCGTGTGGGTTCTGGGCAAGCCCGCACACGCTCTGCATCTTTCGGGCCACGGGTTCTCACTCGAGCCTTGCAGGGTCCAGCTGCCCTCACCCCCTTGCCACTGCTGGGCCAAAGCCTTTGTGGACTCAGTCATGGCAGTCGGCCCTAACCCAGTGCATCTGTGTTCTTCTAGAAGGGACCCAGATAGCTGCGGACACACATGGGGAGACGGCGCGAGGCCCAGGTGGGCATCGGTGATGCATCCACAGCCAGGGAATGCTTGGGTGTGGGCCACGGGGCCTGCCTGGCACCCCCTCACCCCAGGCTCCCAGCCCAGTCTGCGGTGACGGAAGTCACGTACAAAGCCCCGCCACGGCACACCACTCCAGGGCCCCGGGACCCCACGGGACTCCCACCTCTGTGAGAGGGTCTTCAGAGTCCACAGAACACGTGGAGAGAAAACCGTGCATGGGTGTGGCGAGAGTGGGGGCTGCCCAGGGGTGCTCCGTAGCCTGCACGTGTGGAGGACAAGGGGCCAGGAGAGGCTGAGGCATGGTAGAGGACTGAGGGACTGATAGGAGCAGGACAAAGAAACCAAGGCCAGGGAGCAGAGTGGTTGCTGGAGGCAGAGAATGAGGACAGGGTTGTGGTGGGGACAGCTGTGAGCGATGAAAGGAGGGAGATGCAGCTGGGTCAGAGAGCCCTCTGTTCACTCATCCACCATCCATCCACCACCCACCATCCATCATCATCCACGATCCATCCATCCACAATCTATCTATCCACCATCCATCCACCATCCACCAACCATCATCCATCATCATCCACGATCCATCCATCCACAATCTATCTATCCACCATCCATCCACCATCCACCAACCATCATCCATCCACCATCCACCCATCCACAATCTATCCATACACTATCCATCCATCCACCCATTTATCCACCATCCATCCACCAACCATCATCCATCATCCATCCACCATCCACCCATCCACAATCTATCTATCCACCATCCATCCATCATCCATCCACCAACCATCATCCATCATCCATCCACCAACCATCATCCATCATCCATCCACCAACCATCATCCATCATCCATCCACCAACCATCATCCATCATCCATCCACCAACCATCATCCATCATCCATCCACCAACCATCATCCATCATCCATCCACCAACCATCATCCATCATCCATCCACCAACCATCATCCATCATCCATCCACCAACCATCATCCATCATCCATCCACCAACCATCATCCATCATCCATCCACCAACCATCATCCATCATCCATCCACCAACCATCATCCATCATCCATCCACCAACCATCATCCATCATCCATCCACCAACCATCATCCATCATCCATCCACCAACCATCATCCATCATCCATCCACCAACCATCATCCATCATCCATCCACCAACCATCATCCATCATCCATCCACCAACCATCATCCATCATCCATCCACCAACCATCATCCATCATCCATCCACCAACCATCATCCATCATCCATCCACCAACCATCATCCATCATCCATCCACCAACCATCATCCATCATCCATCCACCAACCATCATCCATCATCCATCCACCAACCATCATCCATCATCCATCCACCAACCATCATCCATCATCCATCCACCAACCATCATCCATCATCCATCCACCATCCACCCATCCACAATCTATCCATACACTATCCATCCATCCACCCATTTATCCACCATCCATCCACCATCCACCATCCATACACGATCCACCATCCACCATCCATCCACCATCCATCATTCATCCACGATCCACCATCCACCATCCACTATCCATACACTATCCATCCACCCACCATCCACCATCCATTATCCACCATCCACCATCCGTCCATCAACCACCCATTCATCCACCATTCATCCACCATCCACCACTCATTTATCCACTATCCATCATCCACCCACCATCCATCTATCCACCATTCATCCAGACACTATCCATCCATCATCCATCCATCCACTATCTATCTGTCATCTATCCATCTATCCACTATCTATCCACCCACCATCCATCTACCATCCATCCATCCATCTATCCACCATCCATCCATCATCCATCCATCATCTATCATCCATCCACCATCCACCCACCATCCATCCATCCACCATCCATCCATCATCTATATATCCACCATCCATCCATCATCCATCTATCCACCATCCATCCATCCTCCATCCATCTATCCACCATCCATCCATCATCCATCCACCATCCATCCACCATCCATCTATCCACCATCCATCATCCATATATCCACCATTCATTCATCTGAACTTCTACTGAGATCCATAGCGTTAATAATTAGAGCTAATGGGACCAGTGGATGGCGTGGTGGTCAAGGTGCTGAACTCCCACGAAGTTGTCTGTGGTTCAAGTCTCAGACCTGGCACCTTGAAATTCATGCTGGGGGCGTGTGCATACCTGCCTGAAATCTTGAGTGGAGAATGGAGGAGAAGGGATTACAGAGTGACCATCCCTCTAGGGGATGATTTCTTGCTTTCTATCTCTCTGGTGAGTGCTTGCACCCTATGCAAAATTCTCTTTCTAAAAAAAAAAAAAAAAAAATAGAGCTTGTATTTATCTAAACTACTTTGTAAAATCTTAAGAAACCTATAAAATCAGGACCGGCAGGTGGCATGGTGATTAAGAGTGCTGGACTCCCACATAGCCAACCGTGGTTCGAGTCCCAGACCTAGTTGCTTGCTTTCTCACTTTCCCTCTCTCTCTCACTCTGTCCCTCTATGGTCAAATTAAATAAACAAATAAAATTAAATAATTCTTTTTAAAAAAACTATAAGTACCTAAAACATTAAAGCCTAGCAAAATAACAAATGATTAGACTAAGCCCCAGAAACCCTAAGCAGCATTTCCAGGGTATGCTATCTCGGCATCAGGGTGCTTCCAACCTCACGCTCCGGATGCAGCACGTGCCTCGCCTCGGTTCCTGATGCCGAGCCATCGGGCCGTGCTGTGGCTGCAGGCAGCTGCTTCCGAGTACAATGGATGAATTGCTTGTGTCACTCCGCTAGGAAGCAGCTGGACTCCAACCACTGCTTATTCTTGATGTGGGGCCCTGTTTAGAGCGGAGCTCTTCACACGCCCGTGGTCTTCACCTTCCGAGGCTCTTCGGTTTGGACGCTGGTCCTTGCGGTTGCTGACACCCAAGGCTCTCGGGTAGGTCACCTGGTTCAATGACGGCGGGGACCGAGTGCGTCCCGAGCTCCCTCCCTCATGGGCTGGCATTCCTTTGAGCTTCAAAGCCTTGATGTCTGGCCCACAGCAAACGTCTGGGAAGACAAAGTGCTGAGACTTGGGTTTTGATCACATCAAGACCTCCCTTGAGGATGAAAATGCTCCGTAATTCGAAGGCTCCACCAGCTCGTTCCTCTGAGGGGCCCTTGGAGAGTGCAGGGCCCTGGGGCGCACCTGGCCTTCGGCCCTCGGCTGCTTTACCAGGACGGGTGCAGGCCGGGAAGGGAACTCAGCACTGGTCCTTCCTCCTCACCAGAGACGACCTGAGCGGAGAGGCGGCTGGGACGGACCTGACACTCCTGAGGAGAGCTGACCGTGGCCCTCACCGCTGGTCCTTGTAGCGATCCCTGCACCAGGAGAGAGCTCCGGGGGGCTGCCATGGGTTCCTGCACTTCGCCGGGGTGCAACCATGGCTTCCAGCAGCTGCTCTTAACGCTGGGGCTGACGGCACTCCCTTAGGGGCAGAGTGGCGGCTGCAGTCTCCGGGGCAGACTGTGGTTTCCTTACGGGGCAGTGTGGTGGCCGGGCCTATGGCTGCAGAGTCCCTGGCAGGTTCCGCCTCTGCAGTGGGGGCCCCACCTACAGGCCCGTGTTGGATGTGGAGGGCGGAGGGCCCCCGTCTGGCTGACCCTCTGCTTGTGGACGCGGTCCGCAGAGCGTGGGTGCACACTGCCGGCTTCTCCCCCAGCTTGTGCTCTGGAGAGCGGTGGGCAGCAGCTTCGGGCCACGGCGCCGCCAGCGCCTCTGCGAGGCTGGGAGTGGCTGCGGGCCCTGGAGGGAGGATGGGCTCACAGCCGGGCTGTGCCGTCTGCAGCTCGGGCTGTGATGCTGACACACCCACAGCTGGCACCACGCCATCCACCCAGAGCCACGTGACTTGTGCCGCCAGAGACGGAGCCGGGCACTTGGAACCGTGGGGGTGCCACAGGACTCTGACTAGCCCTGGGCTGCAAGGCGGCCCTAACTGCAGAGACCTGGCCCGATGGGCTGACGGCCTGTGGGACTCAGGGACACAGTGGTGACCACAGCACAGTGTCACGGGCTACAGCTGCAGATGCCCCAGGTGGTGGGAGCCCTGGCGCATGTGCGTGTCCGTGGTCATCTCGGAAGCCCCTCTGTGTCCGCAGCATCCTCCGACCTGCCGCCCTCACTGCCTGGCCCGGGCTCGCTCTGCAGACGTTGCTGTGCCCTGTCCTGGACCGAGACCATGCCGAGCTGGCCGAGCTGCTGGCCGAGCCTGGCTACCACCGCCCGCCCAGCACCAAGAGGACCAGTGGGCTGGCAGGACGTGCCCAGGGGCCTGAGGTGGCCCAGCCTGGGCTCGGCAGGGGTCTGGCCTACAGATGTGGCCATTTAAGAGGGGCACGCAAAGCCAGGCACGCCCATGGCCGGATGAAGCACCTGTCTGTGGAAAACAGGCGACAGAACACTCAAAGCCAGGCACGCCCGTGGCCGGACGAGGCACCGCCTCTGGAAATCAGGCAAGGGACCCATCTGGGTCTCTGAACCCAAATACGCCTGTTCAGCTCACGGACCGGTGGGTGTTACCCAGGCTGCTCAGCTTCCGTGACACTGCCACCGCGGGGTAGGTCAGGGGCTGTGGTGTCCGTGGAGACGCAGCATCGGTGTCCTGGAAACCACGTCGGTGCGCACGGTGGCTTTCATAGCTTTCTGGGGCACTGGATGCACCCACTTCACAACCCCTCCAGCTTTAACTTCTGTGTCCCGAGCACCCCCTGCCGCTGCATGTGCTCGCTGGCGGGGCGCGACCAGGTACCCTGGATTCTGACACATGCGATACAGTGTTTTGCTAAGACACAGTTTTGATATAGGGCTCATGCGCTCGCTGGAGCAGCAGAGACAGAGAGATAGAAGGTAAGAGATCACCCCCCGGGAGATGGCCGCACCACGATCCCTTCTCTTCCGTTCTCCTCTCAGGACTTCGGGCACGCGCACACACACGAGCCTCATGTGAGTTCTCTTAGAAATACACTGGCCGTTGGGAATTCATGACATGTCTTACACAGAGAAGTGTGTCGCGACTTCCCCGCTGACCTCCTAGGTCAGCCTTCGTGATAACCTGCCTTCTGCAGAGAAGCGGGTTACAGGCAGAAAGGAGCACAGGGGTCCGCCCTGCAGGTGACCGCTCATGCTGACATGCAGGCACGTAGGCAAGACCAGCTTTCTCAGCAGCTCACATGCCTGCCTGCTGCAGGGGTGTCTTTAACAGTCCTGGACCGAGACCATGCCGAGCTGGCCGAGCTGCTGGCCGAGCCTGGCTACCACCGCCCGCCCAGCACCAAGAGGACCAGTGGGCTGGCAGGACGTGCCCAGGGGCCTGAGGTGGCCCAGCCTGGGCTCGGCAGGGGTCTGGCCTACAGATGTGGCCATTTAAGAGGGGCACGCAAAGCCAGGCACGCCCATGGCCGGATGAAGCACCTGTCTGTGGAAAACAGGCGACAGAACACTCAAAGCCAGGCACGCCCGTGGCCGGACGAGGCACCGCCTCTGGAAATCAGGCAAGGGACCCATCTGGGTCTCTGAACCCAAATACGCCTGTTCAGCTCACGGACCGGTGGGTGTTACCCAGGCTGCTCAGCTTCCGTGACACTGCCACCGCGGGGTAGGTCAGGGGCTGTGGTGTCCGTGGAGACGCAGCATCGGTGTCCTGGAAACCACGTCGGTGCGCACGGTGGCTTTCATAGCTTTCTGGGGCACTGGATGCACCCACTTCACAACCCCTCCAGCTTTAACTTCTGTGTCCCGAGCACCCCCTGCCGCTGCATGTGCTCGCTGGCGGGGCGCGACCAGGTACCCTGGATTCTGACACATGCGATACAGTGTTTTGCTAAGACACAGTTTTGATATAGGGCTCATGCGCTCGCTGGAGCAGCAGAGACAGAGAGATAGAAGGTAAGAGATCACCCCCCGGGAGATGGCCGCACCACGATCCCTTCTCTTCCGTTCTCCTCTCAGGACTTCGGGCACGCGCACACACACGAGCCTCATGTGAGTTCTCTTAGAAATACACTGGCCGTTGGGAATTCATGACATGTCTTACACAGAGAAGTGTGTCGCGACTTCCCCGCTGACCTCCTAGGTCAGCCTTCGTGATAACCTGCCTTCTGCAGAGAAGCGGGTTACAGGCAGAAAGGAGCACAGGGGTCCGCCCTGCAGGTGACCGCTCATGCTGACATGCAGGCACGTAGGCAAGACCAGCTTTCTCAGCAGCTCACATGCCTGCCTGCTGCAGGGGTGTCTTTAACACGGCACATGTGAGACAGGTTCTGACCCGGAAGCTCATCCCTGCAGCTGCCCTGCCCCAGAGCCCCCAAGCATCCATGTACACTGGACATGCATATCCTGAGGCCTACACGCGACACCACGTGAGCACGGAGCTGCCCTCTCGCAAACGCAGGTGCACAGGGTGGGTGTGGATGCTGTTTCCAGAGGCTTCAGCAAGAACGGCAGCGCCGACGAGGAAGCTCTAGGTAAGCTACGTTTGGGGCTGGCTGTCCTGCCAGCTGTGGGTCTCCGACAGACCCATGCCCCTGCATGCCTGCAGGCAGGGGAGCTGTGCTGTGGACACCCGGACGTGGCCGGGGGCTGATGGCTGGGTGCGTCGAGGGACTAGTCCCGCGCGCAGACGTGACAGCAGACACTGACTTGGGGACTGATTCTCGGCCTTGGCTGCCTGCCGTCCACAGCATGTGCTGCCTGCTCTGCCCCTGTGGCCCCTGCCCAGCCTCCCTGGCCTGGCCTGGCCCCAGCTCTGCCTCTGGAGTGGCCTTTTGCCTGTCCGCGGGCTCCTGGCAGCACCACTGTTTGATTCTTCTGGAAGCACCACACCTGGAGGACCGGAAGCTAGTCTGCCACACCACCTGCCTGCATCCCGACCGTGCCCTGGTAACGTGGCAAGCGCTGACCTCCTCAGACCCAGGTGCTGGCATCTCGGACCGCTGACTTCTGCTTCTTCAGCGCCCAGCAAGCACTGAGGACAGGCAAGGAGCAGCCAGGCTGCAGCAGGCCTGGCCCCGCTGGCTGGGCTTGGGCTCCACCCTGAAGCCTGATGCCTGGGGGACAGGCCTTGGTCCAGGCTGCCGCTCCCGCTCTGCCATGGGCAGGAGGGTACTTGGGACGGTCTGAGGCACCTGCGTTCCCGACCCGCCCTGTGCGGGGACTGCCTGATGGCTCGGACGGGCCTCTGCCCACACCGGCCTATTAACGTCCGCACCTCCGTGAGCTACAAAGGGAATACTTTGTTCTGACTTTAAATAAGAGAAATCAGGGCAAGTCAAGGGTCTCAGTGGGTGGGGAGAGTTGGAAGACAGAGCGGTGATTTCTAGGTGTGCGTGTGCGTGTGCGAGCTCTGACTGGCAGGGGTGGGGGTGAGAGTCATCCCACCCTGAGCCAGCACTTCAGGAGCAGACCCTGGCACCGCGAGTACGAGAACTGGCGACGTGCACCCGAAGAGTGCCCGTTAGGAGGACCCGGCACGCAGCCCGGAGGGTGTGCGGAAGGCCTGTCTGGGACAAACAGTGGCACGACAGAAGGAGACGCAGCCGGTTGGCAACGCCGGCCCCCGGCGGGGAGCCGGGTCTCTTCCTCCCTCACAGCACACCACCGAACGCCTGGACATGACCAGACCACGCAAAGCATCTTACGGCACGGCGTGACCATGAACAACGACAAGAAAGGACATCGGGCTTGAGGGGCAGCAGAGCAGCCGGCACAGGGCACGGCCAGTACTCTGCGCCCCGCTGTCTGGTGCCGAGCCTCGAGCCCAGGGGAGCAGCCGGCACAGGCTGGGCACCGTCACATCCGGGCTAGGCTCCACAGGCGCATCCAGGCACGTGAACGCTCCCACGCAAGTCCACGAACCAGAGACTCCCGACCGAACAACGAGGACCGCCCAAGCACAAGGACGGCCGTAACCCCACGAGAACTGAGGGGAGCTGGCCCCAACACAGGGCGAGCCCCCAACAGGGCGAGGGGCTACATCCCATGGCTGGCCATAGTCCCAGTCCCGCCAGGCCCAGAACACGTGTGTGCCCCAAGTCCTGAAGGACGGGAGAAGGGGCCGGCACGGCGCTCCGACCAGGCCTGCTCTCACGTGTGTGTACACATCCTTGGGCCAAAAAAGTACAAAACTACAAATTAAACCAGTGACAAGACATCACCATTTGCCCAAAAGAGTGACAAGAGCCTGAAGCTCAGGGCAGTCCTCAGGGTCACAGAGAGGCCGTGTGCCCACCTGCGCGCCCATCCATGCACCCCTCTACCTGACACCCAGGAGGGCCCTGCTGCTGGGGGCCACGGTGCAGATGCACTCGGCAGGGTGACACAGGTCCCGTGGCCCCAGAGCTGCCATGCTCACACACCCCTGCTCACACCACGCACAGCGGACATGCCCGAGGACGTAGTCGGGCACAAGTGCGTCCTCTGAGTCTGTGTGTCCTCTAACCACCCTCGGAGACCAGCCCCGTGAAGGGCGCACACTGCCCCGCCAGGTCCGGGGCCTGTGGCCTCAGCACAGCAACCAGCTCCGCGGCCTGTGCTGTGGTCCCTCCGTGCCGGCAAGCTCTGGGCAGCTCGGGAAGTGTCATGTCTGCCAAGGGCGGGCAGGCCGTCACGCTCTGGCTGAAAATGCCTCCTGCCCCAAAGAGCAGCTGGGATCTGGATCCCGGCATGATGTCACCTGGGAGGGCCCTTCCCCACCCCGTCTCGGAAGCCCCGTAGCTCATATTTGGCTGGACGTGGACCAACACTTAATTGTCCCTTACTCTTCACCCCACGTGTGCCTGTGCGGGGTGTGCATCTGGGCACACTTGGGCAGCCATGAGTGCAGACCGAGTGTGACTGTGGGAGGCTGGAAGGAGCCGCTTGAGATCCCACCAGCCAGAAATGCTCTCGGTGAGGCAGGCAGCTCAAGAGGACTGTTGGGAAGCCCCCCTCCCCACCCTCAGCCTATGTGGTCTGTAAACGAAGGGGACCGTCTGCCCTGCACCTCAGGGCACAGCGGGGCTGCCTGCGCACCAGTCCTCTGCTCCTCCGGCTATAAACGCCCACCTGCCGGGCACGCAAGGCTGCCCGGTGCTGACCGCAGCAGCGCCCGCTCAGACGGGCCGTCCAAGGGG
>NW_006159574.1:2754992-2769059 GCF_000334495.1 Tupaia belangeri chinensis
CCCCCGGCCGGGCCCGCAAGGCGGCCCGGTGCTGACAGCAGAAGTGCCAGCTCAGACGGGACGGCCATGGGGTCCCAGAGGCCTCTTCCAGCCTGTGCTCTCACCCCTCCCACCCGTGGCCAGCCCCATTCTGCCCAGGGAGAACGCCGGCCAGCAGCGTCCGCTCTCTGATAGCTTCTTTTAAACCAATAATATTACATCAGGGCTTTGAACACGACACGGCGAAGGCCCCCTCCCCCCACGACGACTGCAAAAGCTCCCTAAAGGAAAGCCTGAACTACCACACAAGTGTAGCTGGGAGGGGGGCTGCGTCAAGGGGCGGGCATTACAGGCCGCGGCAGGGAGCCTGCGGAGGGCACAGAGGGCTTCGTGTTCACAGCGGCCGGGGGCTCATGCATTGTTCAGGCCGCAGGACAATCGGGGTAGAAAGGCTGGTAGAAAAGGCCACTGAGAAGCCCGCTATCTGTCCTGAGTTTATGGAAAAGCGCTGCCAGGGAGCAGGGCCGTCCTCCCTTACCAGGAAGCCCTCGGTGCGCTCCCGGGCACCCGTGCGGGACAGCAGATGGCCCGCAGTGCTGCCCTGGCCGCCTCCCCTCTCCGGGCCACAATGCATATCTTTGTCAGGCTAATACTTCAAGGATCAGCAGCAAAAGTGGGCCTGTCTCTCTCCACACCTACATCCAATTAAAAGTATATGAGCCCTCCCAGCTCCTGCGCGGCAGGCTGCCGGCGACAGGGCCATGGGAGCCCACTCCAGGAGACAGAGGCTCAGACACAGGACGTCCGAGGGCAAGGGGCACCCCTCTGCAGCCGGAGTCGTGCAGCTGCATGCTCACTCCAGCCCTGGCTCCAGAGGCGCCTTGCTGCCGTCCGGGGGTCCTGCCTGCCGTGTTCGCAGATGGCTTGCTCTGCGTGTCCCGGGGCAGGGAGGCGGTTCTGGAGGCCCGCTTCCTGAGCACCGGAGCTGCCGTGGCTTCCTCGTGCTTTGGTGGTGGCCAGCAGGTCGGAGCCCTTCCAGCTTCGGGTCCTTTCCCGAGAGCGCAGGTCACACCAAGGAGGCGCCGTGGGGAGGAAGCCGTGACACCTCAGGCCACGCCTCTCAGCCCTGCTTTGGGAACATCGTCATGATGGTGAGGAACACGACATCCCCTGTAAAATTGAATGTCACTCCTGACAGCACAGTACAGGAACGTCGCCTTCCAAGTCCACACCAACACTTCACACAGAAAATTAAACCCTCTCTGTTCACCGAGTGGGTAATGGAGCCTTCCCACGTGGAGGACCCCTGCCGGGTGAGAAATGAAGGCTCTGCACTATAAAACCTAATGGCAGGCGTGAAATACAGAACAGGTAACTTAATTGGTAATCAGAAGAGATGATAAAACTAATCATGCAATTCGTGCCTTGGGAAGCACGCGTGTGAGGTGTGTGTGATCACGGGAACACACGCCAGCGTCCCCGCTCCTCTGTGCTCCCTGCACACGGCTGTGCTCTGAGCACGCCTGGAAGTGGAGCGAGGTCGCCTTCGAGCGCCCCCTGGGCCCGGTGTCCGTGAGGGGCTGAGTGAGCGGCCGGCCCGTGGTCGGCAAGGAGCTGGCAGCGAGGGATGAGCAGCGAGCGTGTGAGCAGTCCCCGCCTTCCCCCCACATGCTGACGACACGCGCTGGAAGGAGAAATCGTGGGTGCAGTTCTCCGCAGACCGGGCTTTAAGGAACAGGACGTTACTTCGCGGATCCAGAGGGGAGTGCGGGCACACCACGGCCACGGCTCCCTGAGAGGCACCAAGTTCCCGGGACACGCAGGCAGGTGGGTGGTGCCGGGCAGCGCTGGAAGCCAGGCCTTCTCTGGGTTCCTACCCTCCTGCCACCTGGCCAGCGCACTCACTGGCGGCTGGCGGGAGCTGGGGCCTGAGGAGAAGCCTCGCTCGGCTGAAATGCGACCATCAGGGCAGAGCACGTGTCCAGGGAACACGGTGCAGCAGGGTGCAGAGGAGGGGTGTCAGCCTGCGGGATCCGGAGGGTGTGAGGGGTTCCAGAGCAGCCCCTCAGGAGGACCCTCTGCATCGCGGAGACTCAGGGACACGGAGACACAGCAGTCGGGGCGGGGAAGGGTCCCGAAGTGTCCCTGTGCTTTCTCAAATGGCCACTGTCACGTCCAGGAAGGTGAGGGATCGGAGCAGGAATACTGGGCGCCCACAGTGGAAGTCGTGAGGGTGTGGCCATGTCCTCCTGAGGGTGCCGCCTGCCACGCCACCCACCCGAGAGCAGCCGGAAGCTCTGCCCGCTTGCCTTCCGAGTCCAGGGTCCTCTGTGCTGAGAGCTGCAGCTGAGACGCCCTGTTCCCCACTGCCTGGGCCAGGGATGGCCAGGACGGTTCTGGGCAGCAGTGGGAAGGGCACCCAGCCTCCTGCCCCTGCCTCACTCTGCCACCAAGAGACCCAGGGACACTGAAATGAGATGGCAGTGGTGACACCACTGGGTGGCAGGAAGGGGAAGAACACTCGATTGGAGGCCCACGTAGGGACCAAGAGGAGATAAAACTGGACCCTTATCTGCGATGCATAAAAAAATTATCGGAGGAGACAAAAGCTTAAATGCAAAACACTGTAAGTGTTTCAAGAAAAGTCTAAGAAAGTATGTACATGCCCCTGGCCTCAAAGTCGCCAGCTAGGAGAGGGTTAAGACATGGGGAACCACGTGCGGTGTCTCCTGAGCCTCATGACATCCTGGGAGCAGGCAGAGAAGTGGACACATGCGTCTGTCACATGCACACGCTGGCCCGGGCGGCGGGGACCAGAACTTTCCCCTCCTCGTGGCCTGCTCTGCGCAGAGACCACCGTGTGCACTTGGGCGTGGCCTTCAGTTGGCCGGGAGTCCAGCCTGGCTTCCACGTGGCTCCAGTCATGCAGTCTGGGCCTCGGCAGCACCCACCCTGCCTGGCCAGGTTGAGTCCACAGCAGACCACGGACCCCCTGGGGCCACGGCAACAGGCCTGAGGAAGCTGCATTTGTAGAACTGTTTCGTTAAAGAAGTTCTGAGAAGTCAGCAGGCTCTTTGCTCCACCTGAAGGCATTGATACTAACAGATCTTTTAGGGGCTGGCAGGTGGCATGGTGGTTAAGGGCACTGGACTCCTACATAGCTGACCGCGGTTCAAGTCTGGGACCTGGCAGCTTGCCTTCTCACTTTCTCTCTCACTCTGTCTCTCTGCGGTCAAATTAAAATAAATAAATGAATGAATGAATAAATAAAGTTCAATAAAATATTTAAAAAAAAAAGATCTCTTAAAGCCCATTCGTGTCCCTCTGCTGAAGACAATGACAAAAACACAGGGTCGCGGCTGTGGCTGGGAAGGCACGTGGAGCAGGGGGGCAGGGCCACACGACCGCGCCACGAGATTCAGGAGGCTGGGCTGGGCCGCAGCCGGGGTCTCAGCCAGACCCAAGTGCTTCCTGAATCAAGCCTCACTTTTCCTTCCCAAAATTTTATTTACAATGAAAAGTTTTAAAAAATTTTTAAATTATTATTTATTTTTAATTTGTTATCATTATTCTTCGATTTCAATGAGAGAGAGAGACAGAAAGGAGAGAGAGAAAGCAAGCTGCCAGGTCCAGGACTTGAACCGTGGTTGGCCATGTGGGAATCCAGCTCCTCAACCACCATGCTACCCGCCGGCCCCCTAAAATGAAAAGTTTAAGTAGGTCGTGCTTCTTTAAAGAAACAGAACAAGGACAGCTCTTGGTGACTGACAGCCGCCACTCCCAGGTGCTTTGGTGTGGGCCCGGCTCCACGCTAACCACCTAGCTTGCCCACTTTCCCTTTCACTACGAAGAACGTTTACTTTGGAGCGAAACCGTGCCCCTTCACGGGACGACAAAGGGTGCACCCTCCCCACGGCCAGCCCGGGAGGCAGAGAATGGGGTGTCTGACTCGTTCTCAGATTCATAGACTTGCTGCTCGGTCCATGTGCGTGAGTGAGACACGACTAACAGGCAAACGGCAGGATCACCCCTGATTGTTCCCAGGGAACAAGGCCTCCCCTCGCCATCAGAGGAGCAATTACCCATGAGGGACTGGGATCACAGCCGAGGCGGGTGGGTGGGTGCAACTGGGCACCACAGCCGGGTGCTGGGGGTCGGGGGGCTCCGGGGACAAGGCCGTCTGCCCATGCTGGCCTGATAGGGTTAACCTGGGAAGAGTGCGAGCCTGTGGCCTCCTCCCCCACCCCGAGAATGCCTCCATTCACAAAGCCCTTTGTCTAACCTGTGAACACACTGCATGGGGACCCCTGCAAGCCCAACTTAAGCCCCTTCCTTGGGGTGGGTAGCGGGAGGTGCCCCCTGGCCCAGCGGAGCAGTCTCCGATGAGTCTGATTTGGGGAGGCTGAGCCCAGAGGGACCAAGGGAGAAGCGGAGAGGACTGTCCTGGCAATTCTACCAGGCTGGTGTCCCCACAGCAGCCGAGCACGAGGTCAGGTCCACTCCTGCCAGCTGGGGGAGGGGACACATCCCAGAGGCTCGGCTGAGTTCAAGCCCCACAGCTGGGCAGGCTGCGTGTTCTCCACTCGGCCCATCACAGGTGTGGTGGCGTGAAAGTAAGGCATCTGTTTGTCTCTGTGAACGCAGCCTGTCGCCGAAGAGCGAGGAAGCACGCCCTTCACCGCAGGTCTGGCCGTGCAGGTCATGCCGGCTGCAGGCCGCGGGCAGCTCCTGTTGGGGCCGGGTGCCACTGGCCGCTCCAGGTGGCAGGGCACGAGGAGGCGGGTGTGCACTGCCCACCTCGGGGCGGCCCCATCAGGAGGTGGGGCCCAGCTCAAAGGCACCCCCTGAGCTGGGACGGAGAAGAGTGGCTCTGTCCCTCCCAGACGGTGGCAGCCACCGGCCCATGTTGGGGTGGCCCTGAACCCCTGGGGGACGAGCTGAGGGGTCCCAGGAGAAGCAAAAACAGAGAGCTCGTCAGAAGGGCAGACCTCCAGGGCCACTCACGGGAGTGCCTGCAGAAAGTTCTGGAGAGGCCGTGCTGCTACAGGCCGACACTCAGCGCACACACTGCAATGCAAGAATCTGGTGAGGCCGTCCAGTGACGTCGGAAGAAAGCACCTAGCAGGGCGTGGTCACAGCAGTCCCTTCTCCAGCGGGAGGCCAGCACTCAGGCCAGCACAGGAATGTCAGAAAAGACGGGTGGCCACCCCTGAGGCAGCAGCACGTGAGGGCACGAAGCCACCGCAGGGGACGTCCCATCAGGCTGAGTTGTCCCCTGCGCCATGTGATCTGACCTCCCGCACTGTGGTCTCAAACATCCGAGCGACAGGTGCTCCATGGTCACCTGGTAGCGGTTTGGGCAGACGGCAGCAGTGAAAGCAGCGGGTGGGTGCGGAACCGCGGGCTCTTCTGCAGCTCCACATAGCGGACGTAGCGTGCAGTGTCTGGGCCCTTTGGAGGACCCAAGGGAACCTGGGATCGGTCCAGTAGGTCCCTCCCAAAGTGGCCGCTAGGGGGTGACAGTGGTCTGTGGATCCTTTCCCTATAACACAGTCTCTACCTGGACCGGTCTAGGGAAGTGTGATGTGACCTCAGTCCCAGGGGCAGTGCCTGGGAGGCTGGGCAGGAACGGGCACCTCCGGACACACCCACACGACACACAGGACGGTTTGGGCCTGCGGACATCTGCGGGAGGGCTGAGGAGGGAGCAGGAGCCCCGTGTCTGGGGACAGGGAGAGTCGGGACACGGGTGAGGTGGCTCATCTGAACTCCCACCCTGCAGGCACCGGGAGCTGTCCGACCTGGGCAGGGCATGGCAGACCACGCAGGGGGTGTTTTCTGAGATGCGGCAACATGGCAACGTGGGGACCCCTCCCAAACCCTACGTCTCCGGCTCCTCTGTCCCCTACCTTTGAGCACCTGCCAGCACTTACTGATCTATTGATAACACTCGCATTCACTGCTGTGCCAATACGTGAAGTTCATCACAGCACAGATACAAAGCAACTGTGAAGGTGAGGGAAGGTGACAGACACACGAAAAAATAACTCTGTGCTGCTTAGCGGCACAAGTCGTTTGGCCATCTCTAAGAAACAATGATCTTAGTGCCAGCCGTGTGCCTGCACTAAGACCACTCACCGGTGCGTGCAGGTCTGGCTGCAACCCGGCACTCAGGGCCCATCTCAAGCACCCGTGCGCTGCAGTGACCCCGCAGGCCGTGGGCCCGTGCAGAGCTGCCTGTGCTCATCGGAGGACAGCGGGTACCCCTCGGCCCGGCTGCCCACCACTCAGGTTCCCTCTGCCCGACATCCAGGAGTCAATACTTTGTATCTCTTCCACGAGTGAGGAGACAGAGATGCCAGCCCCGCAGGTCTCCAGGCTGTGACCCAGCACGGCAGGGCGTGTGCGTTCAGTCAGGTCTTCGAGGTCTGCCTTGGCACCCACGGCACGTGCCTCCCTCTGGAGAGCGACTGGAGCCCACGCCTGCTGCAGCTGCCAGGGAGACCGAGATGGCAGGAAGGGCCCAGCCAGGACTGCCACACCGCGGCCCTCTCCCATCTCTCCAGCCGGGACCTTGCACGCGCACACACTGTGTCTCAAGCCACTGGGGCTGGGATTCGAACTGCAGGTGGCCAGGTGGGATCAGCTCCCTTAACCACCAGGCCACGGGGCCATCCCGCGTACATTTTAATTTTTATTTCAATATATCCAACTCACTGAAACACCTCATTTGGGAAAATGCGAAGTAGGTAGAACATCACAGCTGTTCTAAAAGCATAGTTTCGAGCGACTTCACAGGGGTCACGACCGCGTGGCAGTGGACGTCTCTCCGGACCCCCATTCTGCATGGGTCCTGTGCTCCACCGGCTCCGCGTCGTTTAAGCAGCTCCCTTCTCTGCATGGCCGTGACGTCTCTTCCGCATCGCGTGTCGGCTAACTTGGGCACACGCACACACGCCTAGCAGGACTTGCAGGCCTCCAGGTCTGGGACTTGAACCATGTGGGAATACCACACCTTAACCAGCATGTCTCCTGCTGGCCCCTCTAGTTTAAAAACGAAATTTGTCCGTAGAGTATAACTTATTAGAAAAGCCATTTCCTGTCCAAAACACATCTTGATCTTCACTCCTCCCCTTCACTGGCTTGTGGCAAAGCACCGCTGCGAAGTTTGGCAACCACTGTGCACGAGCAGAGCGTGAGACACTGCCAGGCCATCCCGACGTGCCCACATTCTGGGCAACCTGTGCGTGTTCTGAGAGGCTGCTGCCCGGGGGGGCAGGAGGGCTGTGCTTGCAAACACACAGGCGGCACGAGCAGGGGGAGTTCACAGCGAGAACGCGGCCTGTCTGTGTTACAGCTGGAGGCACGCAGCTGAGCAGTCTCTGTGCAGGGGACACTGGCAGGGGACGGGCATGGCGCTGCAGGAGGCGAGACCCCTATCTGCTCCCCGCTGAAGCTGGACACGTGCGGGGTGGGGAGCGATGAGGCTGGCACCACAGACCCTTCTCCTGTCCAACCTCCATGAGGCCATGTGGAGTCCGGGCCAGGGTGCCTTCCAGCCACCTGTGTGCACACGCAGGGCTGGCATGTCCCTCAGGAGTGCAGAAACCAGGGGCTGAGGTGGCCCTTGTCCTCTCCTCTCAGCCCTCCTCTGCAGACGTGGCCCTTCTGTGTCGTCCTGGCCCCCAGGATGGCTGCCCGAGGTGTGTGGGTCGCTGGTTCTGGGCTGTCCTGGGCCAGGCCCTTCTCCGTCGGAGCCTGAGTGTCCTCTCAGCTGTGAGGACAGGCGGACATGCCTCCGAGACCCATCACTCAATGAAGACATGCACAGGGCAGGCTGGTGGCCCTCACAGCACATGCAGGCGCTGCGGTGGCAGGTCCTCGCAGTCCCCAGCCCCAGCACTCAGCCCTGCCCTGTCAAGGGTGTCTGTGCGACACAGAGACGGCTGTGTGGGCAGACCCGGCTGAGTGCTACAGAGTGCACGCCAAGCAGAATGTCCTCGGGCACTCCCTCTGTGTGCACGGAGGTCAGGAAGGGACCATGGTCAGAAGATGGGATCTGAGAAAGCCTGGGAGTGGCGGGGCTGGGGATGGGGGAGATGGAGGCCTCGCCCAGGTCTCAGGTCAACAGGACCAACTGCCCACCTCCAGAGGGCGTGACGCACACATGGCTGTGTCCTCCAGCGCCCAGTCAGCCAGGCATCTCCCACCTAAGGGTGTGTGTGCTGAGGGCGCCCGGGCGGCCCCTGTACAGCCAACCCTGACCCGGGGAGGGGGACGGCCAGGGCTCTGGGACCCTGCTCTGACCAGCACATGGGGCAGGCCCTGGTCTCTGTCCTGGTCTCTGACTCGGTTGTGGTCACCTGCAGAGTCCTGGGGATTTCTTCCCCGACCGAGGTGCCCAAGTGAAGAGAAGGAAGCCGGCCTTGCCAGTAGAGACAGACGTACCTGTCAGGCCAGAGGACCACAGCTCAGACGGGTACCTGGAGAGACGGCGTGGGGGCATGGGGAGCTGGGGACACACGCGGCTCCAGGATGGTCTTCATGCCCTGGCGGACACGTCGGCCCCCACCCACTCTGAGCGACAGGCACGCTGTGGCGCCGCTGGCGGGTGGAGCCCGGGTCCTCGGGCGCCTCCTCCTCAGCAGTCCTGCCCACAGCGCGAGGAGGCTGCCTGGGAACCGGCACTCGCCCAGTGTCTCCCAGAGGTAGGTCTGCCTGCTCGCAGGTAATACCCTGAGGGCGCACGAGCAGGCCCTGTCGAGGGACCCCCCTGGGACAGGCCGACGCGGGCGGGCGGCCACGACGCGGTAGCACAGCTACGGCATTGACAGCGGCCTGCGGCGGCCCCTTCTGTCATCCGGAAGGGCCATGCCAAGCTGGTCCTTACTTTTCAGGGACGACAGTCCGGGCTAGGCCAGGGCCAGTGTCCCAGAACACCGTCCCCTGCTGGGCTGTGGTCTAAGGGACAGTCGGGCTGGTGACCAAGGAGCGCATGCACGCAAGGGGGTCCTGACGGGCCAGGACGGTCGTGTGTTAGCGTGCTCACGTGTTCACTGACTGACAGCCCTCGAAGTCCGTGTTTGATTCCAAATGCACAGCTGTGTGAGGAGACGCAGCAAGAACACACATGCACACGCACAAGCACACGCGGCCGTCCCACGTCCACCGACTCCTGTGGCCCCACAAAGCCACACCCTGCAGGCGTTGCCTTGTCTTGAACATCATGCATATCCCATCGAGCTTCAAGCAGACTCTTCTGATTTACGGTGATTGTCAACAAAAGCAAAAGCAGACAGTTTTAACCCTGCGGTGGCTAGGCGTTAACTGGCATGAAACTGCGTGGCTTTTCCTTTACAGCTGGAGGGGTCCCCAACACCAGCGCTGACCAGCCCCGGGGGCACGGAGCGGTGAGAAGCACCGGCAGCCGGGTGCACACACGGGCCGTGTTGGGCGTGGACGGCGGCCGTGTGATCCCAGCGCGCTGTGGCCTGGAGGACTTGAGGGAGACTCATTTCCATATCAAACCCAGTTTAGAGGAAGCGTCCTGGCTGGGGAACGCCAGCCCGTCAATAGCGCCTTGATTAGATTTCCATCTTCCCAGCAGACAGATATGAATATTTATTACCACGAATGCAGATCTCTCTCCATTGCTCTGATCTGAATATTAGCCACTGCTAATTTTTATGAGAATCTGGGCAACATAATGTTTTCACATAAACTGACAGTTCTTGAGCTAATCCTGTTATTGTCTGGATGAAAATGACGGTTTCCGCTTATTCATGTGTTAACGAGGGATTAAATACTGTTTTTCATCCCTGTAATCTAAGATAGACTGAAATTAAAAACTGAACATGTCCATGAGCCGGCTTTGAGGACCGAGTTTGTTTGCGTTTGCTCCGAGAAGATGCGTAATTGGCAGCTGGACATCGGTTTCTCTTACACGGCTGCCGAAGCCGCGGTGTGGCTAACCCGCATGGTTACGGCGCCCGCCATCCCACGCCAGCAGGGAGGGCCGCAAAGATGGCCCTTGGCAAAGGAGCGCCACAACCATGCAGTTCTCACGTTGCCATGGTGGCGAATGCCAGGCCACCAGCCGGAGGGTATCCACGCTGCCAGAGGGAAGAGGGTGGGCCTGGCAGGGTCCCTGTGGATCACCCCAGCTACCAGGCCCACATCTGCCCCTGTCCCTTGTGATGGCTGGGTTCTCCCACTGCGATGTCCTGCATGGTGTCACACCTGGAGCTCACGCCCAACGTCAGTGTCACTTCATGACGATGGCTGATGGCCCACACCCAACTACGGGGTGGCTGGCTCGGGAACAAAACTGCCCTGTGTGCTTCTGAAGTCCTCGTACACACTAAATGCATGTAGTTGCTCCCCGTGGCCTTGGGAGAACTTTCACTTTTCCATGACTGTTTGGCAAGGCGTGGGCCTGTGACCCATTAGAGGTCTGTAAGTGTGTGCCCTCGCTAGAAGTAAGCTAGAAATCACCCCCCGGGGGGATGGCCATGCTGCAATCCCTTCTCTTCCATTCTCTTCCTGGGATTTTGGGCACTCACGCACACACGCCTGGCATGAGTCTTAAGCCTCCGCGTCCGGGACTAGAACTCGTACACACTAAATGCATGTAGTTGCTCCCCGTGGCCTTGGGAGAACTTTCACTTTTCCATGACTGTTTGGCAAGGCGTGGGCCTGTGACCCATTAGAGGTCTGTAAGTGTGTGCCCTCGCTAGAAGTAAGCTAGAAATCACCCCCCGGGGGGATGGCCATGCTGCAATCCCTTCTCTTCCATTCTCTTCCTGGGATTTTGGGCACTCACGCACACACGCCTGGCATGAGTCTTAAGCCTCCGCGTCCGGGACTAGAACCACAGTCAGCCATGTGGGAGTCCAGTGGCGAGGTGACCATTACACCATCTGCTGTCCCAGCTGGATACATTTCTTAAGCACTAACCCCCCCGGACATTTTGCTTTGGAGCGACGGTGAAAGCAGCCGCAGTTCACCGGGTGCCGACGATGCTTGACGGACCAAGCTCCGCAGGGACCCGGAGTGATTGGAGACAGGCCCTTAGGGAAGGAGCCAGGCTACAGCGAGGTCATCAGAGGCCTGGGCCCAACGAAACCGTCTGACAAGAAGACACGAGGCCACGCCCGGGAGAAGGCATCTGAGGCCAGGTCAGAGGCCTGGATCTGCCCCAGACCAGGGGAGTGAGCCGGACAGGGTGGGTCTGGGTGTGCGTGTGCGTGGGTGTGCGTGTGCACGTGCGCGCGTGTGCTGGGGGTGGGAGTTGGCAGAGATCAGACCCAGTGTGGCCTTACAGCCACGGGGCGGAACTCGGCTCCTTCTGGGAAAGCCGACTGGGTGGCAGGGCTGCCCGTACGACAGGAGAGCAAGGCCCGGCCCCCAGGGCTGAGACCGACCCCGTGGTCTGAGATGCAGGGACGTGACTGTGAGGTTGGCGTGTTGGGGCTGGACTGTGGCTCCTGAAAGATGCCCCAACCCTCGGCACCTGTAGCGTGACCTCGCTGGAAATCGTCGTGATGTGACCAGGTTAAGAAGAGACCATGCATGCCAGGGTGACCCTCATCTGATTTGGTTGGCTACGTTCTTCATAAGAAGAGACGGGGCACAGTGGGGGACAGTGGGCACGTGACCGTGGAGGCAGAGACCAGGACGGCGTGTCTATAAGCCGAGGGGCGCCCAGAGCGGCTGGTAACCAGCAGCGGAATGACCGAGGGGACCCTCCCCGGAACTCCGCAGAGCAGGGTCTTCATCTGTGACTTCCCTCTTCCCAAACTGCAAGGACTTCTGTAGTTTGAAGCCACCTCGTCTGTGGTGGCCCCGTCACCACGGTGACGTGAATCCCGGGTCAGCGTTGCCACCGTCGGGGAGACCGGGGCTGGGAGGGGTCCGCAGCTCCCCTGAGCTCAGAAGATGCTGCGACCAGGCAGACGCGGGTGAGTGGGGCTGGCTGGGACTCAGGACGCAGAACCGGCCCGGTGAACCGGCATCAGCGGGCCCTCGAGGCCCTGGTGAGGACTGGGACCTGCAGGGCCGAGCAGAGAAGTGTGGAGCACCAGCCACATCCCGGAGCACCCAGCAGGGGGAAGTGAGGAGGGAAGAGCTCCAGGACCCGTGGAACAGAGCCCAGGCCCTGGCTCGTGTGCCACGTCAGCCTGGCGGGGTGGCTTCTGGGTCTGCCAGCAGCGGTGGGGAGCTGGGAGCGTGGAGGAGCCAGGCTCTGCCAGGAAACTAGCGCTCACTGTGCCTTCCCTCGGGGGGAGACATCAGCCACGCATGGAGAGACGCGCACCGGCCTACTCACCTCTGCTCGATGCCACGTGCCTTCCACGTGGCATGGCTCTGAATCCAGCGTTCAGTTATATTTTGTGTTACATTGGTCACTAGTTAGTTCACAAAGTGGAAACAGCCTCGATTTTGCGAGCCCCAGGGTCGGATTCGGATGGTCAGCATAGCTGCTGGAAGGAGCAGCCCTTGGACACCTGGGGAAGGGTGGGGATGCCAGGAGACCTTGGGCGGGTACCCTCCACTTGTCCACGTGTCCCTCACTCTTCCCTGCTGCCCGCCACTGTTAGGACTGCCGCGTCCAGTGTGCCTCGGTGCCATCGCGCGGTCACACAGGCTGTCTCACTGACGGGCCAGGAGCATGACCGTTCGCGATGTGTCAGGAGATTCAGGGATCTACGTATCTGTGGTCCTTGAACAAAACCTTACCCTGCGCCCCAGATCTTCCCCAGCCTGTCCGGGCAAGACGGCAGCTCGGTCTGAACCGGGACGCCACGCCGGGCTACACTGGCTCTGCCGTCCGCAGGCCGCACGGTTCCTGATATGCTGGCGGGCACTCCCTGTGTGTTCACCACCACGGAGGAGCTAGAGAGCCTCAGACACACGTGGGGAGCTTCCGCACACGTCTGCCTTCCTGTGCAGATCGGCCAGACCATCTTCTAAACGTGTGTTTTTCCCTGGAAATTTTAGTGTGTTTGGAAGAAACATGGCCTCATTACTGTGAATAGAATGTGGACATTTCCAAGGTGTCGGAAATTGCATTTTGAAATACCTTGGAATGCCACCAGTCTACGAGGGACGGGTGTGCGCTCTGTCCCTGCTCACTCCTGCCGGCCTGCTCCCAGAGTTCTGCGGTCCTGCCACGTGTCACAAGTGCCCGGGGGATCCGTAACACGCTACATTCCTAGTGACCAGGCTTTACCTTCTAGATGCAGCAATTTGGAGAATTTCAAAGATGTGTTAGAAATGAGGACCACCGAAATCAGGCTTAACCCGCCCGAGCAGTCAGGGCTGGGGCGAAGGCCTCGCTAGCTGTAAAGACATCCCTCAGTGCACCTTCTCCCGGCCCACTACCGCGAATCTGCTGTGGACACAGAAACTCCCTTCTGCCTGCGAGAACGGCCAGGGGATGGCGTGGTGCAATGGTGAAGCCCTGCTCAGAAAAGGATCCCACAGGACGATGCGGGTTCAAATCCCCAGCCCAGTCAGCTGGAAGCACACAGGGCGCATGTCAGTATACCAAGCACACGTGAGCGCGGCCGAGCGTGGGGACAGGAGGAGGGGGCTGTGGCGTGCGCAGACCTGCGAGGGCCCCCTCTCTCTCACTCTTACATGCACGCGGGCTACCACGGATCGGAAGGTGGAGAGCGTGTTTCGGACTGCAGATTGCTCGGGGAAGCTGCTCAGCGGGGTGTGTGGAGATGCTGAGTGAGGCCTGAGAGCAGATCCACCAACCTAACCTCAAAGCTTCTAGAACGCTGGCTGTGGTGGGAACGCCCACATGGCAAGGACAGCGGGTCCAGAGGGCAGGGACGAAGCTGCCGACAGGCCGAGGTGGGTGACAGAATTGCAGGCCAACGTGGCTGTGTGGCCAGATTTCACCGGGGCATTTTCAGCAAGTTTCGTCTATATATATATTTTTTTTTGGAGAGGTTTTTGCTATAGGGCATGTGTGCTTGCCCGAAAGACAGAGAGAGACAGAGACAGAAAGCGAGAAATCACCCCCCAGCGGGGATGGCCACGCCACAATCCCTTCTCCTCCATTCTCCTCTCGGGGTC
>NW_006159574.1:2769339-2774284 GCF_000334495.1 Tupaia belangeri chinensis
TTTTTGAGAGGTTTTTGCTATAGGGCGTATGCACTCACCAGACAGAGAGAGACAGAGAGACAGAAAGCGAGAAATCCCCCCCTGGGCGGATTGCCCCACCACAATCTCTTCTCTTCTATTCTCCTCTCGGGATCTTGGGCACGCACGCACATGCGCCCGGAGTGAGTTTTAAGCCACCGGGTCTGGGATGCGAACCATGGTTGACTATGTGGGAGTCCAGCAACATAGCCATTACGCTAACTGCTGGTCCCACGTTTGGTCTATTAATGTGAGTGAGAGACGGAGCTGGGACGCAGGACCCCCTACTCTGTCAGGCGAGAGTCTAGGTCACAGGCGGGACAGTGGAGGCAGCGCGTGTGTGGATACGTGTGCATCCACATGTGTGCACGTGAAGGGGAAAGTGGGTGATACAGGACAGGTGTCTCACCCAGAGTGTGGATGTGCATGTCTCTGGGAATGACCACCTGCTGATATTCCCTCAAGACTCGAGGCTCGCCATGATGGGTTTCGAGCTCTCAGCCCAGCAGGGAGGGATTCTAAAGCCGGCAGACAGAGGCCCGCCACCCAGGAACCCAGCAGGGATGCAGGAGCCAGTGACCGGGGTGGAGTGCAGGAGCACAGTTGTGGCCACGCCTGCTGCAGGGAGAGAGGGCAAGGGGAGGCAGGGGCTTCAGAGGCCACGGGCGAGGCTGAGTGCACCCAGAGGATCTGGTTTGAAGCCGTGAGCAGTGTGGTCAGGGCAGGACAGCAGGCTGACAGAGAGGGACTCAGAGGGACACGGGGAGGGGACGAGCAGGAGGGGGGCCCGGAGCAGCAGACTCGGTGACGGGGCTCTGAGATGTGCCCCAAAACAGACCTGGTGTGACAGACGCTGACGTGAAGACAGACGTCTGCCCACTAGAGTCGGGGTTCGGAGACGCCCTGGCTGCATACATGTAGCGCCACCGCCCACCGGAAGCACCGCATGGTCAGAGCTGCTGGGCGCTCCGCCGCCGCGTGAGCCCCCAGGACATGCCTGGCATGCAGAAGGTGCTCAGCGACGCCAGCTGGACGGCTGGATGAACACCACGGGTGGGACCCGGTGCACGCGAGACGGCGCATCCGGCGCAACAGCCTCCCCACGTGAGCCGGAACCACAGGAAAAGCGCCTCCAGATTCAAGAAGCGAATGACACCAAAGCGAGGCCACGTGTGGGGGCTGGGGCTAGCTGCTCTCAGAAACTTGATGGGGCTTGGGGTTTGGGGTGTTTGTACCCCTGACTCGATGGAGGTGAGAGAGCAGGAGTTGATCTGTCTACAAGTCTGAGACGTGCATCTCCCATTGGAGGGGCCCAGGGACAAGCCGCCGGCAGCTGGGCAGGCTGGGCTGTGCCAGGCGCCAGGCTGGGCCCAAGTCACCGCTGAGTGCGCAGCGGCTTCGAGGAGAGGCCTACCGTGGGCACAGAGCTTCTTACCGCGTGCTCTGAGAGTCACGTCCCAGGGAGTCCGACCCTGCCAAAGACACACTCACGATGAAAAGCGGGTAGAGGGCAGGGGGCCCTCGTAAAACGGAGCAGACCAGCGTTCCAGAAGGGGAGGTGACGGACTAAGGACAGGACAGGAGGAAACTGGAGATGAGGGCCTGGTAAAGCAGGAGACCTACGGTTAAAGTCGGCTTAGGACCGTTCACAAGATATGAGCAGAGGGTCAGTAGGCGGCATGGCGGTGAAGGGACGGGACTCCCGTATGGCCAGGCATGGTTTGAGTCCTGGATCTGGCAGTTGGCGAGTCACACCAGGAGTGTGTGTGCGTGTGCCCAGGAGGACAGAGGAGCCGGGATTGCGGTGTGGCTGGAGGGTGATTTCTCACTTTTCCTCTCACTGTCTCTCTGGTGAGCACATGTACTCTATGGCAAAAGTCTTAAAAATAAATAAATAAATAGAAAGAAAGAAAGAAGACAAAGGGATCGAACACAGTGGACTGGGGGACAGAGAAGAAAAGAACAGACAGGTTTGAAAAACATGAACGACTAATTTTTCTAGAAGTGAAAAATGCGGCAACAAATGTAGCCAGTGTTCGCTTTCCAGCGGGTCAGGATCAGGCGCGGAGGAAGGCGCGGAGGCCACCGGGAGGAGGCGGTTGGGATGTGGCGGGGTGAGAGTAGGCCCTGTGGGTGGCTCTCCCCACTCCCCAGAGAGGCCGGGGTAATTTGTAACCTCGCACTCGCTCGGCACCCGGGGGATGTGAGAAAGAGCAAGGGGCGAGAGGGGGCGGGGCCCCTCCCAGGGCTCGGGCAACCGCACCCCTTCTCGTCTCTGCTCACCAGGACCCCGGGCACGCGTGTCCCCAGGACAGCGGTCACGGACTTAGCTGCGGTTGGCCCGTGGCTCCAGCTCCACGGTCTAGCACACTACTGGCTGCGCCAACACGGGCCGAGGCCCGACAGTCACTGAGACGCGAGGATCAAAAGACAGCCCCACCTGTCCCAGGTGGAGCAGGCGGCGCCAAGAGCACGCGACAGTGGGCCCCTTACCCGACACCTCAGTGGACCTTCACCGCACCCTGCGGGGAGACTATGACTCCCCAAAAACAGGACACCGTGTCGCACGCCGAACAGGGAGACCGAGGGCGGCAGTGCCCAGACACCACGACGGTCACTGCACAGGCAGCGGGCACCAGCAGGCCTATGGCGTTCCTGGAGGAGCAGGAGTCTATGCGTCCGGGTACAGCGCGAGCCCCAGGCGATGCCCAAAGGCCTGGACCTCCCTCACACAGCCTACCCGCTCCAGCCTTGAGGAGCCGGAGCCACGGGCCAGAGCTTGCCGCTGGGACCTGGCTGCAGGTGCCACCCCTACGGATGCCGCCGTCCCTCCTATGGGAGCCACGGCCACACAGCCCACTGACGAGCTGGGAGAGAGCTCACGCCCACCACACCCCTGCAGGCAGGAATGGAGGCTCTGCTTGACCCCCAGCCTTCCGCCCTCTCTGCTGGGCCACACCCACTCAGGGACACAGGCAGGGCCCGGGGACCCCGTATTCTGTGTCCTTCCCAGCCTTCACCACTGTGGAGACATGGAGAGCGACAGGGAGAGGACCAGGGTGCCACCAGATCCCAAGTGCTTCCCAGCCCACAAACCTAAGCGGGGCAGGCCCCCTAGCAGCCAGCAGCCACACGTCAGCCCGAGCAGGCGGGAAGCTCTGACCGCTCACCGCCCCGGCCACAGTGCCGCCTGCACTCTGCCTGCGCTCCTCGGGTAGCGCCGGGGTCCCTGGGGACAGTGACCAATTCAGCCAGTGCTTATTTCCAAAGCCCAGGGCTCGAGACCGCTGCGCCGGAGTTCTCCAAAGCGGCGGCTCATCTCCAAGCGGCAGAACGGCCTCAATGAGCACCCTCGATGGCTAGCGGCCCGGATCGGCGGGCGCTGTGGAGGCTGAGCTGCTGCACGGTGGCCCGGGTGGCACTGCTGCGGAGAGGAGTGCACCACACCCTGCACACGCGGCATTACACCGTCACGCGACGCGGAAGCCCAAGCCGCGAGCACCGCCACGCTTCAAGATGGTGGGGTTGATCAAGGGCCTCCTCCGACACAGCTGTGGTCGGACGCGGTGTTTGATGGGGTGTAAAATATCTTTGGGAAACATTTATCCTTTCGTGTTGCCTTTAACAAAGACAAGTTTACCCGCCCAGCCCCGGGGCCTGGTCCTCCAGGCTCCCTTCTCATTGACATCTGAGGGTGAATCACGCGGCTCTCTGACCACCCTTTCTTGGGGAGACACTGCACTGCGATCCCGGAGATAGCCGGACAGGCCAGCCCGCGCTCTGCCAGCCGGCAGCCTGCCCTCATGCCAACGGCCGACTTGCACCCGTCACGCGACGGTGTCCAAGTTACCCTCCAGGCCTGGCCTTTGCCGGACCTTCACGAGAACAGGGACAGCAACGCCGATCACCAATCCCCTCACTCTACTCACCGACCCCGTTCCGGTTTGCAGGATCTTCAGTCCAGAAGTGCCCCCCAGCTTGTCTTTGTTGTCAGCTGTCGGGAAAAAGGGAGATGCACAGGGTCAGCAGGAGACCAGGGCTGAGCGGCCCCTCCACGAGAAAGCTCCGCGTGGCTGCGGTGTGGACACCGGTTCGCGGAGTGCTGTGTGCGAGAGCCGGTCTCAGACGAGCACCGCAGCCAGCCTTCAAGGTCCCGGAGTGTCCACCAGGGAAGCCGCCAGGCTGGTGCGAGGCCGAACACAACACGCTCCACGGCGGTAAAGCCACACTTCAGGGCGACACCCTGGGTACCAATGGCAGCGTTACCGGAAAACATGCTTGTTAACTGGCATTTTGTGTTGATGAAGGCGCCCCGAAGGCAGAGCTGTGTGTGCGTGTCTGTGTCACTGACCCGGGTGCCCCCTGACGCCCTCAGTCCATGCCCGTGGAAACACACCCCACAGTGCCCAAGCTCCTGATGCAGAATGAGGAGACACGGCATGAGCTGTGCTCGGGCCACACTGAGAGACAGGCTGGGGCGACGCTCAGAGCACTCAGCAGCCCCGGCACGCACCACACGGCCGCCTGCCCCCTTGTCGCCGAGAGTCACAAGGCAGCTGACCTCCCCTCGAGACTCTGGGAGTGTCTTCTGGATAAAGCCCCTGTCACTTTGAAATGAAAACCAGAAGTGGAGTTTTCCGCGAGCCCTATGCATGAAGGGCACCTTGCGAAGGTGGCCGACAGGAACGAGGTGGAGAGATGGCCACTGCCTCTTACTGGACACGCCTGCGTTCACCCTGAGCCACGGAATCCCCGCCTGTTCAGGGGTACAAAGGAGATCCGTTGCGGCCGCCTCCCCGCCCTGCATGCCTGTGTACTGTTTTCTGGCGAGTTCCCCTTGGAACAAACGAGCCTCGTCCTCACGGGTCCGCAGTGGCTCACGGCTCTGTGAGAGGGAGGACCAACCGCCGCTCTGGGCTGGGGCACG
>NW_006159574.1:2774517-2778753 GCF_000334495.1 Tupaia belangeri chinensis
CCTGTTCTGTGTGTGCCCCCCCCCCCCGCCGCTCTGGGCTGGAGCACGAGCACTCGCAGATGCAGGAGATGCACACACACAGCCGCGGAGGGCGCGCAGGCTTTGCAGAGACGGCGTGTCAACGGTCACTGGGGCGTTTGATGAAGGCCGAGCTACTTGGGGCAATAGTGAGCTCTGTACGAGCCGAGTGGTGTACAGTGATCGAATGTGTAAAAAAGAAATTATAATAAAAAGTAAATTAATTAAAGAATGGTTAACTTTATGATATGTGAATTTTACCTTGGTTTAAAAACATTTCTAAAAATGGGCCGAGAAATGGTAAGTACATACAAGTGGGATTTAAAAGCCGCCAGGTCATTGGTCCTGAGCACATTAACTAAGAGCAGCCCACCAGTAGCGGGGCCCGGCCCGGTGCAGCCAGGTCTGCAGACACCCTGGGGAGGTGCCTGCAGCTCCTAGGCCGAGGGTGTGCACAGCCCCGCGGGGGCGATGGTGCTCTAGTAACCGTAATTCATAGTCGGCCGTGGCCGACTCGCCGGCCCATGCTGCGTGTGCCCGGCTCCGGCTGAGCAGCCCGTCCAAGGGCTCTGTTCTCAGCCTCCACGTCTTCCTGGCTCCAGATCAGACTGTTTGGTGGAGCCCCCAAGACCCTCGGTGTGCGGTGCTGCAGGATGCGCCGAGCCGGCCCTGCCACCCCGAGGCTCTCCCTGTCCCAGCCAGGGACAGGTGCGTGTCAGCACTTCCTGTCCTCTGCCCAAGGGGACGGCAACGCGCACTGTTCTGGGAGGCCACCCGCCAGCTGTCCCACACATTCGGTCCCCGGGCGGGTTTCCGCTGAGTTCCGACTGCTGCGCCCATATGCAGCCGTGGCGGAGCCCTGCGTCCCGGCAGATCCACCCACAGACGTGTGTACGCACACGCTCCCAGCCGGACAGCGGCAGTGAGAAAGGACTCTGGAGGGAGAGCCTGCGCCTACCCATTGCTCCTCACAGCTCATTAGACTGCAAGTTCGAGTCATTTGATGTTTCACAACGGCCGTGTTTAATATCTGACTCACAGGTTTTCCGAAAAAGTGAAAACGAGCTCTACCAAGTGGCATGGCCGGGCTCCAGCTCTCTGTGTGGGCTTCGTTTACACTGGACGTGGGGTCTCACCACGTCACAGTTCCTCGATTTTATTTTTTTATTTGCAGAGGTTTATACCTTGGAGTATATGCACTCACCAGAGAGAGAGTCAGAGGGAAAGTGAGAAATCACCCCCCTGGGGATGGCCACCCCACAATTCCTTCTCCATTTTCCACCCGGGGTCTTATGCATACTACCATGCCTGCTGTGAGTTTCAAGCCACCAAGTCTAAGATTCAAACCACAGTCGGCCACGTGGGAGTTCAGTGACCTAACCACTATGCCATCTGTTGCCCCCCCCATTCTGTCTTTTTAAGTTATTTATTTTTCCATGAGCAAGAGAGGGAGACAGAAACACAGCGACAGTACCTCCCACAGGGTTCTGAGCCACGGTCCACTCCCAGCCTCGGCAGCTGCACAGCCCAGATGCACTCGTGCCCGGTGGTCAGGGACGTCTCCAGGTGCAAACCCTAAACTTCCTTCCTGGTTGGCCTCACAGGGCAGCACATCTCCCACGGTGCCACCATGGGCCCCTCCAAGATTCTAAAAGCACATCTCTGCAATCTGACCACGTTGTGGCAGGGTGTGCTGTAGACGCTGCCCGAGTGCCACGTTGTACCCTGGACCCAACCACGTCGCGGGTGGGATGTGCTGTAGACGCTGCCCAAGTGCCATGTTGTACCCTGGACCTGACCACGTCGCGAGCAGGGTGTGCTGTAGACGCTGCTCGTGTACCATGTCATACCCTGGACCTGACCACGTCGCGGGTGGGGTGTGCTGTAGACGCTGCCCGAGTGCCACATTGTACCCTGGACCCGACCACATTGCGGGTATGATGTGCTGTAGACGCTGCTCATGTACCATGTCATACCCTGGACCTGACCACGTCGCGGGTGGGGTGTGCTGTAGACGCCGCCCGTGTGCTCGTGGTGAGACCCTGTGGCCACGTGTCAGGCAGCAGCTGTCAGAGGTCAGCTGAGGGAGGGTGGCGAGTCCTCACTGCTACCTGGGCTTCTCTGCTGCTCCTGCCAACAGGTCGGGAGGCTCCACGTTGGAACCTCTGGAAGGGGCAGGCGCCGGCCTCTGGAGAAAACTTGGAAGATGGTCTGGCCAATGCCCCGAAGCCCTCCTGAAGGTACCACAGCCCCAGGAAGGAGGGCCGGACAGGCATGGTCCAGCGAAAAGCACGGGCAGGACACTGTGGAGCGACCTGGGGAGCCGGGGGCAGGTGGGGCTCTCTGGCCTCGTTCCCTTGATGTCTGCACAGCAGCAGTTCTGGGGCACGGTCTAAGCCCGCACACGCAGCCACGCTGCAGAGCGTTTGCCGCAGTGTGCCCGGCACTGTCCCTGCTCATCGGTGCCACAGGGACCAAATAATGGCCACCTAGGATCAGAGAGCACGGCCTTGCACGGAGGGGGCCTCGGCATGCCCAGCTGCAGCAGGAGAGCCTGAGGACAGAGTCGGCCCGGTCCGTCCCTCCTCAGGTCTGCCCTGGGTGTGGCACCCACACCCGATGAGGCACCCCATGATGAGTCGGGGAAGGCCGCCATGTCTGTGCTAAGGGCCAGAGAGGACCAGTGGGGAGGGGTGACAGGGTGTTGCCGTGTCCTCTGGGGGCCCAGCACCCAGCTGGGGGAGCGGCTTGGCCATCTCTCAGGACTGGGGTCACTTTCCCAGAGCCCTGGAGTGTGCTGGCTCTGCGGTGGACAGGTCAGGCCAAGCTGGCCCCACCATGCCCCAGGGCTTTGCCATGGGACACGGCACAGCGCCCTACCCCAAGCCCCTCCTCAGCCCAGGGTCATGCCTGCATCTGTACAGCCCTCTCGGCCATGTCTGGTCCATCCCACCATCCTGCCTCCTCTCCATCAGAACACAGGGTGGGCATGCTCAGAGAGAGCTCCATTTCCACCTGCACAGACAGGACAGGACAGACGGGGCAGTCCCTGTGGGACGCACTAGCCAGCTCAGTCCACACGGACCCAGCACACCCCGTGGGACTCACAGCCAGCCTGGTCCACACGGACCCAGCACACGCTGTGGGATGCACAGCCAGCCCCAGTCCACACGGACCCAGCACACCCCTCTGGGACACACGGGCCAGCCCCAGTCCACACGGACCCAGGTCCGTTCCTTACCCAGGGCTGCTCCTGAGTACAGATCCTCACACCACCTCGCCACCACTTCCCTCCTGTGTCCCACGAGGACACTGTGGTGGCCAGACATCCTGCTAGGTAGGCCAGCCTTGGTACAAGTCCCCTCGGCCACCCCAGGGGACTGTCACAGAGGGGTGAACAGAGCTCAGCACGAGCTTCTCGGAGAGCCATGCTGGTGGCAAGCTCACGCTCCTTTTCGAGCTGCATGCCAGCCGTCCCTAACAGTCTGCCAAGGCCTTCTAGGCACGCACCCAGTGCGCCAGGTCCTTCTTGAAGCCCCAGGACTCCCTGTGCAGCCCAACAGCACCCCATGGGGCCGGGAAATGGAGAGTCTCAGGAGGTATGCCGCCCAGTTCTAGAAGCCAGCCTCCAGCTCTTCTCCAGAGGCGTTGCTGAATGTGCTCTGGCCTGTGAGTTCCTACAGCTCTACGCGAGAGGCTGCTCTGCCTCGCCTTCATGCTCTCTGTGACCACGCTGTTGGCCTCACTTCGGTTTTTCTAGCAAGACTCTTACTGCCCTTTGTTTTATTTTATACTTTTTTTTTTGGAGAGGATTTTGCTATAGGGTGCGTGCGCTCCAGACAGAGAGACAGAGAGACAGAAAGCGAGAAATCACCTCCCAGGGGGGATAGCCGTGCCACAATCCCTCCTCCATTCTCCTCTCGGGATCTTGGGCATGCACGCACATGCACCCGTCATGAGTTTAAGCCATCAGGTCCAGACTCGAACCACAGTCGACTACATGGGAGTCCAGCGACATAGCCATTACGCCAACTGCTGGTCCCTTATTTTATACATTTAACTATTATTATTTTTTTATGGCTAGAGGATGCATGCACTTGCCAGAGGAAAAGAGAGAGACCGGGAGATGAGAGGAAGCATCCCCACAGCTGTGGCATGCAGTCCTGTCCCCGTACCCTCCTGTCGAGATTAGGGCACGCACCCGCACCGGCATTGGCT
>NW_006159574.1:2778776-2788406 GCF_000334495.1 Tupaia belangeri chinensis
CTGCACCACTGGGCTGGTCTGCTTCATTGTATTTTAATTTTTGCATTGGAAGTTTATTTGGAGGAGATGATAGAAAACAGTGAAGTTGTCAATGCCGGCCGTTTGCAGGCCTCACGTATGCACACGTGCCCGCCACACAGCCTGGCTGCCGCAGCACGGAGCCCTCTGATGCTCAGGATCCTGAGAGCAAGCCCAGCGGGGCGATGTGCGCGAGTCTGACTCTGGACACGCTTCCCGACGTTGCAGTCACTAAGTATCGGGTCGTGGGGAGTCGCGGTGCATGTTTGCATAGAAAAACAGAAAAATACACCATGACTTTTCTGATGAACCAATAATTCTTTCTTATTTTTCTTCTTTTTTTAAAATTTGCTAGAGGGCATGTGAGCTTACTAGACAGAGAGAGAGAGGGATGGAGAGAGAGGGACGGGAGGGAAGTGAGAGGGCACAGTCCCTTCTCCATAATTCCCTTGGGATCTTGGGCACGCGTGCACATGCGCCTAGCATGTTTTCAAGCTGCCGGTTTTGAGATTTGAACTGTGCAGTTAGCCACGTGGGATCCAGCCTCCTTAACCACCAGACCACCATCTGGCCTACATCCATTGTTCTAAAACCATCCTCAGGGAGGTCCCGGAATGCTGCGTGGATTCCTGTGCAGTATCTCCTGACGACGGGATTGTGCCTGGAGCCAGGCGGCCCCACGTGCGAGGGGGAAGCACCTGCACTGAGCGTCACCTGACGGGAGTGTCTGCGCTCACACCGCCAACTCACACCCGCTCCTGCTCTGGAGTCGACGCCGCCGTCGCAGGTGCACACTTGTACCCGGCATGCTCGTGTCCTCTCTGTCAGTGCTCGGTGACGTTCCCATTCTCTAAGTCTCTGCAGAAGCATTTCGGAGGCTTCAGTCAGGCGTGCTTCAAGTTTCAGTTCTGAGTGAGTTTCTGGCCAGATCCAGACTCAGCTGTGTGCGAGGGAGCGGCCGGCAGGCCGGGACTGGAGACCGGGCTTCGCGATAAGTCAGAGAACGACGCACAAAGCCCGTTTTATCTTCATGGGAGACAAAAAGGGTTTCCAAACACAAGAAAGAAGTCCTTTAAAATTAAATTCACTAGATGAAGGATATGCAAATTACCTGAAGAAGCGGAACCCTATAATGTTCTCAAAATTCTGCAGTAGCCTATTTAATTAGTATTTTAATTTATCAGAATAATTCTTTGCACTTGACAATTTATGCAGTACTCCATATAATTAAGCACGCAGCTACAGTGGAATGACTGCCTACTCTTTATCCCAGTATTCTAACCTGGAAGAATGTGCAGAAGCCCCTCTGTGATCGAAATGACAATGGGGACAACTTAATGGCTTCGCTCTATTCGAAAGCACAGGGTGGGAGCGGCCAGCTCCGGGCGAGGCTGGCACTAGGCAGCATCGCTGGCCTCCCTCGGGTCAGGTCACCGTCTGGACAGGTGCGGCGGGCAGAGGCCCGCACCCCACTTTCATTAGCTCCTGGCCTGCAGCGCCCACGGGAGGCATGTGCCACGTTGTCCAGGCCCCTCCTTGGTCCCTTGCTGTGCTGTGACAGGCACAGCCACCGGTGGGGTACCTTTGCTCCCGTGTGCGGTGGCCACCGCCTGCTGCTGCTTTTCTGAGACCAGCCCCGGTGAGGAGGGACAGGCATGAAGGCGGCAAGTCCCACACGCGGTCCTGAGCAGGTGGCCCCTCCGGCCACCCTCCCCTAGCTCAGGACCTGAGGTGGGGCCGGAGGAGGGAGCTGCCAGGGTGGCCTCCTCCCACCTCGCTCTCTTGGAGTGCAACAGTCTCCGTCAGGGAAGTTTCCAACCTTCAAGCCTCACTAACCCGCTCACCCCCTCCCCACTGAGGTGCACCTGAAGGGAAGCGGCCGGGCCGGCAGAGGAGGCTGAGTGCCGAGTGCCGAGTGCCGAGGCTTTTCACTTTTAGACGGCGCACACCACGTGGCCGCGCTCCCGCCACAGCCTCTAGGGGTGCCATGCTTGGCCTCAGGGTTGTGTCAGAAATCGAGGCCAGGCCTCCCGTGCAGCCCCAGCCTGTGAGCACGGTGCCCCAGCAACTATGTCACAGTGACCAGGCACCCCGCCCTCCCGGAGCCAGGTGTTCAGAGTAGCAGGAACTTCTGCCTGTAGGACTTCAGACATGCGGGGCCCAGCTGCGTGCACTGCGGCCCCACGGCTCACCCAGCCCGGCGACCAGGCGGTGGGAGGCGCTGGGGCTGGGCCTCAGCTGCTCTAACGCGCCCTGTCATACAAAACCTAAGGAGCGCCAAGGGCCCGGTTTGGGCCCCTCTGGCATCTCCGCTACGACCAGACCGCGGTGGGCCCCGGGCTCACATCTTCGTCATGGATCGTCATGGACAGTCACTTGGACAAGGTGCCCCATGGCTGCTCCGGCCCAGACCAGGCCTGCAGGAAGGAAGCCTGGCCACTCGCTGGGACACCCTGCGGCCCCGGGGATGTGGCAGCCCCAGACTAGGCGTGGCGAGCGAGAATTGTTGATGCCAGGTAGACCTCCATCTTTCTGAACCTCGGGCTCTGCATCTGTGAAACGGGGCTGGAGGCAGAAGTTACGTGGCACCTCGCCTGGCTCCAACCCTGCGACCCGCCAGCCCCCAGTCTCAGCTCAGCTCAGCAGCTCTGTTTGCCATTCAACCCCCTTCTTGGAAAACCCATGCTGGGCTTCCCAGACCCTGCCCCGGTTTCCCTCCTGCAGCCCTGGCTGTTCCCTCTCAGGCTCTCTGTGGGCAACCCCCAGGATGGCCACCCCCCCAGGAGGGCCTTATCTGACTCCTCCCACTTTCTTTCCTTTTTTTTTTTTAAAGAAAGATTTTTGCTATAGAGCATATGCACTTGCCAGAGAGAGAGAGACAGAGAGACAGAAAGCGAGAAGTCATCTCCGGGGGATGGTCACGCCCCAATCCCTTCTCCTCCATTCTCCTCTCAGGATCTTGGGCATGCATGCACACACACTTGGCATGAGTTTTAAGTCACCGGGTCCAGGGTTTAGGCCGCGGGTCAACTACGTGGGAGTCCAGCGATGTAACCACCATGCTGTCTGCCGGTCCCCCTCCTCCCACTTTCTACACCATAGTCAGGTCAAGTTTCCGCCCTCTTAATCCCCTCACAGCCTAAGCACAGCATGTGAACTCGGACACTCCAACTACCACAGCATCTCCAGGCACACCTCCATGTCCCCGGCCTGTCCCCTGGTCCAGTGAGTGCCGTGGTGAGCCCTACTGCTCTCCCTCGACGTGTACTTGTGATCTGACACTTCTGCCAGCTCCCACCTGGTTCCTCGCAGTGTCACCCTGGCCTGCGCCAGGGGCTGCCCAGTCTCTCTGCCCCACCAGGCCAGCCTGGGAAAGGCCTACACCCTAACCTTAGCCACGAGGCACACGGAGCCTTTGTGCCTGGAGTCTCGGGTAAGAGATGAGGACGAAGTAGCGTGTCACATGAGCGGCTCAGAGCGCTGGAGGGGGATTTCTGCCTTGCTCCCAGCAAGCTGAGGTCGTCTGCTTCTGGGTCATCTAGCGTGGCCGGTCCTCTCCGCACTGTGGAAGCACACGCTGTGGCCACGGCAGGTGCACTTTCTGGTTTCGTGTGCACATCTACAGCACACACAGCCACGCCACTGGTGTCATCCGCTCTATCCACAGCACACGCGGTCACGCCACTGGTGTCATCTGCTTGTCCACAGCACACATGGCCCATGTTTGGTATGGACCACAAAACATGGCCCACTCACATCATGTGATCTCTCCATAACACACATGGCCCACTTGCATCATGTGGTCTCCATAGCACACATGGCCCACGCTGTTAGCGTCATGTGCTCATCCACAGCACACGTGGCCCAGGCTACTAGAGATTATGTCACATCGGACCTTGAAGACGGACCTGGGAGTGGGACTACCCCTATTTTACTTCTGCAATGCCAGTCCCAGAAAGGTATGTGTGGACACCCTTCCGGAACATCCCCATTCTCTTTGGTGCCTGCCACCCACAAGCTCTGGCTGAGACCTCACGGCACACGGGGGCCACAGGAGACAGCCCCCGGCCCAGCGGTGCTGTGCACAGGGTGCCCACACGCAGCTGCTGCAGGCCACGCCACACAGGTGTGAGGGGCTGCGTCTGCGCCCGCCCGGTAGGGGGCATCTGCCACAGTGGGTTGGGCCTACCACCCGGCAACTGCACACACACCAGGAAATGTCCTGATGTAATCATTTCGTGTGAAGTTAGGACAGTAAACTTTGCTAACTGTCAGAAAGACTAAAATAAGCCTGTCCACGAGGCAGAGAGGCAGAGAGGCAGAGAGGCAGAGAGGCAGAGAGGCAGAGAGGCAGAGAGGTAGAGAGGCAGAGAGGTAGAGAGATAGAGAGGCAGAGAGATAGAGAGGCAGAGAGGCAGAGAGATAGAGAGGCAGAGAGGCAGAGAGATAGAGAGGCAGAGAGGCAGAGAGGCAGAGAGGCAGAGAGGCAGAGAGGCAGAGGGCGCGGGGCCCCTGCCCGGTTGTCGGAAACGGGTTGTTCAGCTCCTGGCCCGTCTGTCAGGTCCAAGGTGCCAGGGCAGAGGACACCGGAGAGCCTGCCGCAGGCAGTGTCCCAGAGAAGGGGAGGGGCACCGAGTGTCCGTGGCTAGCGCCAGCTGAGCCTGGCCCGGTTTGCCACGGGGCACCCAGTGGGGGTGCTGCCCCCTCTCAGTCTCCCTCACTGGTGGAAGAAGCAAACACCTTTGCGTTTTCAGCAGAACAAACTCGTGCTGTAGAAACATTTCTGAGTGAATACTGAATTACCCATGTCTGTTAGGGTAGGACATTCTTCACTTCACTTCCCTGCTCGCCGCTCCGGGCGCTCTGCTCAGGCATCCCCCGCGGCTTTCCCCGCACCATCCCTTCCGCCTCGAGGATGGCCATGGGACCGCATTTCCCCGCCACGCTGAGCATCTGAGAGCCGTTGTGGACACTCGTTTTTCTGAGAGCACCTCTGTCTCCCGCCTCCCTGTATTTTCTTAACCCTGAGTTTTGAAGGACGCCTTCACTTGTATCCGGCTCAGTCCGGTGACTGCGTCTCCCAGGGGTGGTGGTGTCCTCTCCGGTCCCCCAGCTGCCGAGCCACCTGCCACGAGTCGGATGGTCTTCGGGGCCAGTCTTCTCCCGCGGTTGCTCTTACGACACTCTCCTGTCCACCACGTCCCGCAGTGCCACGCCGTGAGTCCCGGCCAGGACTGCCCTGTGTCCCTGCTGTGTCCTCGGCCCCAGGTCGGCACCTCACAGCAGGGTGGGGATCGTTCACCGGCAGACCCTCGATGCCACTCTGGCTGCTGTCTTCAGGGCACTGTGAGGGGTGCAGAGCCCCGACGCTGGCTCCTTCGTGCGCTCTGTCTCTGCCCTCTGTGGGGCCACAGCTGGAGCCCCTCTCCCCAGGTCTGCTATGACCCCTCTTGGGCTTGGTGCTGCTCTTACCGTGCCGTTCGCTTTTAAAGAAAACAGCTCCTCCTACAAATTCCGCTGCTTTAAGGCTCCCGATCTCAGCCCCTCTTTGCCCGCACCCCTGCCCTAAGCGCCGAGGTCTGACCTGTCCTCTCCTCAGGGACTTTGCTCGGGACGGCTGGCTCCCGGCACGTCTCGGATCTTTCTAGCGGACCCACATTTGTTAGGATTCACCTGCAGGAGACCCTTGCGGCCCGAGAAGGAGGATTCCCTCGGGCGATTCTGCCCCCTCCCTGGAGGCCCTGCCGCCTGGGGTCGCCCCACATTCTACTCTTCACTTGAGACTTCGCACCTGGTCCCCTGCTCATCCTCGTGGTGCCCCGTGAATGGTACCCTGGAGGACACGGTGCCACCCACACGCCCGGGCACTCGGGGAGCACAGGCTGGGCTGCTCATCACGTGGCGGCCGGCGGGAGGCCAGCTCTCTGGGGTCGCAGCTCCGAGGGCTGCTTCTGCTGGCTGCCACGCTAAGCATGCCAGGCTCTCACGTCCCGCTCTCACGCTCTGCAAGGTCGTGGGATGACCACAAAGCCCCGATGGATTAGGGAGTGTTCTCTGGATAGAGGGCAACCCCAGAACCGCTGTGTCCGGGCTCACCCAGGGCAGGCCGTCGGGAGTCCGCCCTGCCGGTCCCTGCCGCGGGCCAGCCCTCTGTCAGCGTTCCAGTTGTCCCCTCCTCACACCAGAGGAGATGGAGCCATCCCCACCCTCATCCTCTCGCTGTTAAGGGAGAAAAGCTGCCCCACCCTCGGGTCTGACCACACCCTAACCATGGGACAGTCTAGCTTTGCGCTGCCCTGAGTGTGACTGTGGACACACACGTGGTGGACTGGCGGCTGCTCCGAGCTGCACAAAGTAGCCAGCGCTCTGTCCATGCCGAGCTCCAGACCGGCTGTCACGCCTTCTCCTCCCAGCCTGTGTGGACACGGCCACTCCTCTGCCACGTCCCACATGATGCCCTGTTCCTGCTCCCATGCTCCCAGGAGGAATGCGGGTCCGAGGCGCAGCGAGGCAGTCCAGTGCTCCTGGAAGGGCCGGGCGCAGGCTGGTCCTGGTCCCAGGACGGTCAGGCGGGAGGCCGTCCTCATGACCGCCATGCGGGGCTGAGGGGCACGAGGTGCATCCCAGGCTCCCGTGTGGGCTGGGTGTCCCGTGTGCTGCGAGGTCAGCTGCTCTTCTGTAGTGATCTCGGTCCAAACTCCGAGCTGTGGGGACAGCTCTGGACGCTGTCACCAGAGGAGCGCGAGGTGGTCGCTGGGCTGCCACACATGCACGGAGCAAACCATGCCACGTCACAGCACACGTTGGCCCCTCGCTCCGGCTCAGCCCTGCCCGAGCACAGCCTCAGGGACTCTGGCTGTGCCTGTCACTCAGCCCTGCCCCCTGTGCACCCTGCCCACTGGCCCACTTCGCTGCTGCCAGCCCTGCCCCCGCCCACCCTGCCCGCTCATCGACGGCGCAGTCACCAGCCCTGCTTCCCTCTGGCTTCCTTCCAACCTGCTCTTAGAGCACCCCATGGGAAGCGGAGTGAAGTGCGGCAGCCCGGTGTGTGAGTGTGGTTGTGGCAGACCCCAGGCATCCCCCTCTGGGAAACGGAAGGTCAGTCTGCGGGACCCAGCCCCAGGCACCTGCAGGGCTCCAGCCATACGGGCTGAACAAAGGAGGCTTCTCTGCATGTGTCCAGGGAGTGGCGGGAGTGGGTGGGCGTACGCTGCAGTGACAGTGACAGGCTGGTGAGAGCCGCTGTCGCCCTCAATTTCCAAGTCATTTTTCAAATTATTTTAATTAGATATTGTTTCAATCTCACTTACATTAATTTAATATCTGATATCAACATCTCAGTGTTCAATTTGTTCAAATGACTTTTTTTCCCAGTCTGCCTGGTTGCCCAGAGCAATTTAAATACAATGTTTATTCTCGGCAATTTCCAAGGCGCGGGTCTGGCAAACTGCGAGGTCCAGTAAAAGTGCCGGGAGGGGGGCTCAGGGGCCGGTGAGGTTCTCAGGAAAATGGAAAGGCATCCCTGTAGCATTTCCAGACACTGAAGCACGCAGGTAGACCAGGGCGGCAAGCTATAATAACGCGATTTTCCAGCAATTTCACTGTGTAACTGGCTTCCCCATACAAACTGCAGCGAGATCTGACCAAGGCTTTTGTATGAGAAGATGTCTGGAGAGAGCGAGGTTCCTCATCACTGCACTTTCTGACAGTCTTCAACAATGTCCCTGAACCTGGCCCACAGGCTCCTCGACTAGGACACGCCACCGCAGACACTCAGAGGTGAGGGTGTCCTCGGGCACGGTCCTCGTCCCACACATCAGCACGGGTTCTCGTAAACGCGCTCAGGGGGTGCCCGCGCCCCCCCCACGGCCACGAGCCACATGATGCCCTGTTCCTGCTCCCATGCTCCCAGGAGGAATGCGGGTCCGAGGCGCAGCGAGGCAGTCCAGTGCTCCTGGAAGGGCCGGGCGCAGGCTGGTCCTGGTCCCAGGACGGTCAGGCGGGAGGCCGTCCTCATGACCGCCATGCGGGGCTGAGGGGCACGAGGTGCATCCCAGGCTCCCGTGTGGGCTGGGTGTCCCGTGTGCTGCGAGGTCAGCTGCTCTTCTGTAGTGATCTCGGTCCAAACTCCGAGCTGTGGGGACAGCTCTGGACGCTGTCACCAGAGGAGCGCGAGGTGGTCGCTGGGCTGCCACACATGCACGGAGCAAACCATGCCACGTCACAGCACACGTTGGCCCCTCGCTCCGGCTCAGCCCTGCCCGAGCACAGCCTCAGGGACTCTGGCTGTGCCTGTCACTCAGCCCTGCCCCCTGTGCACCCTGCCCACTGGCCCACTTCGCTGCTGCCAGCCCTGCCCCCGCCCACCCTGCCCGCTCATCGACGGCGCAGTCACCAGCCCTGCTTCCCTCTGGCTTCCTTCCAACCTGCTCTTAGAGCACCCCATGGGAAGCGGAGTGAAGTGCGGCAGCCCGGTGTGTGAGTGTGGTTGTGGCAGACCCCAGGCATCCCCCTCTGGGAAACGGAAGGTCAGTCTGCGGGACCCAGCCCCAGGCACCTGCAGGGCTCCAGCCATACGGGCTGAACAAAGGAGGCTTCTCTGCATGTGTCCAGGGAGTGGCGGGAGTGGGTGGGCGTACGCTGCAGTGACAGTGACAGGCTGGTGAGAGCCGCTGTCGCCCTCAATTTCCAAGTCATTTTTCAAATTATTTTAATTAGATATTGTTTCAATCTCACTTACATTAATTTAATATCTGATATCAACATCTCAGTGTTCAATTTGTTCAAATGACTTTTTTTCCCAGTCTGCCTGGTTGCCCAGAGCAATTTAAATACAATGTTTATTCTCGGCAATTTCCAAGGCGCGGGTCTGGCAAACTGCGAGGTCCAGTAAAAGTGCCGGGAGGGGGGCTCAGGGGCCGGTGAGGTTCTCAGGAAAATGGAAAGGCATCCCTGTAGCATTTCCAGACACTGAAGCACGCAGGTAGACCAGGGCGGCAAGCTATAATAACGCGATTTTCCAGCAATTTCACTGTGTAACTGGCTTCCCCATACAAACTGCAGCGAGATCTGACCAAGGCTTTTGTATGAGAAGATGTCTGGAGAGAGCGAGGTTCCTCATCACTGCACTTTCTGACAGTCTTCAACAATGTCCCTGAACCTGGCCCACAGGCTCCTCGACTAGGACACGCCACCGCAGACACTCAGAGGTGAGGGTGTCCTCGGGCACGGTCCTCGTCCCACACATCAGCACGGGTTCTCGTAAACGCGCTCAGGAAGCCCCTAGCAAGTAGGCCTCCTCCATCGCTTTCATAAAGTGCGGGAGAGATGAGGCATCCTGGGTGCTCTTCTAAGACAAGGGAAACCGTTGCTGTTATTTCTGAAGTCGGTAATCAGGGACACACAGGTCCCTATTGTTCAGGGGAAGTCCGGAGAGCTTCAAACAGCGAGACTCCGGGTTAGTTGAGAACAACATGAAACCGAAGCCAACATGGTCAAAGAGCATCACTGAAGAAACGAGGCAGCGTGGAAACAGAAAGCACAAGGACGCAGAGTAGAGACTGCACGTGAGCGGCCCTGACACACTCAGTAGAGACTGCACGTGAGCGGCCC
>NW_006159574.1:2789192-2799447 GCF_000334495.1 Tupaia belangeri chinensis
ACATGGTCAAAGAGCAGCACTGAAGAAACGAGGCAGCGTGGAAACAGAAAGCACAAGGACGCAGAGTAGAGACTGCACGTGAGCGGCCCTGACACACTCAGTAGAGACTGCACGTGAGCGGCCCCTGACACATTCAGTAGAGACTGCACGTGAGCGGCCCCTGACACACTCAGTAGAGACTGCACGTGAGCGGCCCCTGACACATTCAGTAGAGACTGCACGTGAGCGGCCCCTGACACACTCAGTAGAGGCCATTTTAAATCTGAGGTGTGTCCTGATGTGTTCATATCTTACCTTGAAAAAACCTTTTTTCTCTTTTTTGGTTGTTTTTGTCTAGTTTTTTTTTCTTTTCTTTTTTCTTTTTTAAACCTTACTTTCCCACTCTGCTCCTCAGTCTCCACACGCTGAGTGTCTAGACAGGCCTAGGTGCATGGCAGCTAAGCATCTGAATACTTTTAGGGTCATTGAGATCCTCAATGCTTACTGAAGGAAGAAACTCCTTTTTATAAATCAGAACTCAAAATCTCTTTCTGTAGATACCATGTTGCAAAACACAGTAGAGGAGAGATTTTTGTCACAGAATTGCCCTACAGTAAAGGGGGACACGCACTCTTACAGATGTAGAAACCTCAAAGCAATCAGCCAAAAGTGAATTCACTACCAAATGACTAAAATTTGGAGAAGAGAGAATGCGGGGTGAGCAGCAGGGAGAAGACAAAGCCTCAGAAAGAGCACGGCTCATCTCCCCCCACATGCCTCCGAACTCTGTGGAAACCGTGCAGCTCACCCCAGGTGCACCTATTCCCTAGAAACTGCGAGGCCTTTGTAAGGTCCAGCTCCAAAGTCAAAAGTGCAGGTTGCTTGGTGAGTGTCAGGGAAACAGAACTGCAGAGAGATTGCAGATTGCCTCCTTCCACACACCTCTGAACACTCAGAATTACCTCCCAGAAGTCAGGGAAACATGTGTAATCTGTCAGATGATCAGAAACCACCACAGAGGCACAAGAAATATGAATAACCAAGAAAATATCTCTCTCCTAAGTGAAAAGAACAATCCTTCATCATCCACAGACAGTAGAGTGGAACTCGTGGCAATGTCTGATAGAGAGTTCAGAATATTCATAGTGAGAAAACCAAAGGAGATGCAAGAGCTGAGAGACAATGAACTCCAGAAGATGCAGGAGAAAAGAGCCAACGAGTTCCAGGAGGTGAGGAAGTTCTTCCATGACCTGAAAGAGGAAATACGCACCATAAAAAAGAATAAAATGGAGCTATTAGAGATAAAGGATGCCATTCAGGAAATCAAAACCTCCCTCGAAAGCATTAAAAGCAGATTAGTCCATGCAGAAAATTGAATCTCTTATGTTGAAGGCAAAACCTCTGATCTAGAAAAAATAACAACAACAAAAAACCTGAGAAAATAACCCCCCCAAAAAATGAGAATACTATATGAGAAATACTAGACAGCATTAAGTGGCCAAATATCCTGATAATTGGTATCCCAGAAGGTGAAAAAATGAATAAGGGCATCAATAATCTATTCCATGAAATCCTGGAAGAAAACTTTCCAAACCTAGAGAAGCATTCAAATATCCAGACCCAAGAAATACAAAGACCACACATAGAATCAACCCAAGAATATCTTCTCCAAGGCAGATCATAGCAAACTGGTCAAATCCACAGACAAAGACAAGATACTAAAATTGGCAAGAGAGAAACTTCAGATTACTTACAAAGGTGATCCCATCATGCTAACAGCAGACCTCTCATCAGAAACAATGTGAGCAAGGGGAGAATGGGAAAATGTGTTCGAAGTATTGAGTGAAAACCAATTTCAAACAAGAGTACTATACTTGGCAAGATTATCCTTCATATGGGAAGAAAAGATAAAAAATCCTCAGATAAACAAAACCTGAAAGAATTTACATACACCAGCCCAGCTCTCCAAGAAGTTCTGAAAGGAGTGCTCTACCAGGAAAACTAAAGTCACATACAGAAATAAGAGAACAAAAAGCAACCAAGAAAATGATTAACTTAGTGCTAGGGACAAGAAAATTCAATGATAACACTGAATGTTAACTTCCGGGATTTAAATGGAAAGATCAGACCACCGTAACACTGCAAATTTAACAGAAGAGTCATTAATTACATAAGACTGAACTGGGGAAATAGGATTTTACGACTTTTGAAGAAAATGTTACTATCTGTCTTTACTATGCTTTGTTTTCCCAATTTAAGGATTTTGCTTTCTTTTGAGCTGTAGATTCAGTAATTTGTTAAAATGGTTTTTCTTCTTGTTTGTTTCTTTAAATGGGAACAAACTTTTCTCCCTTCCTGACCCCTCTGAAATTGGCAAACATTTGGGAGTATTCTTATTTGGTAGCAGCATGGTTATTTGCCTAAGTTCAGTAATACCTGTTGCCTTGAATCAGAAATTGGCAATACTCGCTGTGGGACAGGGCTTTGACTGGCATATCATATCTGAAGGTTAAACCAGAAAACTACAGAACTAAGGTGGGTCTCAAGTAAGCCAACAGAAGCTCTTGGAAAGATGGCCTGGCACCGTGAACAGCTCTGCCTGGCAGAGAGGATTAGGGAAGCCATATGAAAGAGATCGTACCATTAAATAACCGGACTTTTCCAGCCCAGCACTGCAATCAGTACAGACTGCAAAAGAGCAGCCACAAGCAGAGGATCACCTTGAGGAAGACTTGGAAGGAAGAACAAGAGACTGATCTTTGCCAGCAGATGGTAAACCAGAGTGCTTGGTAGGCAGGCCAAGTTGGGAAGGTTCACGTGTGACTTGTGTGCTGGGTGTGTGCTTTTCAACAGTTTGAGCAGCTGACATGTTTATATTTTCTCAAAAATATTTAAAATCATACTGACTCTGTTGTTAGAGAGTCACAAACAAACTGAAAACAAATATTTCGAACATTATCTTTAAAATAAGTTTTTTGAAATTTTGAAGGTGGTTTACTAACTGTCAAGAACTGTGGAGTAGTTTTTACTATAGGGCACGAGTGCTTGCCAGGGCAAGAAAGAGAGAAAGGGAAAGTGGAAAATCGTTCCCCAGGGAAGATGGTCATGCCGAAATCCCTGCTCCATTCTCCTCTAGGAGCTTTTGTACGCACGCACACGTGCCAGGTGTGATTTTCAAGCTGCCGGGTCTGGGACTTGAACAGCATAGCTGGCCACGTGGGATCCAGCACCTTAACCTCCACACCACCTGCTGGCCCAACAAGGCACATTCTTTTAAAAAAGTTATTTAGTAAGTGGAATAGAGTAATATTATGTTAATATTTTAAAAATCCAAATGAAGGTGTAGTAACTGGTATGTGTCAAAAAATGAAATAAGATTGTGACGTTAATTGGGAGAACTGAGACGTGTGGGGGGACAACCCTTGTGGGGTCGCAGAGGAAGACCCCAACAGCAGCACTTGGGTCACCAGGTTCTGGCTCTGGGCCTGGCCCTTTGACTTCCGCCCGCAGAGGTGCCACAGGGTCGAGAAAGTGCCCTAGGACCACAGGTACAGTGTGGAAGGTCCCAAGAGACCAGCCCTCCGCCCCGGGGGACTCAGGAAGGCCTGAAGCTTCACCAACACAGATAACTGGACAGCAGCTGGCCAGACTCTGAGGTCAGATGCAGTTGGTTGGATACTGATGAGAAGACCTCCAGGATTTCTGATAGGAAAAACTATACAAGTGCATTCTCCATTTATCTAGTAAAATTAAAAATGAACAACCATAGAAAATAAACTCTGTAATCAGTTGAGCATTTAAAAAATATTTTCTTTAATAATCGTTAAGTTAAAAAAAGAAATAGAGACTGTAATTACAGAATCCCTAGAAAATGATGACCATGAGGACTCTGGACGCCAGCTGTGGGCGGGAGCCATCGCGGTCCGGATGCTCCGCGCTGCTCTGTGCCGGGAGGGAGGAGGGAGAACGAGCCAGAGCTCTGTTTTCACAGCCAAGAAAATAGTGGGGGAACTCGAAGAAAGGAACAGAAATTAAGTAATAAAAATGTAAACTAATTATAAAAGGGAAAGCAGGATTAATAAATAAATCCAGAGAGTTTGATCTTCAGGAGGAAATACAGGGCCTCCTGGTAGTAGTCTAATATTGAGAAAGATAGGCTATCTCAAATTTTTAAAAAATTATTTGCTTTATTTTATTTATTATTATAGTTTCTTTCAATTTGTCCAGAGCAAGATACACACACACACACACACACACACAGAAAGAGAGAGAGAGAGAGCAAGCCACCAGGTCTAGGATTTGAATGGTAGTCAGTCATGTGGAAGTCCAGCACCCCTACCCACTATACCACCTGCTGGCCCTGGATATCTCAAATTCTAAAGTTACCAAAAATTAATACTGAAAAGAGAACTAACCACAGACACAGTGGAAATGTGAGCGCCAAAGACATTGGCACTTTTTAGAAGTCTGTATATAAGAACATGCACCAGGTCTAGGATTTGAATGGTAGTCAGTCATGTGGAAGTCCAGCACCCCTACCCACTATACCACCTGCTGGCCCTGGATATCTCAAATTCTAAAGTTACCAAAAATTAATACTGAAAAGAGAACTAACCACAGACACAGTGGAAATGTGAGCGCCAAAGACATTGGCACTTTTTAGAAGTCTGTATATAAGAACATGAACCTCTTGGGAACCAGCAGTTAGCGTAATGGCTATGTAGCTGGACTCCCACGTAGTCGACCGCAGTTCGTGTCCCGGACCCAGTGGCTTAAAACTCACGCCGGGTGCGTGTGCGTGCGTGCCCAAGATCCTGAGAGGAGAATGGAGAAGGGATTGCGGTGTGACCATCCCCCCGGGGGGTGATTTCTTGCTTCCTGTCTCTATGTCTCTCTCTGTCTGTCTGGTGAGCGCACGCTCCCTGTAGCGAAAACCGCTCAAAAAAAAAAAAAAAAAAAGAACGCGAACCTCTTAAGGAACTCAGCTACGCTATGAAAGGAGAGTCACCACATCAACCAAGAATGAAGAAAGGAATCTGAGCAGGTAACTGAGACAACAGGAAGGACTCCAAAGACACTTCCTTCCAGGAAACGCAGACCCAACTGACATGTTATGTGTTGGGAAAGTCATGACATATTCTCCTATCTTTTTAATGTAAAAATGAGTCAAGACTTTCCTGATGACCCAGAGGAAGTTCTTCCCAAACTCGAGGAGTAACTCCCAAGCCCACGAGGTGTACTTCTAATTGCAGGATGTGCTCAGTGGTCACTCGGGGGCCTGACAAAAGTGAGTGACCTGAGTCTAGCCCAAGGCCCCGCAATATCTCATTGCCCTCTGTACTTCTCCTCCCCTTAGGATGTGGAATTCTGGCCTGCAAGAGCAGGTGCTGAAATGCAGAAACTCCCCAAACCACCTGATCTTTATATAAAGATAACATTTTATCTCTGCATTTTATAAGTCAAAATTAAGAGTCAGCCACACGATTTAAGCCCATCACTCACACAGGAGCAGAGGAGCAATGGAGAGAAGAGTCTGTCCAGCAAACAGTGCCAGAGTGCCCGGACGTCCCTCTGAAGAGCGGCTCCACCCAGGGAAGCCATGTCCTGCCCCCGGTTAGTTCAAGGTTGGATATAAGTGTAAAACACTAACCTGTACCACTTCTCAAAGACAGGAGGAGTGTAGGTGACCTTGGGCTTGGTGATGACCTGCAGATGTGACACCAAAGTCCAAAGGAGGGAGACTGGTGAGTAGAACTTCATTAAAATGATAATAAAAAGAACACTTCTGTTTTTTAAAGATGCTGTTAAGGGAATGAAAAGACAAGTCACAAACTGGGAGAAAATAATTGCAAAGACAGCTGATAAAGGGCCATTGACCAAAGTCTGCAAAGAACTCTTGAAATGCAGTAAGACAGCAAATACCCTATTAGAAATAGGGGAAAAACCTGAACAGATACTTCACCAAAAATTCATAACATCATAACAAAAAAACATGTGCAAAACAGCACATGAAAAGAGCCTGTGCCTCCTTTGTCACCAGGGAAATGGACATTGAAACAAGACCCCACCACACTCTGTCAGGGAGCCCGCAGTGGAGAACACTGACACCATCAAGTGTCGACGTGGTTGTGGAGCAGCTGGAACTCACTGGCTGATGGTGGGACTGTGACTTGGCATGGATCCAACAGGATCCTTACCCATCCCAACTGGCTGGTTGCCGTGTCTGGTGTCTTGATACGGGGTTTTTGATTTTTGGAAACTTGGGGATGGACAAAGAAAGCAGGTGACCACAGAAGGCCCCAGTTTGGTGCCTCATCCCAGAGCCCAGAGCAGAGGAGGTGGACAGAGGACGGGATCGGACAGCTCTGCAGAGGCAGAATGACGTCATTGACGGGACACTGCTGCCAAGCACCGACAGGGACCAGTTGACTGTCTCGTCAGCTGCTCACAGCTGACAAGTTCTACTTTGTCCCCTTCGCTTTCTCAGCAGAGAGACTTCGGCTGTGAGAAGCGGGACCCGTGCGCCCAGACAAGGCTCTTCTGAAACGCAAGGTGGACTGTCACCTGACGCTCTTATTCCATGCCGGCGATGGCACAGCCTTGCTGCAGCACGCAGTATGTCAGGGAGGCATCTCCGATGTCTTAGCTGTCGGCTCTGCAGTGTCACAAATACCATAGCTCATCCCAGGTTGCTCGCTCACAGAACTCTGCACGGAGCGGAAGGGAAGCCTGCGCTACAGACGGCGCCCCAGGGACCAGCCTGCTCCGGGGCCAGCAGCCCCCTGACCTCTCACTGCAGCTGGGAGAAATTCCCTCTCCTCCTGAGAGCACTTTAATAAAGACCCCAGAGACTGTTTACTCAGGTGAACACATTAGTAACCAGTGTCTGGTGTGAAATTTAGCCTAAACTCCATGTGTTTCCATGACGGTCTATAAATAAAACATCATTCCTGGGTTTTCGTTCTTATCCCAACACCCCACCTCCCACTCTCAGAGCTGCAGTTCCACTGGGAAATTCTCCCCCAACCTGTTGTCGACGGAAACAACCAACTCTGCAAAGACAGTGATTATTGCAGTTTATTTTGAAGCGTGAGTGTGAGTGACCGAGGCCGGAGAGGAGGCAAAACATGCCTTTCTCTGGGGTGATCAGGTACAGGGGTTCCTTTTATTGGATTTTGAAAGCAAGAGACAGGGTTTCTAATTTAGTGGTTTTTCCATGGGTCTGGCCCAAAAAAGCGGGTCATGGGTGGGTTTTACAGGGTAATGATGGAAAAGGAAGGGTGTGAGATAGGAAAGAATGTTCTCGAACAGCGATGAGGGCTTACTGCACGTCACAGAGACTCCAGTACCACGCCAGGGCGGGTGGCGGGAGCCCTGTTACCCATGTGTCAAAATGGCCTGCTCACCTTTGTGGCTGTGACTCCCTCCAAGCCCTCTAGAGAGGATTCTGGAAATAGGAGAAAGCAGTCAGGCTTCTGCTCACACTGTAAAACCAGGTAAGTCCCCACCCCAAGCCAGTGTGGTGGGAGGGAGCAGCTGAAATTGCTCACTATGCCTGAGACCGAGGGAGGGAGAGGGCAGACGGGACCCAAGGCCTTGAGGGGCCAAGCCAACACACGCTGCGCTCCCGCCTGGGCCCCCGGACACCCTGGCCTGGTTGGAAGTGGAAAGGTGAGCTCTTCACGGAGCCAGTCGGCAGTTAGCGGGAAAGGCAGGAAAGCGGCCTTTCAGCGCCCCATCTCTGGAGCTCAGCCCTCCCGGAGCCTTGCAGCCCGCCTCACGTGGTGGGTAAAAACCCCAGGCCCTCGGAGAGGTCATCGCTTCTGCAGACCCTTACAGAAAGTGGCAGTGGCGGGGCAGAGAACGTGGCCCACGTGGCTATTTGGGACAACAGGGAGCTCTGGTTGGACATGCAGGGCACAGTAGCCTGGCTCCTGGCCGGGGGGACAGCGTGGTTCAGAGCTCACCACAGTGGAGCGTGCCAGGTGTGCGAGAGGCCCTGTCACCCCAGCGAAGGCGTGGAAGCGAGGGAAGGCCAGAGGTCACACAGAATAGGGCTGGCACTAGGTGGCCCTGGGCTGCGCCCCTGGATGGGGCCAGTGAGAGCCAGGGGTCCTGAGTCTGGGCACACAGGGGGCTGGGCACTGCTGACCTTGTGGAGGTGCAGACCCTGGCCTGGGGGCACGGGGGGACTGGGCTGCAGGGGAGGCCACAGGAGTTGTCAGAGGAGCGACTGCTCAGTCGTCCCTCTCAGGAACTCTCTGGGACAGATGAAATGACAATACGCGAAGGGGACACTTCTCAGGGAAAGCAGGCTGGCGTTCGAGGCACTTTGATTAGAAAATATATGGATCGCCCTGCTCTGGGTAATTCTAAAACTTCTAGAGCTGAGAAGGCTGATGTGTCTCACTGAAGGTCATAAAAGGAGACCAGATCCCCTTCCTCCCGCCCATGTTCCCTTTGTCACTCCTGCCCCGGGAAGCTCCTGCAGGGAAGGTCCCGTAAGGAGGGCTCTCTCCACACCCAGAGTCCCAGGAACGCCCACGCCATGTTATGAGTTTGGGGCCAGGCACAAAAATCATACGCGGCCAGGCACAGAGTCCTGGCCAGGCCCCCAGCTGTGGGCTTGAATTCCACACAATCTAATATGGGCACAGTCCCATGGACTTCCGGAAAAGACAGATGGGCAATTCACGGTCTACCTCCAGGCCCCTCCCAGGGTGGGGAGTGTGCCAGACAGCCACAGCTACTACAAGGGCCTGACTCACTGGGACTTGGCTCAGTGCACATGGTGAACGTCCCCGACCTCCCCGGCCTGGGGCAGCGGTCTCTCTCCTGCTGCCCTCTGTGGTGGGGTCTGCTCCCAGTCTGCACAGCAGGCCTGCTGCCGTGACCCACTGCTACTGTGGCCAGTACGTACCTCGTGGATTGTGAAGACTGACTTGACTGCCACATCAAGAACTCAACTGTGAGGTGACTTTGCGTAGTGATAGCTATGGGTGGTCAGTAAGAGCGGCATGTTTTATATTCTCACAGAGAAACTGGGGAAGAGAAGGGGGAGGACATTTGAGCAGATCACATTTTCCTGCTTCTCCACATGTTCAGTAATTTTTGATTGCATGCTGGACATCACAACATCGGAGTCTGGCTGTAGTGTATTAATTGCATTTTAAATTAGAAGGATTAGATCATCAGAAAAGTCATAATGTATTTTTCTATGCAAAGGTGACCCAATAACTGCATCAGGAGTCCTAATCCATTAATATCTATGTTGCGTTTTCAGGGTGCTTATTGTCCTGCGTGTGCACTGACCCTGTGTTGACACCGTGCTGTGCAGCGCTGAGGCCATCACACACCTCTACGGCATGCAAACACGTCTCTACTTGAACGTCATACCCGTTTTCTTGTATAAAGATGCTCGTTTTTATCACTGAGTTCCATTTACTACTACTATGTGAAAGACTGAAGGGACAGAGAAAAGCATTTTACCTCAATTAATTAAAAAAAAAATTTTAGTTGAGCTAAAGCTCTGGGTTTTCGTTTGTTTGTTTGTTTGGTTGGTTTTTTGAGAGACTTTTTTGTTATAGAGTGTGTGCACTCACTAGAAAGACACAGAGAGACAGAGAGACAGAAAGTGAGAAATCACCCCCTGGGGGGATGGCCATGCTGCAATCCCTTCTCCTCCAGTCTCCTCTCGGGATCTTGGGCACGCACGCACACGTGCCCGGCGTGAAGCTCTGGTTTTCTTGAGGTGCACACATTAGACTGTAGCTCTGAGACTATGCCAGGACCCACACGCCTCCCTGCACCCAGATGTCCCAGACAGCTTCCTTCTTCTCTGCCTCGCCCCGTCCCGTTGGATAGCCTGCTCACCTCTCCTCTCCTCCTGAGGCGACTGCCTGAGTTACTGCCATGTGGCTGGTTGCTCTCCGAACCCCAGTGACTCTCACTTCCCATACTTGTCTGCTTCGAAGCCAGAGGGCTTCAAAGTGCAAATATGAACACATGGAGTGCTGGAAAACTCAATGGCTGCTCACTCATTTTCAAGAACTGCCACGTGCCCCAGTAGGAGCAAGAGCCCTCCCAGACCACTCCGCCCTCCCTCCGGTCATGGCTGTCATTCTCGCCGTTGCTCTCCTGCCATGGCCAGGCCCGTGAGCTCACACGTGTCTGTGTCTCGCTGCTGGGTGTCTGCACTTTCACCTGTGGAATGTCTGCATCTGCCTCTCGCCTCCGCACCAGGAACCACTGCAGAGGCTCCCAGCAGCCAGGCCCC
>NW_006159574.1:2799564-2810325 GCF_000334495.1 Tupaia belangeri chinensis
GCAGAGGCGGGAGCCGGCGAGCTCCCATCTGAAGGCCCGTGGTCTTGGGGAGCACCGCTGCTGCAGGCCCAGGCTGAGTGAGGAGTGGCTCTGAGCAAAGTCCAGAACCCGCAACCGGGAAACCTGCGAGAAACACTCGTAGCTCCTTTACCTAACGTGAGCGCTGCCCGTGAAAAACAGATCTTGGACATCAGGCACCTTCAGAAGCACGTGACACAGGGGCCCGGGTCGGCACGGTGCGTGGGGCTGTGTAAACGCGTTCCAAGCATAATGTAGAGCCCCACTGGTCAGGGCAGAGCCCCCCTGGCTCCAGAAAGAGGGGGCTGCCAGAGGCACATGCAGGTCACCTCATGATGGGTCTCCTGAGTCTGACCAGTCGCTGTTTCAGAGAAGCTGACCCACCCTGGGCTGAAAGTGCCCCCTGCCAGAGCGGAGGTGCAGGGTACAAGCTCCAGGCCGGGAGCTGGGAAGAACCCTCAGCACCACCCAGGGCTTGGTCAGACCTCCTGGCCAAAGTCCTCAGGTGCCTGCTCAGCCAAGTGGACACAAGGCCAGTGGGGAGATGAGGGGCAGCCGGCAGTGGGCCCCACTTTGCCAACACAAGCTCAGAAGAGGAGAGGCAAGCCCAGAGAAGCTGGCTGCTTCCCCCAAGCCACACAGTGACATGCAGAGGAACAACTAACTGGGTTCGTCTTGCAACAAAGACAATTTTCAGTATTAGACACAGCATATCAATAGATTAAATACTTAATGTTTAAGTCATGTTAAATTGAGGAACCTCTTTCTAAATGTTCTCTTTAATCAGAAACACACCATCTCTCTGGTATACTATATAAATTTTCCTTCTCAATGAAAAAAAAAAAAACACCTTTGGCAGGGGCAAGGTGGTGCAGGGGGCACTCACGCAGGCCAGCTGGCTCTGGGCACGCAGGACTCGTGGGACCCTCTACCTGCTCACAGCGACCACACGGATGCTGCAGCGAGGCCAGCTCTGCCCGCCCTGCGCGCGGTGGATGACGGGAAGCGGCAGGGTCTGTGGGGGCCGCCAGGAAGCAGGCCACAGTCAAACAGCTGGGAGAGACCCACGTTCTCGGTGTCCTCTGTGCATGAAGGATCGAACGGCTTCCCGAGGGGCCGGTGCTGACGTAGAGGCCGGGCGGAGCCGGGGGTTTGCACATGGGGTCATCACAGAGACTTCCAGAGCAAGCCCTTCCAGGGGGTGCATAGCATGTGTGTTCTGATAGTGCCCCAGACACGTGGTCCTGGGGAACAGGCTGCACACTGCCCACCCTGTCTGTGGCCTCCATCTCTCCCTCCCAAACCAGACAGGCGTCCTCAGAGCCCGACACGCCACACACTCGCCCCACACGTCCCCACAAGCCAGGTCTGTGCTGGGTGGGTGAGGCATGGCCCAAGGGAGAACACGGATCCCAAGCAGGCTCCACGGCCTCCTTTGGTTACTGCAGCCCCAAGGCGTGTCTGTGGGCTGTGTCCACTGCTGGCCACCATGTCTAGGGTGGTATGGTCAGCGGCCCCTCAACTGTGTGCTGGAGACCATGGGGCTGCACGTGTGCGGGTGCCCAGGGTCTCCACGCCACAGGCTGACAGCACAACGGACTCCGGCCGAGGGGCCTGCCCTCCCCTCCTGCCCGACACTCCTCAGTGTGTCCTCCGTTGGGAATAAAATGAACAAGCTTAAGCAGATTAAGATGGGGGAGGTTTTAGGCACAAGCCACCCCCAGCTACCAAAACGAGGGTGTCACTCGGCGTGACCGAGTCGCTGAGAAGTCCCCTGATGTGCAGAAGACAACATGCGGCAACAGGTGACTGCCGGCTTTGCTGCGGAAGGGCCTGGCTCTGCAGGCTCCAGGGACTCTCAGGAGGCCTCAGGCGGCACGTCCCGTCAGGACACACAAGTCACCTCCCCACCTTCGAAATCTGCCGTCCCGTCACCCGCAGGGAACCGTGTGCTGGCTCACGGGCGCCCTTCAGCTCCCTCACCGCAGCCCACACCCGTGCCACTTCCGCACCCCAGCTGCACCCCAGCCCTCCTCCAGCTCCCGTCGGCACTGCAGGAGGGCAGGCTGAGCCACCCGCTCCGTGAAGCTCGCTCCCCGGACAGCAAATTATAAACTCACGGGCAATTGAGGACCCTGACGGGCAACTTGGCCAAGCCCAGCCCGCTTCTCCGTGCTTTGGCGTGTCGACTGTTGCTTGGTCACGTTTCGCTTTCCGTGGAGTTTTAAAGCAAATCCACTCAGACTACCCTCTTCTTTCTCTGCCACTTCTTTTTTTCCCCCACATTTTAAGGACTTTAAACCAATTTTTCTAAGGAGTGTCAGGATTAATTTGACATTTCTAGTATCTTAAAGTGTTATCGCCAGTGCTTGACGGTGCCAATTACCGACGCCGCTAACCTCCCGGACGTGCTTCTACAGGGCTTGTTTGCATGGTGCAAATGACCTTCAAAGGAAAAGCTGGACTTCCTTTGCTCACTACAGAAAATTACTATAACGGCATTTGACAGGAGATTGAACCACGCACTGCATTAACGGCTGGCCTGCGCCTGAGGCTTGCACCTGACACACCGGCTAGACTGGGGCCCTGGAGACAGTGGGCATGGCCTGCCTTGCCCACGGCAGATGAAATTTGGGATCAGCACAGTGCAGGATTGAGTGACCGGTCTGCGTCAGCAGGTGGGGAGCGTGGACATGTGTTTATCACAAGGCAACATTGAGAGAACCAGGTCTGTGGGTGAAATTTCTCCAAGAAAAAATCTAATGGAAAACAATTCTCGCAACCACTCGCACTATTGCAAATCTAATAACTATTTGCAAAAAAAATAACATTTCAATCACAGGGACCTAGATAAAGTTAAAAATGGAAGAGTCAAAATATTCCCCAAGGGCCAGCAGGTGGCATGGAGGTTAAGGCACTGGAACACACATAGCCGACTCTGCAGTTCGTGTCTCGGACCTAGCAGTGTGAAAATCGTGCTGGGCACACGTGCGAATGTGCCTAAAATCTCAAGAGGAGAATGGAGGAGAAGGATTTGCAGCATGGTCATCCCCCCCCCCATCCCATGGGGGGCATTTCTCACTTCCGTCTCTCTCTCTCTCTCTCTCTCTCTCTAGTGAGTGCAAGTGCCCTATGGCAAAAACTAAAAACAAACAAACAAAAAAACACACAAAAAAACAAGCCCCAAAAGGCCATGGCACCAAAATGGATGCAAAAGTCCTGACAAGGAATATGAGGGGAGCATGTCCAGGTTGTCTGTGGAAGGGGGAGCCACCTGCACAGTCCCAAGGTTGGGAGACGCACATCCTCTGGCTAGACACACACAGCACCTGGCCATGGGCAGAGCCAGCAAGTGTGTCTGGGGCAGGACAGACAGAACAGGGCATTGGGAGCTTGTCCCACCACTGGTGTAACCCTAGGCTGGCAAACAGGTACAGAGGTACCTTCTTTGGAACTCTATAATCCACTATTAAAGACTTAAAGCATCGGGGCCAGGGGCAATGAAGAGATGGCTATGTTCTGGTCACAAGCCTCCTAGGGTTGTTCAGCTGCCTGTTCCAGCCTCCTCTCAGCTCCCTGTGGCCATGGGAATGTTGTCCTGCATTTCCGAGGAGACTTGGTGGAACAGGGTGGAGTGGGTGTATGAACCCTGTTCTCAAAACACAATGGTGTTTGGACCTGTCTGGTGATCTCTGAGGGCTCAGTGCAGGGAGTGACCCTTGGTTAGCACACTTGGACTGGAGGTCTTCCCAGGAGACAACTTTGGAAATAATTTAGAGATGCACACTGACCAACAATGCTCCACATTTGACAAAAGACATAAATATACACAACTAAGTCCATGTAGACTCAATTCAGAGGTTCACATTGACATTACTGGCAAGCTGCCAAAAGACAAGGAATCTTGAAAACAGCAAAAGAGAAGCAACTTGTCGTGCACAAGGGATTCTCAATAAGATCAACAACTTTTTAATTTTTTTTTCACCTGAAATCATGACAGCCCAAAGGCAATGGGATCGTACATATAATGCGTTGACAAGAAAAAACTGTCAAGCAAGAATTCTATACCTGGCAAAACTATCCTTCAATAATGAAGCCAAAGTTAAGAGATTTTCAGATAAGCAAAAGCTGAGTTGGCCATAGTAGACCTTCCCCACAAGAAACACAAAAGGAATCATTCAGACCAAGATAAAAGGATACTAGGTGGTAACTGGAAGCCATACAAAATAAATAAATACAAGTAGAGCCCTCCGTTCTCTTTACCTGTGTGGCAACGGTAACCACACAGGTAGAAGAGCTGGTATCATTGTACTCTAGTTCATACCGCCTTCTCATTTCCAATATAGCTTAACAGCCATATGCATGGAGCAGCAATTATACTCCCACGTCGGTGGCACACAATGTACACCGCCATTTGGAGCAACCAAAATGACAGCCAAAGTTGGACAAGGAGCCATAGAGGAGAGGTCTGCATTTGCTTCTGCAGCTAAGTTGGCATTAATTCAAACTAGCTTATTGCAAATGTGGGCTATTAATTTTAATCTCTAGGATAACAACTAAGAAAATACTTAAAAGGTACAGAAAAGTCAATAAGAAGAAAATCTAAACAATAAACTCGAAAAATTCTTCCAAAGTACAGAAGACGGTATTGGAGAAACTGAAGAATAGCGTCTGCACGGATTTGTTTTACTGGCAAAGCGGCAGGAGAGGTTCCTCGCCTATCAGAAATTTCTTTCTTTTCTAGGTTTTTGTCACGGGGGGCATATTCTCGCAGGAGACAGAGGGAAGGAAAATGAGAAGTCCCCTGGGGCTGGCCGTACTGCAACCCCTCGTCCTCCATTCTCCTCTTGGGTGCTGGGGACACACACACACACACACACCTGGCATGGTCTGGTCTGCACACCAAGCTCTTCCTGTGGCCTGCCAGCTGCAGGGCTTCCCTCCCCTCCAGGTAACAACATAGAACATGCCTGTCTGCGAGAGCGCGAGGCCCATTGGTGGAGCTGATGGCCAGGCCAGGCCAGGGCAGGCGGAGCTCCCTGAAGAAGGGAGGCGCCGTCCTGTTTGTCTGCTGTATAATGCGGTGTCAGACTCCAGACAGTGCGTGTTCTGGTCACCAGCAGGCCGGCTGTCGGTGCGAGCCTCGGAAATGGAGCTCTTCGTTAGGAAGCGGCCTGGCGCACACAGACAGCGAGCTGGCGGGGCAGCGCTGCCCAACCCAAGGCCTCGCTAGGTGGTGGCTCCCACCCTGCATGCGGACATTCTCGGCAACAGCAGGGCCCTGCCCAAGCCCGCGAGCCCCGGTTCCTTGGCCTGTCCTCCCTAGGCAGCTTCTCCTCCTGGATGCAGAGGCCATGGGCCCCTCCGAGTCAGGCAGGCGCTCCTGAGGCTGGAGTGAATGATTATAGTCACGGGAGAACAGAGAACGGACAGAGCCTCAGTGAGGCATTTGCATTTTAAGCCTTTTATCTTTTGTAAGGAGTGAAAGGTTTTGTTCTCTAAAAGGATTTCTGGAAGTTTCAAGAAAATGAGGAGATTATTTTTCTGTGTGGTCTGGGGGACTTCCCTCTGTCTCTGTGAGTCAGAACGTCCCCTGATGTGACGGCCTCTGGCTTAGCTGAGCAGGTACCAGCAGGGAGGGGAGCAGGCACCTGGACCTCACAGCTGCTTCGCAGCTGGACCCGGAAGGCACTGTCCTGCCACTGTCCCTTTTGGTGAAATACGGCCTCCCTGGGGAGGCTGGCCCTGGGGCCCATCTAGACGCCTCCCTCCCTCCCGGTGATGTTGGTGCTGTCCCCTGGCCTCTGTCCACCGCTGCCTCATGGAGCTAAGCTCTGCCACTTCTTGGGCCACTGCACAAACTCCCCGCCTTTGTCCACTTCACTTGTTTGTGGCTTCTATTTCCCACCACTGTCCACAGACAGGCCAGCCCTCACCTCCCCTCAGCAGGGTCCTGTCAGTGAGGTGTTTCTCCACGCTGACCACATAGGGGAATGGCCATGCCAAAGTCCTTTCTCCTCCATTCTCCTAGGGTTGCTGGCATGCACGCCCACATGCTTGGTGTGATTTTCAAGCTGCCAGGTCCAGGATTTGAACTGCAGTCAGCCATAAAGGAGTCTAGCACTTTAACCACTGTGCCACCTGCAGGCTCGTCTCTGTGCATATCTTAATGAGCAGTTTTCTTGTGCTGTCAGCCTCTGTATACTCATCTTTCCACTAGATTGCCAAGCTCTGTGAGGGAAGGAGTCCTGTTGTCTCACCTCACGAATTCTAAATCTGCTGAATGCCAGGTAGGGAGTGTGGACCCTAGGTATTTCTAGGCAGACAAATGAATGGATGGGTACATGGATGGGTGGGTGGATACATGGGTGGATGGAGAGAGGGTCAGATGGTTGAGAGGATGGGAGGATAAATGGATGGATGAGTGGATGAGTGGATGATTAGATGGGTGGGTGGATGGACCAATGAGTGAATGAATGGACAGGTGGGTGGGTGGGTGGACATGTGGGTGGGTGGATGGATGGACACCCAGGTAGATGGATGAGTGAAGATGTGATGGGTGGGGGGATGGATGGACACACAGGGAGATGGATGAGTGAAGATGTGATGGGTGGGGGGATGGATGGACACACAGGGAGATGGATGAGTGAAGATGTGATGGGTGGGGGGATGGATGGACACACAGGGAGATGGATGAGTGAAGATGTGATGGGTGGGGGGATGGATGGACACACAGGGAGATGGATGAGTGAAGATGTGATGGGTGGGGGGATGGATGGACACACAGGGAGATGGATGAGTGAAGATGTGATGGGTGGGGGGATGGATGGACACACAGGGAGATGGATGAGTGAAGATGTGATGGGTGGGGGGATGGATGGACACACAGGGAGATGGATGAGTGAAGATGTGATGGGTGGGGGGATGGATGGACACACAGGGAGATGGATGAGTGAAGATGTGATGGGTGGGGGGATGGATGGACACACAGGGAGATGGATGAGTGAAGATGTGATGGGTGGGGGGATGGATGGACACACAGGGAGATGGATGAGTGAAGATGTGATGGGTGGGGGGATGGATGGACACACAGGGAGATGGATGAGTGAAGATGTGATGGGTGGGGGGATGGATGGACACACAGGGAGATGGATGAGTGAAGATGTGATGGGTGGGGGGATGGATGGACACACAGGGAGATGGATGAGTGAAGATGTGATGGGTGGGGGGATGGATGGACACACAGGGAGATGGATGAGTGAAGATGTGATGGGTGGGGGGATGGATGGACACACAGGGAGATGGATGAGTGAAGATGTGATGGGTGGGGGGATGGATGGACACACAGGGAGATGGATGAGTGAAGATGTGATGGGTGGGGGGATGGATGGACACACAGGGAGATGGATGAGTGAAGATGTGATGGGTGGGGGGATGGATGGACACACAGGGAGATGGATGAGTGAAGATGTGATGGGTGGGGGGATGGATGGACACACAGGGAGATGGATGAGTGAAGATGTGATGGGTGGGGGGATGGATGGACACACAGGGAGATGGATGAGTGAAGATGTGATGGGTGGGGGGATGGATGGACACACAGGGAGATGGATGAGTGAAGATGTGATGGGTGGGGGGATGGATGGACACACAGGGAGATGGATGAGTGAAGATGTGATGGGTGGGGGGATGGATGGACACACAGGGAGATGGATGAGTGAAGATGTGATGGGTGGGGGGATGGATGGACACACAGGGAGATGGATGAGTGAAGATGTGATGGGTGGGGGGATGGATGGACACACAGGGAGATGGATGAGTGAAGATGTGATGGGTGGGGGGATGGATGGACACACAGGGAGATGGATGAGTGAAGATGTGATGGGTGGGGGGATGGATGGACACACAGGGAGATGGATGAGTGAAGATGTGATGGGTGGGGGGATGGATGGACACACAGGGAGATGGATGAGTGAAGATGTGATGGGTGGGGGGATGGATGGACACACAGGGAGATGGATGAGTGAAGATGTGATGGGTGGGGGGATGGATGGACACACAGGGAGATGGATGAGTGAAGATGTGATGGGTGGGGGGATGGATGGACACACAGGGAGATGGATGAGTGAAGATGTGATGCGTGGGTGGATGGATGGATGAGTGGGTGGTGCTGGATCAAACTCTGTAAGCTGCCTGTCTCTGCTCTGAGACATTCACATTTATACTTGGCTATTTTCATTAGTATTTAAGTAGTATTTTCAGGCTGTGACCTCCTACTTCTCTGATAGCCTCGTATACTTCCTTGTTATCCGTGGTCTCTGTCTCTGGTAATGCAGAGAACCTGCCACCATTGGGCGTTCTTGGTGTCGATGGTGCCCGCCTCCTCTGCAGCCATTTGCAGACACAGCAGGGTGTACTGGGAGCAGACACGCTTGGTCTCTGCACTGGATTCTGGGGCCGGTGAGGACTACGAAGGCTCTTCAAATGAGTTGAGCTGTGACTGACTGGGAAACGTGGTGGGCCCCGTGGGGGCAGATGGTGCGTGAGGATGGCAGCCACATCTCAGGTCACCCGGGCAGCTGCCATCTGAGCCAGTCACTGCCTGCCAACAGAGAGGGCCCCTCTTCTTAACCAGAAAGATGGAAAAAGAAACCTCATCTACACATCGGGTTGTCGGAAAAGTCACGATGTATTTTTCTGTTTTTTTGTTTTGTTTTGTTTTGTTTTAATGCAAATAATGAGACATGACTTCCCTGACGACGCAACAGTTTGTGAAATCTTCACTAGGGGTATCCCAAGATGGCCGACTGCCAGTTGCCTTAGTCAGTTTTATCCAACGCAGCTTTATTCTATGTGGTATCCATACCCCCGTTCTGAGCACATGTGACTGGAACAGAAGGACCGCAGACAGAAAGCCCCCAGCTCCTGGTCACGCTCGTAAGTGCCCTGAGGTCCACTAACCAGCTCAGCGAGTACCGTACACCTCTTTAGCTGGACCTTCGGGGAAGTAGACTTTGACTCTGCTGAGAATCTCTGGTGAGAGAGAAGTCACAATAATTAATGTATTTCAGAAGATTTGCAAAAACAGCAAAGAGAACATGGCAGACGGGACTGGTATCGAGGCCTGCACCTCGGTCTCCCCATCTTCCGCATCGACGCCTTCAGTCCTGGAGAACCATCCCGAGGCCCTCAGGAAGATGCCCAGCATGGCTGAGCGTCACCGGGACTCCCGTGTGGTTCAGCTGTGGTCACTGTGGCCCTTCTCCTGATTCTGGGAAGAGACACACCTTAACCTCTTCACACGCATCGAAACAGACACGCGTGACTGAGGCTCTGAATCAACAGCACAGCAGCCGGTCTCTGTCCCGACTCCCGCGGTCTCGAGCCCGCACGGTCAGTGGCTTAGACCTCGTTGGTGATGCTTGGCCGAGTCTCTGTCCATCCTGCACTCCAGGGTGAGTCTTCTGCAGTCTCTCTCCACACTATCACCACGCCTGTCTGGACCCACTGTAAATTCTACATGTTGGTCTCCTCGTGCAGGCGGGCTGAGGCTGTGACAGTGACAGTGACAGTGACCGCTCCTGCCCAGGCTGGCTCGTCTGGCGATCCTGCACAGACGCCGACGGAGAGGCTGTCACATGACCAGAGACCGGAGCATGCTCACTGCACAGCTGTGTGGCAGGAGATGACCCAGCCTGAGAAATGCGGACACGCTCGGGCTCCGACGCCTACTGGACCCCAGTGCGGCAGGGGTAGCTGGACGGAGTTCTCGGCCCCGCGTGGCCCGCTCGGCTCTGCTTGCCAGGTAGGGCCTGCTCCTGACTTCGGCCCGAGTGCACCGTGAGCAGTTGTAGCAGGGGCCGGTCCGTGAAAGGCTGGAGCCGCCTCCCCCAGCAGTCCGCCACAGCCCTGGAAGCCAAGGCCGACCTGTAGCCAGGTTTCGGGGTCGCTGTGACCTCACTTCCCAGAAGACGCATTTTAACACCCCAGGTCCGATTCCTTCTGGCTCCCGAGCCTGTGAGTTGGGATCGTTTGCAAGACTGATTCAGCCTGGGCATTTACAACAACTTCGCTTCAGCTGCCACTGGCCGCAGAGGCCAAGGCCGGATGCCACACTCCCCTTAACATGTAGCTGCCTGCATCTGCGTGTGGACGTTAACCCAGCCCCTGAGGACGGAGGGCAGGGGAGGGACGGAGCATCCTAGGGGAGAGTGCGGGAGAGTGCAGGAGCAGCGGCAGCCAGGGCCGGAGACAGGCGCCCACTGCTCCGGAGCACTCCTACTCCCGAGCCGTCACATTGGTACGGAGACAGTGACCCCAACACTCTCTAGGCGTGCACCCCCGGGTCTGCAGCACCCCACACCCAGCCCAGCGAGGGAGCTCTTACTTCCGGCTCCCAGGACAGAGCGGTGGCCCCGTGGCACGCCCCAGAGCCAAAGGCAGGGCAGCCACTTGGGGGCATGTCCACGGTATGAGAAAGGAATTGAAACAGGACAAACTAGTCCCTGAAGGAGAACACTGACGGTACATGACAGGGTACTTAGAGTCATCCGGCCGCGTAACGCACCAAGGTACGATTTGACCATGAGTCATTCTCACTTAAGTATCGTACTTCATTAGTCACTACGCGACGCCTCGGTGGGGACACAAGTCGAAGGACTGTCACAGCGCCGGGACGAACGTGTGCAGCACATGGGGCCTGGGCCGGCTGCGGCCGAGACCCGGGCAACCGCCACCCCGGCC
>NW_006159574.1:2810802-2814873 GCF_000334495.1 Tupaia belangeri chinensis
CTCCAGGAGCACAGCTCCTCCGGCGTAAGGAGGCTCTGCGCCGAGAGCTCCAGGAGCACAGCTCCTCCGGCGTAAGGAGGCTCTGCGCCGAGAGCTCCAGGAGCACAGCTCCTCCGGCGTAAGGAGGCTCCGCGTCGAGGCCTCCAGGAGCACAGCTCCTCCAGCGTGAGGAGGCTCCACGTCGAGGCCTCCAGGAGCACAGCTCCTCCGGCGTGAGGAGGCTCCACGTCGAGGCCTCCAGGAGCACAGCTCCTCCGGCGTGAGGAGGCTCCACGCCGAGAGCTCCAGGAGCACAGCTCCTCAGCTGCGCAGATCACACAGCTTCTTGGGGAACGCACCGGACTTTCAAAGAACTGACAAGTCTTCCTCGGACTTTTCAGACTGTTGAGCAGGGCACACTGTCTCCCACTCATGAGCCTGACAGAGATAGTCTAGGGAGAAAAAACTGCGGGGCAGACCCCTCAGACACCAACCAGACCCTCAGCAGTGCTAGCAAGCCACGCGGCAGCACACGGGCAGGGTTAACACAGGACCTCCGGCAAGGACAGAGTGACACACAACCAGCGGGTGTGGACACCACCGGCCGGGACCCAGGGAGCCACACGGTCATCTCAACTGATGCAGAAAAGGCTTTTCACACCGTCCAAGTAATTTCATGATAAAGACACAACCAGCTGGGAGTCCGAGGAAGCCACATCCGCGTGATAAGGTCATGGGTGAACACCCGCACGAGTGTGACCTACGCTCAGTGTGAAACCGCTAGGTCTTTGAGAGAGAGAACAGGGCCAGCCGGTGGCGGGTGGCTACGCTGTTGGCTCTCACAGGCCGACCACAATTTGAGTCTTAACCTGGTGACTTGAAATTCATACCAGGTGTGTGAGTGTGCGTGTGTGCCCTAAATCCCAAGAGGAGAACGGAGGAGAAGGGGCTGCAGTGTGGCCAGCCCCCCGGTGGGTCTGTGGAACTGCATGTGCCCTGTGGCAAAACTGGAAAGAAAACGAGAGAGAGAGCAGGGGCGACATTAGAATGATCGCATGTCGTTCGACATGGCGCATGAGCTCCGGCCAGAGCGTTTGCGCGAGAAGTACAAGTGAGAAGCGTGCACTGGAAGGAGAAGTGGGTGACCTCTGTCCCGATGACAGACTCTCATTAGGTCATCGGGAGAGCCATGACATGTTTTTCTGTTTTTCTATGCAAAAATGTGTCATGGCTTCTCGACCCACTACATACAGAAAACACAGAAGCTCACATGCACACACACAGCCCTCAGGACTAAGAAACAAATTCGGCACACTGGGACACACAGCAGTCCCCAAGGAGCATGCCGAGGGAGATTCGGAGGCAACGTCACACCCACGAGCACCCACAGGATGAAGTGCTTAGGAGGGAACCAACTAAGGGGGCCGAGGGCAGGTTCGCCGGGACTACCAAATGTGCAAGGCGGTCAGACAGCAGGTGGGGACACTCGCATCGCGGCTCACTGTGTGAGGCGCCAACACGATCCACAGGCACAGCGCGGTCTCTGTCAAAGTCTCGTGTACGTGTGTCCTGCAGAAATGGGAAACTCACCCAGATGTTCACAGGGACTCTCAAGGAGACCCAACTAACCAAAGCAATCTTAGAAAAGGTCAGTGGGGGACGCACCTGTCCTGATTCTTCACTGCGGACTGCAGCGATGGGCCGGGGGTAGACAAGGGGCCCAGGGAATAGGCCTAGAGTCCAGACAGGAATCTCGCAGACAGCCAAACGCTTCTGGCGAGAGTACAGACGATTCACAGGGGAGAGGATGGTCACTTCACACCCGTTTGGGAAGCACGACATCCTCCTACGAGAGAGAAGTTGGACCCTTTACACCGTGCACGCAGCTTAGCGCGAAACGCGGCAGAGACGTAGGCACAGCTACCGCCACCAAAGTCCAGGCGGCACGGGGAAAGCGACCAGCACCGACGCCGATCTCTCAGATACGCCGACAAAGGGGCCGACAAAGGGAAATGGACCAGACTGGACTTCATCAAGATGGAGTGTTCACGTATTAAAGAGCATTTTCAAAACCTGAAGTAGGAACCCAGACTACGGGAAAGCAGTTTCGAGTCACATATCTGAAAAGGGACAAATATCTGGGAACTGTAAAGAACTCCGACTACCCCACAGTAAACCACAAACTGGGAGAGCTCCTGGCCTGGCCCTGTTGCAAATAAAACTGACAGACTCCCCCGGAAGGAACGGGCAGATTTTGACCGGACGTTTCTGTCTTGGAGTCCATCTTCACGTGTGTCCGTGCCTGAGGGCTGCAGTGAAGACTAATCCAGCCGCGGAGGCCTGGTCATAGGGAGCCGCCACTTATAATCGCAGCCCGTGAAAAATGGTCCATTCATAAAACGATACGGACAGACGTTTTTAAAAGATGCCTTTATTGGGAACCAGCAGTTAGCGTAATGGCTATGTCGCTGGACTCCCACGTAGTCGACCGCGGTTCGCGTCCCGGACCCGGTGGCTTAAAACTCACGCCGGGCGCATGTGCGTGCGTGCCCAAGATCCCGAGAGGAGAATGGAGGAGAAGGGATTGTGGCATGACCATCCCCCCTGGGGGTGATTTCTCGCTTTCTGTCTCTCTGTCTCTCTCTGTCTGTCTGGCGAGCGCACGCGCCCTACAGTGAAAATCTCTCAAAAAAAAAAAAAGATGCCTTTATTTTATATTATTTATCATTATTATTTTTAAGAATTATTTTTAATTTAATTAATTAATTTAATTTGACCAGAGTGAGAGAGAGAGAGAAAATGAGAAAGCAAACCACTAGGCCCAGGATTCGAACCACAATCAGCCATGTGGGAGTCCAGCACCTTAACCGCCATGCCACCTGCTGACCACACATATAGATAAGCTTTTAAAGGACACTGGATATCCTTGTTGTATGATGTTAGGTCAAAACAATCTGGAGAGGGAACCAGCAGTTAGCGTAATGGCTATGTCGCTGGACTCCCACGTAGTCGACCGCGGTTCGTGTCCCGGACCCGGTGGCTTAAAACTCACGCCGGGCGCGTGTGCGTGCGTGCCCAAGATCCCGAGAGGAGAATGGAGGAGAAGGGATTGCGGCGTGACCATCCCCCCTGGGGGGTGATTTCTCGCTTTCTGTCTCTATGTCTCTCTCTGCCTGGCGAGCGCACGCGCCCTACAGTGAAAATCTCTCAAAAAAAAAAAAAAAGAAAAAAACAATCTGGAGGTGGGACTGTATAGAAACACGTCCTCGGCTACATTGAAACACGTATGTGTGCAGCATCTGGTGGGCTGACCAAGGTTGTTACTCCCCTCCCCAGCACATGCCCTCTCGCTAGGAAACGCTGTGAGGTGTGAGCGAGAACAACGCCTTAGGAAGGGGAGCAGGAGGAGCCGCCTTAGGAAGGGGAGCAGGAGGAGCCGCCTTAGGAAGGGGAGCAGGAGGAACCCGCCTTCCGCTTCAAGCCGTCTGTCACACAGCGCTCGGGGCAAGTTAACTAACCTCTCTGCTCTCTGTCCCGACTGCAGAGTGAGGCCCCAAGGCCCGAGCTCACCCCGCGGTGGTCTTCAGACTGTCCCAATGTCACCCTTTGCTGGCTTACAGCTTACAAGTCACAGAGAGAGGTCTCTGGTCACAGTGGACACGGGCGATGGTGACCCCAGTCCTGGCACGCCAGGTGCCCGTCTGCCACCACCCACAGGCACCGCACAGCGACCCACCCTCCCGCCTGCCGATGGCAGAGGGAAAGGTGCTGATGAGGCCCCCGCAGTGATGGCGGCACGTCCGCTCCGGTCTGTGGGACACCTAGAGGTGTTTTATCAGATGACTCAAGTGAGTTAAGGAGGAAAAGTGGGTCATTTACTTCTTATAAAAAAAGAGAAAACACAGGGACCAGCAGTCAATAATGGCTATGTCACTGGACTCCCACGTAGTCGACCACAGTTCGCATCCCAGACCCGGTGGCTTAAAACTCACGCCGGGCGCGTGTGCGTGCGTGCCCAAGATCCCGAGAGGAGAATGGAGGAGAAGGGATTGCGGCGTGACCATTCCCCCTGGGGGTGATTTCTCGCTTTCT
>NW_006159574.1:2815795-2830803 GCF_000334495.1 Tupaia belangeri chinensis
CGGTGGCTTAAAACTCACGCCGGGCGCGTGTGCGTGCGTGCCCAAGATCCCGAGAGGAGAATGGAGGAGAAGGGATTGCGGCGTGACCATTCCCCCTGGGGGTGATTTCTCGCTTTCTGTCTCTCTGTCTCTCTCTGTCTGACGAGCGCACGCGCCCTATAGTGAAAACCTCTCAAAAAAAAGAAAAAAAAGAGAGAGAGAACACACAGTACTGACTGGTCCTTCGAGGCTTAGGAGGACACGAGTCAGCCGGGTCTGCGGGCAGCAGCCATGGGCACTGTCCTGGGACGTGACAGCCACACCAGGCACAGGGCGGCCGTAGCTCTCGACACTGGGCTCCTGGCGGTGGGCGGTGACTCATTCCAGGCAGGTGCTGGGCCCCGGCCACGACTCAGTGTTTACCTTCAGCGAGGGCCTGCCTGCACGCCCGCCAACCGCAAACAGGCCTTGGCTCTCAGAGGAAAGCCTGTAGAAAGCCTGGTAGCAAGGGGGCCCTGGGTAGGGGAAGCTGGGAGGTCGAACTGTCATTGGGCAGGGGTGGGGAGGGCAGAGGTGGAGGGCAGAGGGCATTTCTGGCCGAGGTCTGGCAGGAGTGGGCATGGCCTCCACCCAATCAGGCTTGCTGGGGCCGAGCCATTCCAGTGACCTGCTCCTGCCTCCTCCCGGACCTTGTCCTCAGCCACGCCTCCTGCCAACACGGGTCCACGCCCTCTCCACCTCACAGTGCCCACACCGACTTGGTGTCTGTCTGTGCTGGGTCCACCTCTCTCGGACCGTTGACCCGATGTCACCCGCTCATATTCTCGCACGCCCACCAAGACCCGCATCCTCTTCCACGGACCACGTGTCCTCACGGCCGTCCCCTCAGGCTGGCGCACTGCGTGGTAAGCTGTTGGGGGCGGGTCCCGGCCACCCTGAGCCTCGTGACCCACACAAGTCTGTCCTGGCCCTGCCTCCCGGCCTCCTCACAGCTCAGTCCACACAGCCCGGGGCCTGAACCGTGCAGCGTCCTGGCCTCCGAGCTCCCCTGTCGTTCCGCATGCCCCTCTAATGTCCCGGCCGGCCATGTGCCATGAGCTGTGGGTGCCGAGACCCCAAAGCTGACGACACGTCTGTGTGACGTCGTGAGGAGGGCAGGCTGGGCCTCGCTGCTCTGTCACTGGTGCCCTCGGGCAGGGACACTGCGGCGGCTCAGCTGCAGCTCCCCAGTGACCCCGCGTGGCTGCGTCTCTCGTGCCCCTATGAGCGGGCAGCCGGCCTCTCCCACACCTCTCTGCGGGCCCCACCCACACAGGCTCCTCTCACCCCGCTGCTCCCTGAGGCCTCTGTGGACACTCCTCCCTCTCTTCTCTCCTCCCGTCCCTGTCCCTGCCCCCGCCCCATGTGTTGGAGTCCAGCCTCTTGCTTCCTCTCTCCAATACAGCCTTTCCCTTAACTCCCCCGGCTGCTTTCAGCTCTCTGCCTGGCACCACTGCCCCACCCGCCCCGCCCCGCCCTGCCCCTTGTGGGCACTGGACCGAGGTCCTGGGGCCGCACCGCCTGCTCCCGCTGCGCCCTCAGAGTGCCCACGTGATGCGGGCCTATGGCTCTGGCTTCCCGCAACCGAGCGCGGACTGGGCGGGTACTCAGCGCCCAGGGGAACACCACGTGTTCACTCGAGTTGATAATACCTACCTACAGAGTTCTGCGTTTTTATTTTAAGAGAGATTGTTGCTATAGGGCACGTGTGCTCACTGGAGAGACAGAGGCAGAAAGTAAGAAACCACCCCCGGGGGATGGCCATGCTGTAATCTCTTCTCCTCCATTCTCCTCTCGGGATTGAGGGTTGCATGCACACGCACCCAGCATGAGCGTCAAGCCTCTGGGCACAGGGTTTGAGCCACGGTCGGCTACGTGGGAGTTCAGTGACGTAACCATTACGCCATCTGCTGGTCCCCAGAGTTCTGCCCACTCCGTCTCCCTCATCCTACAGCTGGGGTGTGGGGCGCCCAAGTCAGGGTAACATGGCTTAGCTCCCGAATCTCCCAAAGCTGAGGTTGGGTAAGAGCTCAGGAAGCAAACGGAGGCCAGGGAGCCAGGGCATGAATGCTGTCACCGCCTCTGAGGCACATGTCCCGCCAGCACAGGGACAGAACAGCAGCTGTCAGTATGGACGCGGAGCCCGCCCTGCGACTGACAGCCTGGCCCGCCATGGGGGCGCTGCGTGTCCCCACTCACAGGGGCGCTGTGGCTCGCGGGCGATGCTGGCCGGTGCCTGGGGAGCTCTGGGGTGCAGACTGCTCCCAGACCCGGCCTGGAGCTGGCCCTCTGTGGGCGGACCAGTGGTGACCACAGGATCAGGACGTGAGCGACAGGACTTTGGGCCAGGTGAGGCCCGTGTGGGGGTGAGGGACAGGGCTTGTTGGGACACGGGGCCAAGAAAGTCCTCCTGAGGTCATCCACGGTGACTCCCGAATGACAGGAGGCTGCAAGGCCAGTCCTCACCGCCATGGTCCCGGTGAACCGCACTGGCCTGGCCGCGGCTGTGGTGGTGGCCGAGCCAGCAGTGACGCGCTGGCACCAACAGCAAGCAGTCCGCCGTGTCAGCTGGGCAGCACTCCTGACTCTCGGGCCACATGTCACGCTGCGTCACGGAAGGCCGTGCTGGGGTCCAGCTCGAACCCGCACGCCACGGTGGGGAACCTGAGGCGTGCGTCTCCGGGCACCCGGTTAATGTAGGAGAGGGCGCTGTGACCGGCTTCACCACACCCACTGACCGTCTGACTGCTCTCCCCAGACGTGGGCTGGCTCTCCCCTCCCGGAGGCCTGGACTGAGACGCACGTCCACGGAACAGAAGAGGAGGAGGCTAGGTCTCCCGGACCTCTCGGCCCTGAGGGCCAGCCGCCTTGCCGCGGGGACCCCTCTGACCAGGGTCACGTGCGGGGCCGTGAGCCTGCATTGTGGGGCAGAGCCGGCAGCCCAGGCAGGCAGGCGCTGGGTTTCCGACCGCAGACCCGGGAAGTTAGGGCTCGCTGTAGCCGGCGTCGTTGTGCGCCGCGCTGGGTACGCGACGGCACGTGTCTCCAGCGAGGAGTCCTCGTAAACATAGCCCGGAGGACCCTAGCCCTGACGCGGTCCCCACTGTGTAAACGCACGGCTGTCAGGTGCGGGGAACTCGGTGAACCATCGCTCGTGGGGGAGGAGGTGTTACGCATCACTGAGGTTTTCCTGCAGATGGAGCTTGGTGACATGGCGGTCGGGGCACTGGTTTTACGCAAAACATGACAAAATCAACAGCCAGCTGCCCACCAAGAAGTGAGCTGGCACTGCTGTCTGGGCGAGAGCGTTCTCCGAGCACTCGCTCTTCCTAGGCTGGCTTCCAGGGAAGGTCATTTTCCGGCTATCTCAGAAGTCGGTCAGATTTCTTACAGGCCCGGCTACGTCACTCCGGGGACCTGTGGGGACAGAGGCCAGCCCTGCTGCGGGGGCAGCTTCAGGGGCCACATGACCGTGTTGCACGGTGTCCACCCCGCCCCGGGAGACACACAACAGCCTTCCGTCATGGGAGAGGAGACCGGGGCAGCACCCATTGACACGGACCACAGCCCGCACGGCCACGGGGCCACAGGACACGGCCCAGGTGTGGGACAGGCCCTCTCAGAGCCGGGCTGCTCCTGCGCCTGGCCCAGCGGGTGAGGTGGGCCCTGGGGTGACGTCAGGGTCTGAAAGAGCCCGCACGTTGCTCGGGTGTCACGCAATTCAGAAGAGGGCCCTGCGGACAGGCCGTCCTGGGCTAACACGCAGACGGCGGGTGCGGACGAGAGCGGGAGGCCCCGCCCCGCAGTGCTGAGTCCCGTCTCAGCAGAGGACAGTCGCTTGGATAAACCGACGCGTAGTAAGAGGAATAATCAAATGCGACTCTCGTCACAGAGAGAACGGAGAGACACTCACGTCTCTTGTTTCGGACGGAGTCTCCCTTTGAGGTAATCTAACCCGGGAGCCACCGTCTCTTCTGGAACTCCGTGTACCACAGAGGGGAAATGACTCAGGGTGCCGAGGCGCTAAGCGCTTTCGACGTGCCCAATTCCCTGCTCCTGACTTTCCAGGACTCGCCCTCGCGCTGCCCGAACGCTTGCTCCGGACGCCCTCCCCCGTGAGTCCTCGGGCCACTGTCAGAACGCTCAGGGTCTGAGGCCACTCAGCCGGCCACACTGCAGCCCCGAGCAGACTACTCCGGGCTCCGCCACGCGACAGTGTCCAAGTGCACACACGCGCACACACACACACACACACACACACACACACACACCCGCCACCTGGGAGCTGCTAGAAATGCCCTCTAGGGGCCGCACCCCTCCCTACTGATTCAGAAGGGGGAGGGACAGCAGTCAGGCTCCCCCAGTGCCTCCCGGTGACTGACGAAGCTGGACTGGAAACCACGGTCACGCTGCACCGCGCACCCGGGCGACCCTCCCAGGATGGACGCTCACAGACAGCGTGGAGATGGCACCACCTGGCACCCACGGCGGGTGAGCACCACCTCAGCGCCCGCTTCCCCATTACCTGACGGCGGCACCCAGGTACGGGGCTTCGCGTCCTCACTACCCAGGCAGGCCGCCAGCTGCAGTGCAGGGCCAGGAGTGGGCCTCCGAGCCGCCCCGTGACCCAGCGTCACACCCTGGCCGTCTCCGTGCCGCACGGGCTGTCCCAGCAGCAGCGCGAGGACTGCGTCTTCAGATGACGCCAGCCTTCGCCCCCAGACCGCGCAATGCCGGGCACACCTCCACCTGCGGCTTACCACGCTGGGCCTGCAACAGAGCCCAGGGAGCTCCTGGCGGCCTGGCCTCGCCTCTGCTCTGGGCCACCCCTCTGCTCAGAACCCTCGGCCATGTCGGCCAGCTTGTCTGCAGCCCTCCCTGCCCACGCCACTCCCCAACACACGCCCCAACACACGCCCTAACACACGCCCCAAAACACTCCCCAACACACTCCCCAACACACGTCCTAACACACTCCCTAACACACGTCCTAACACACTCCCTAACACACGTCCTAACACACTCCCTAACACACGTCCTAACACACTCCCTAACACACGTCCTAACACACTCCCTAACACACGTCCTAACACACTCCCTAACACACGTCCTAACACACTCCCTAACACACGTCCTAACACACTCCCTAACACACGTCCTAACACACTCCCTAACACACGTCCTAACACACTCCCTAACACACGTCCTAACACACTCCCTAACACACGTCCTAACACACTCCCTAACACACGTCCTAACACACTCCCTAACACACGTCCTAACACACTCCCTAACACACGTCCTAACACACTCCCTAACACACGTCCTAACACACTCCCTAACACACGTCCTAACACACTCCCTAACACACGTCCTAACACACTCCCTAACACACGTCCTAACACACTCCCTAACACACGTCCTAACACACTCCCTAACACACGTCCTAACACACTCCCTAACACACGTCCTAACACACTCCCTAACACACGTCCTAACACACTCCCTAACACACGTCCTAACACACTCCCTAACACACGTCCTAACACACTCCCTAACACACGTCCTAACACACTCCCTAACACACGTCCTAACACACTCCCTAACACACGTCCTAACACACTCCCTAACACACGTCCTAACACACTCCCTAACACACGTCCTAACACACTCCCTAACACACGTCCTAACACACTCCCTAACACACGTCCTAACACACTCCCTAACACACGTCCTAACACACTCCCTAACACACGTCCTAACACACTCCCTAACACACGTCCTAACACACTCCCTAACACACGTCCTAACACACTCCCTAACACACGTCCTAACACACTCCCTAACACACGTCCTAACACACTCCCTAACACACGTCCTAACACACTCCCTAACACACGTCCTAACACACTCCCTAACACACGTCCTAACACACTCCCTAACACACGTCCTAACACACTCCCTAACACACGTCCTAACACACTCCCTAACACACGTCCTAACACACTCCCTAACACACGTCCTAACACACTCCCTAACACACGTCCTAACACACTCCCTAACACACGTCCTAACACACTCCCTAACACACGTCCTAACACACTCCCTAACACACGTCCTAACACACTCCCTAACACACGTCCTAACACACTCCCTAACACACGTCCTAACACACTCCCTAACACACGTCCTAACACACTCCCTAACACACGTCCTAACACACTCCCTAACACACGTCCTAACACACTCCCTAACACACGTCCTAACACACTCCCTAACACACGTCCTAACACACTCCCTAACACACGTCCTAACACACTCCCTAACACACGTCCTAACACACTCCCTAACACACGTCCTAACACACTCCCTAACACACGTCCTAACACACTCCCTAACACACGTCCTAACACACTCCCTAACACACGTCCTAACACACTCCCTAACACACGTCCTAACACACTCCCTAACACACGTCCTAACACACTCCCTAACACACGTCCTAACACACTCCCTAACACACGTCCTAACACACTCCCTAACACACGTCCTAACACACTCCCTAACACACGTCCTAACACACTCCCTAACACACGTCCTAACACACTCCCTAACACACGTCCTAACACACTCCCTAACACACGTCCTAACACACTCCCTAACACACGTCCTAACACACTCCCTAACACACGTCCTAACACACTCCCTAACACACGTCCTAACACACTCCCTAACACACGTCCTAACACACTCCCTAACACACGTCCTAACACACTCCCTAACACACGTCCTAACACACTCCCTAACACACGTCCTAACACACTCCCTAACACACCCCCGACACACTCCCCAACACACTCCCTAACACACGTCCCAATACACTCCCCAACACACGCCCCAACACACTCCCCAACACACACTACCTTCCTCTGGGCTTCCCTCTGCACCCCGCCCTGGGCCTTTACCAAGAGCGCCCTCCCCACGGCAGGGGACGCACACGAGCCCTGCACACACCCCTGTCACAGCAGGAGTTCGGGCCCTGCGTAAGCGAGTCCTTTCTGCAGGAGACACCTTAACCCCAGCCACTGCTCGTCCCGTCCCGTGCCATGCAAGCGGAGACTGTCTCATTACAGACCGACCCATGGGGCTCAACACAGGCCAGAGCCAGCCGCTTCTGTCGCCAAGTTTTACCACACCGGGCTGCGACACCGCAGGGGCAGTAGAAGCGCTTCTGAGCACACGATGTCTGCGGGAACCGCAGTCAGGCAGCCGTGCAGGCCCAAGGCACCCTCATCTCCAGAGCTGGTTCTAGTTGTCATAGGACACCCCACCCTGCCTCTCTCAACATGGGAAAGCCGGAGACACCGACAGGCCCCAGTGACGAGGCCGGTGACCGTCTGGGAGGAGCGCCACGGTATTTGGGGGCCGTCACCCTCGCCCCCGCCCCCACGGTCTCTGAACCTTCTCCCTCCTCTGGTCCCAGTGTTTCCTCTCACTCGAGTCGAGAGTCCTGGCAGCAACCCCGTGGGGAGCAGCGTGCGGGACACCGTGGGCTGTGACTCCCAGCGCCTGAGCGGCCAGCCGACGGCATGGCAGCCGACCTCGGGCCTGTGGGACGCGGCCCGCGCGAGAGTACCAGGGCTTGGCAGGGGTCAGGTGGCCCTGGGGCTGACAAGAGGAGTGTGAGAGCAAATCCATCATGCCCGGGTGGACACGCCTCTCACCTTCCGGGCCCTCCGCGGGGCTGCGCTGACAAGAGCTCCGTCGGCCTCGGCCCGTCAGCTGTCCCAGAGGAGTGGCCACGGGGCCACAGACCGGTCTGCGTGGGTGTGAGTTGTGCCAGCCCGAAGGTGGCCAGGGCCCAAGGAAAACGCAGTCTGTGAGCTTTGGGCATCTTTAACACCCCAGGACCGGGGGCACAGAAAGCCCCAGGGCTCGGCCCACCCAGCGCCTTCCTCTGGTTTTGGGGGGACAGGTTTTCACTATAGGGCACGTGTGCTCGCCAGACAGAGAGACAGAAAGCGAGAAATCACCCCCCAGGGGGGATGGTCGCACCGCAATCCCTTCTCCTCCATTCTCCTCTCGGGATCTTGGGCACGCACGCACATGCGCCCGGCGTGAGTTTTAAGCCACCGGGTCCGGGACGTGAACCGCGGTCGACTACGTGGGAGTCCAGCAACATAGCCATTACGCTAACTGCTGGTCCCCCCAGCATCTTCCTCTGTAGACACGAACACCCAGGGCGGGACTCGTCCTGGCTGTCATGTTAGTGGCAGCCCCCCCCGAGCCGAGTCTGCCCACCCTCCGCCCAGTCTGCGGGCCATACTCGCCTACCCAGGGTCCCCTCCTCTGCACCCCTACTTAAATTTTCTTTTAACCTTCATTCACTGAGTATCGTTATGGCATGCCAAATGAATTTCCCATCATGGCACACGCTATATCGGTTCGGTCAAAGAACACGTTATCATCAACGCGTAATTTCTCTTTTTGTGTCCCTTAAATGCCCTCTCACCCTCCCCCATTCCTGGGTCCGCCGCACCCAGAGGGTCTGTACACTTCCCCTGGAAATCCCGGCTCACTCGCTCCCACCGAGACCACCTGGTCAAGTCACGCTCGAGTCTGAAGGAGCCAGGCCTGGGCCTCCCCAGCCCTGCATTCGCAGCAGTGGCAAGTGGGCAGTGGCGCTGACGTGTCCCAGCAAGGGGCAGCTGACGTCCACCATTTATCCCAGAGGCCCCTGGGACTCAGAGACCACAGGGATGGGCATGGCCTGAGCTTCAGGGTGCCAAAGCTGCCACTGTGCAGGTGACCCAACGCCTCGGGCCTGGGCCACAGTCTACCCCGGAAGGCCCTGGGCGATGGGCTGCGGGTGGCTGCTGCAGCTTCCGTAGGGGCGCGGCCCTCACCGCCTCATCTCTCCCATCACCTCACCCCCTTGCAAGCAGGGCCCAGGGGGCGGTCCCAGTGGGGGCATGCGGGCTCCCGGTGGCTATCAGCGTCCCCAGCCGGGACAGAGCCGGCTCCCACACGGAAGGCACACACGGCTCTCGGGTCCTTCCTGCGTCCTTCTCGGCTCTGACTGCACCCCTGCCGCGTCACAGGGACCCCACAGGACGCCACGCCTGTCACTGCCCTCGCCTCTCGATCTCCCTCCGACACCCCGTGGGTTTCAGCCTGTTTCCATGACGACTCCTTGAATGTAATTATGGCTGCCGATTAGCTGGCTGGCTGGGAGGCTGTGAGCACCACGGGGCTGGGCGTGTCTGCCTCTCCCCATCACGGAGCGGGTTGAGCACGGGGTGGGGGCGTGTCTGGCTCTCCCCAACATGGAGCCAGTCGGGCATGGGGTGGGGGACTAGGGGGACCGTGTCTGCCTCACCCCAACGTGGACCCCAGCCGAGTACAAGGGTAGGGAAGTGTATCTGCTTCTCCCCAGCACGGACCTGGTTGAGCACGGGGGGTGGGGAGGTGTGGGGGTGGCCTGTCTGTGTCTCCCCAACATGGACCTCAGTCAAGCACGGGGGCCGTGTCTGCCTCACCCCAACACAGACTCCGGGGAGCACCAGCCCTGTGCCCTGAGCCACTGCAGGCGTGTGGGTGGTGGTTGAGTCATGGTGCAGGAGGGCAGCAGGCGGGGTGCTGGTGCGTGGGGATGGGGACAGTGGAGCCGCGGTCTCTCCTTAGACAGGACACACCAGCAGCTCAGCCCCGGGAAGCATGGCACCCCCGGCCCTCTCAGAGCGGGCTCTTGGCGGCCAACCTACCTGGAGCAAGGACCCCGGCAGTCTCACCGAGGGCCGAGTGGCGTGTCCCCAGCACCAAGTGGCCGCTCCCGCTCACGATGCTGCCCAGCAGAGGCCAGGCAGCCCCCGGGCACTCAGGTGGCGGGCGTGGTGGGACTCCACGTGGAGGAACCAGTGCTTCCTGTGGGGTGCCACTCCCACCACGGCCCAGGATGCCAGTCCATGACCCAAGCTGTATGTCCTCACCCCCAGGAAGCCCTCCCAGGGAAGGTAGCTTCTACCTCCCCAGGAGCTGAGATCAGACAGGCAAGAGCGTCCGCTTTTCCCCATGGTGGATGGGGCTGGCACGCGGGCTCCCCGTGGCCTATCTGGGTGAGTGGCTGGGCCTATGCACACTCCTGTGGCTGGGCCTGACTTCTTTTTCTCTCACTCAGGATGGTGTGTAAGCGTGCACGGGAGAGTGAGAGAGTGAGCAGGGGATGCGCATCGGGCTCTGGGCTCGCCGTGGTCCCCCGGCCCCAGCACACATGTGCCCAGTGTCGGGGTCTGGGCTCGCCGTGGTCCCCCGGCCCCAGCACACATGTGTCCAGCATGTTCTGGGTCGACTGGACAGGGCCCACACCCATGGTTGGCCGTGTGGCTCCCAGCCCTGCCGCTCTGCACTCTGCCCTAGGCTGGGCCCAGCCTAACTTCAGCAGCCGCGCAGACCGCAGCTCGCGGCCCAGGTCCGTCACTCAGCTGGATGGAGACACGGGGCTGCGAGGCCGCGCCATCCCTGGACGCAGGACGTGTCCTTGCGCTTGCAGCCATCTTACGTGTGGATCTGCCACGAGACCCCGGGTCGGGCTGCAACACTCTGGAGGCAGGCACCAGGAGCAATGCTGACGTGCACACAAAGACGGCACGTCCTGCCCTGTCACCCCTCGAGCACGCGGGGCTACACTCTGTGACCCCTGCTGGGTGCCCTGCTCTTCGGCGTCTGGTGGCCCCATGCTCGGCGCACCGCCCCGCGGTCACCAGAGGCTGACGGAGGTGCGGCGAGGGGCTGGGCAGGGGTCGGCACTGGCCCCCTCCCCTGTACCAGCCCGTTCCCGTGGAGGCCTGTTACAGCGTGTCCGAGCACACGCTTGCAGTCTGACGTCACGGGCTGCCCGCCTCTCGTTCCCGTGGTCCACACAAGGCCCGGAGGGCTCGCGAGGGCACTGGCTTAGAGGAGGAAGCACCGTGGCTGGGTTAGCTGCCCTGATGCTGTTTCCTGGTGGGGCGCCTCGTTCCGGTTCTTGGCCAGGCGGCTTCCCCGCCCCCTTCCCCTTCCTTCCTAGAAAGCCACCATGCGACGCAGGAGGCCTTTCTGCCGGGCATGGACGGGGCAGACCCCGAGTGTGGCGGCACCCCAGTGTTCTGGGCTGGAGCTGTTGGCCCCGCGTCGTCAGTCCCCGTCCGCCCCCGGCACCTTCTCCACTGGGTTGTGAGGGGCAGGGACACGTCCTCCGTGGGTGACACATGGCCCCGCCGAGCTGGTGAGCAGCAACCTTGGCAACCTCGTGGAAGGGTGGGGGAGAGCAGGGGAGACGCCCAGGGAGGGCAGAGGGGAAGAGGTGCGAATCCTGCCTGGGCGTGACCAGGTCGAGCAGTGGCTGCGGGAAGGGCTGGGGGCCCACCCTCGGTGCAGGCCCACCCTCTCTGGGGCGGCAAACGGGGACAGGGCTGGGGTTGAGAAGCCTGTGCCTGCCCTGCCCACAGATGGCAAGCACGCAGCATGGCCGTCCTGTCCCTCAGCTCACGGGAGCGCCCCAGGGCTCAGCGGGACCTGTGTCCACACCATCGGAAGGCCCCACCCTGTGAGTGGGGACCTGGGAGAAGCGAAGCCTCTTCCACGCTATCCGTCCTGGGATCTTTCATCACATGTGGCTTTCAAAGCACCAGTGCCCGAACTGAAGACATGCAGGTGTCTGGGCTGGGGACCCTGTCTCCGGCCACTGCTGAGCTGCTCCGCTGGACGGGCGTGTGCAGTCAGCAGAGCTCGGCTGTAAAGGGAGACAGGAGTGCCCCCTCTTCCCGTGCATCCACTCAGGCCCTGCAGGGCAAGTCCCTGAAGGCAACGGTCTGACGTGTTCACCCAGTCCTGTCAGGCAAGCTCCCAGGCATGGCTCCCCCGGGCAAGGTTGCCCACTGCCCAGATTTTCCACCCACCCACTCACACGGCCACCCCTCCAGCCATCTAGCCATCCCTCCCTCTGCTTAACCGGCCACCTGCCGTCCACGCGCACCTGCCCATCCCTCCTTCCCCCCACCCACCTCCTCCCCTTGTCCATTCCCTCTTGTCCAACAAAGACCAAGGCTATTGTCTTTCCTGCAGCTTAAATTTGCTGTTATTCATGACGGAGAAGGGGGTGTGTGGGAGGGAGAGGGGGAGGGGGAGGATACGGGCACCCTCGAGGGCTGGTCGTGCGTGATCCCATTCCTCCATTTCTCTGGCCTGTGGACCCTGGGCGTTGCCGTGGGAGCCCGGCACGTTCCTGTAGACTGGGCCGGGCTGCGTGGCGTCGGCTGTCCCGAGCAGGGCCCTGCTGCCCGAGAGCAGTCCCGTGTAGCCCTTCCCGAATGCAGGTCCTCGCTTTCGGGAGAACACAGACCTCGTGTGTCCCTCGTCCATCTCCCTCCCACGCTGCAAATCTCTCTGAGGACAGAGCGTGGCTGAGACGGGCCTTGGGCGGGGAGAGGGACGAGGGCAGCTCCAGCGTGGGGCCTTTCTCCGTGAGCCCCCAAGGGTGCGCCTGCGTTGAGCTGCAGGGGTGCGGCCCTAACCGCGAGCGCCCCGAGGTGAGCAAACGCTGCTCACAGGCAGAAGTCCCTGTCCTTTCCATTACCTGGCGAGTGCGGGGGGAGGAAGCTGGGCGCACTCCCGGGGGGAGGGCTGCCCTGGGCGAGCTCCCCGCTGCTCCGGTATGGTATGGCAGCTGTGTGTCTCTCACACCCTCCCCCAGCGTCCCCCATCGCCACAGGACAGCCGACCCGCCCCAGCCGCCGTGACCCAGAACGCACACCTTCCTGCCTCGCGGCTGTCTCAGTCATTTCTCACCGAAGAGAACCGGTCTTTGCCGCTGGAGGAGAACAGACATGAGGTTTCTTCCTGTGTTCTGCAATTAGGCAGCCTGCTCTTTGCAGGAGCTCAAAACGACTAACGAGCAGGTCTGTCTGTCACCGGTCTGACAGTGCCGCGCTCCACACCGAGGGCAAGCGTCGCTCATTACAGCTGGTAATTAAGACAGGCCACACGGCGCCCGGCTAGAGCTGGGGTGGGAGCCTGGGACGGGGTAAGAACACACAGGGCTTCACCCACGGCCCTCTCGCTGGGCACCCCCTTCCCCTCCCTGAGCCGGGGACGTGTGTGTCTGCTCGGATCCGAGCCCTCATGGAAAGCACGCGCAGACAGGCTTCCTCAGAGGACGAAGGTGTGGCCGACCCCCTCTCCAGGCGGGAGCACCAGCAGCGAGCAAACCACAACCCGGAAAGCCGACGTCCACAGTCTCCTGTGCTTCCACTTCCCACCACGGTACCCATGGTCACATGACCCGTGGAGTGGCGTGGCTGGCTGAGCTAGGGATGGATAGCCAGGGTGCCCAGGGGGGCACAGGAGGTGGCCATGGGCTGTGCCCAGCCCACGCAGAGGGACCTTGGGGCCGGTGTCCTCTCTGAAGGTCATGAGAGACAAATCCGATAAACACTCCCCATCGGATTAACAGACAAAACGGTTTCCATGGCAACAGTGGGACAAGCATGGAGGCTGCGATCCGCATTAATTTAAAGTGTTTCCCCGAGTCTCCTTGGAGCTGGTCCTGGGAGACGCACGTGATCAGCACCCTCTAATCTGAGCGTCCTTTGAAATTCCACCCTGCGTGTGCCAGAGCCGCGCCAATTAACTGGGATGGGGAGGGGCTGCGGGGCGTGTCCCAATCAGCATTTCCACGGTGCAGTTCTGCGGGGTGGGTAGACGGTGGACACCTGCTCCCTGCGTGGGCAGAGGTGCCACGGGTGGGCCCTGCGGATGGGAGAGTCCACCCAAGTCTCGCCCCGTCACTGACGGCAGTAACCCAGACCCGCGTCTCCGCAGGGAAGGGACCAGCACCAGGAACAGCCTTCCTGTCCGCGGGAGGGACGTGGTGGTGTGGAGAGCCGTGCCAGGAGGGTTTTCATTAAGCCTCACAAAGGGCGGGGGCACGTCCGGGAATGCGTTTTTGGCTTTCAGATGACAGAGAAGTGCATTTGCAGCCAGGCCTAGTGCACGCCGACGAGGCTCGAGAGGCCGTGACCACGCGGCACACGGTCCCCAGGCAGAGTTGGAGAGACTGATCTGGGAGCTCTTCTGGGTGTGAGGGCAGAGCTCCAAGGCGCTGGGGGCAGGGCCAGAGCTGCAGGCCACATGGCCGGGTGTGGAGAGAGATGGGTGTCTGGGAGTGTGTGCAAGGATGAGTGTGCGGAGGACGGTGTGCAGAGGACCGGGTGCGGAGGACGGTGTGAGGAGGACAGATGTGCAGAGGACGGTGTGCAGAGGACGGTGTGCGGAGGACGGTGTGTGGAGGACGGTGTGTGGAGGACGGTGTGTGGAGGACGGTGTGGGGAGGACGGTGTGGGGAGGACGGTGTGTGAGAGGACGGTGTGCAGAGGACGGTGTGCGGAGGACGGTGTGTGGAGGACGGTGTGGGAGGATGGTGTGGGGAGGACGGTGTGGGGAGGACGGTGTGGGGAGGACGGTGTGGGGAGGAGGGTGTGCGGAGGACAGGTGCACGGAGGAGGGTGTGTGGAAGACAGTGCACAGGCGACAGGTGCGCAGAGGATAGGTGTGCGGAGGACAGTGTGGGGAGGACGGTGTGGGGAGGACGGTGTGCAGAGAATGGTGTGTGGAGGACGGTGTGGGGAGGACGGTGTGCGGACAGGTGTGTGGAGGATGGGTATGCAGAGGACAGGTGTGCGGAGGACGGTGTGCGGGTCGCTGACGTGCAGTCAAGGGCTGGAGGGCTGCAGCAGTGGCCATGCCCCACAGGGACACCAGGAGGCACTGTGGCCGCTTAGTCGGGCCGGATCAGGACACGGCATGGGACAGGAGTGGCTGCACTGACATGTGAGGTCCACGCCATGGTCACCGTCTTCTTAGAGTGAGCCTCCCTGAAGGTGGCTTTCCACAACAAGGACCCTCACTTCAGCCCTCCCTGCTGGGCTCACACTCCTCCGATCTGGCTCCCAATG
>NW_006159574.1:2830995-2833702 GCF_000334495.1 Tupaia belangeri chinensis
CTTGGGGAGTGTGCCGGCCTGCGCTCTCCTCCCGCAGGGGCAGGGCGAGCCTGTGAGCTGAGCCAGCCCATGCCGTGCTGGGAGGCCCCCAAGGACTGGAGAAAAGCTTTTGTTTAGGACAGGAATTGGATGAGTGTTTGCGTTCGTCAGATGCCGGCTGCTCACGTCAGCGGTAAAGAGCCTCCCTACCCCGTAAATGCCACCCCACCACCCACAGCCCGTGGGCCTGACCACAGGTCCGCCCCGAGACCTCCCCACTGTCAGAGCCAGGAAGCAGAGGGAGCAGGAGAGCCCAGGGAGCCGCGGGCCAGGACGAGGGCGCGAGCCGGAACACTCAGCCATCACTCAGCATAGCCTCTTCCTGCCGTGTGGACCGAGGGACCGAGGACGCGTGGCTGTGTGTAGCCACGGAGCTCCTCCATGAGAACCCAGGGGACATGCCCTTTCCAGCGTGCTGCCCTCCAGGGACCGCGGTCAAGCTCGGCCCTCCCGTGTGGCCACCCGGGCCCTCGACAACGGCCTGAGAGCATTTCAGAGACTCCATAGGAGCTGGCGACGCCCTTCAGGGGACAGTGTGGGCAGAGCCACCTGCAAGGGCCACACTGCCAGTGCTGTGGCAGCTCCACGGCTCCCTTGTCCGGCTCGGTGAATGCAGAGCAACGAGGGCATGTCGGAGAGGGGTGGAAGTACCGACAGGGCCCGACCGCAGCCCCGCCTCGTCCTCCAGGTGTCTGACGGGGCGGGAAGGGCAGGAAATGGAGCCCAGAGCCCCATGACCTCCAAGGATCGTGGCCCTGCCCTGGCCACACATGCCCGCCCACGACAGCACGCCTGCCCACCAGGCTCCTGTTAGCACCGCGGACAGTGGCGACAGGTCCGGGGCCTTGCCGGCCACCGCTGCCTTTTTTACTTTTAGAATTACTTATTAGTTAAATTTGACTTATCTGTCCTTATTTCTTCAATTTGACCAGAGAGGGGAAAGGAGAGGGCTTCTTCCACAGAGGCCGCCACTTGCCCGGCTGAATTTCCCTGGCAAGCCCCAGCCACCTTCGCCGTCTGCATCCGGGCGACACACGGTCCCGGCAAGCACGTGGGCGGTGCTCAGTCTGCGGCATGTTCTTCCTATGTGCAGCCATTCAGGCCACGAACCACCAGCCTATCACCATGGCTGTTAAATACGCCGCGTGTAAATGGGCCACACGTGTCAGAACATGCAGGCGTGTCCTCAAGCAGAGCCGGCTCCGTGGCTGGACACGGCGTTGCTGGCTCAGCAAGCTCCAAGCCCAGACGGTGACAGTCGCACCTGCAGTGGCAGGTCCTGGCAGAGGCAGGCCGTCATGAGGGCAGGGCGACCCCAGGCGCTGTCACTCTGGGTCTCTGGCGAGAACCGGGGCAGCAGTGTCCCCTCCTCCAAGCTGGGCTGTGGCGTCCGACAAGCTGCTCAGTGACAGATGCAGCCTGGGGTCAAGGAGCCTGCGTGCGGCAGGCGAGGCTGCTTCGGGGCAGTGGTGCCACGGTGGTGGGCGCGGCGACGGCTCTCCTGTGCTAACGTGTGCAGCCCATGTTCCCAGCACACGTGTTCCCACCGCATAAGCGTGAGGTGCCTCGCCTCGTTCCCCGCTTCTGACTCTCCCCTTAGAAGGGAGTCACACCTGCGAGTGAGGCCCAGCCGTGCAGGCGGGGCTGGTGGGGCTTCCCAGACCCTGTGTGCAGAGCGTGGGCGCCAGGAGGTGCTAGGGCGGCACGGAGTCTGAAGCCTGTCGGCCCAAGCAGGTGCAGAGCCTCAGGGATTGCCGTGTCTCCTCTGTCAGGAGGACAGGGTGGCTGATGCTGCTCCGGCTGGCATGGGGACTGCAGAGCGGCAGGGCCTCCGTCCACGAGGTCTGACTGCCCACGTCTGACGGTCACTCTCTCCGTCCACGAGGTGTGATGGCCCACTTCTGACGGTCAGACCAGGGCTGACGGGCACTCTCTCCATCCAGGAGGTCTGACTGCCCACGTCTGACGGTCACTCTCTCCGTCCACGAGGTGTGATGGCCCACTTCTGACGGTCAGACCAGGGCTGACGGGCACTCTCTCCATCCAGGAGGTCTGACTGCCCACGTCTGACGGTCACTCTCTCCGTCCACGAGGTGTGATGGCCCACTTCTGACGGTCAGACCAGGGCTGACGGGCACTCTCTCCATCCAGGAGGTCTGACTGCCCACGTCTGACGGTCACTCTCTCCGTCCACGAGGTGTGATGGCCCACTTCTGACGGTCAGACCAGGGCTGACGGGCACTCTCTCCATCCAGGAGGTCTGACTGCCCACGTCTGACGGTCACTCTCTCCGTCCACGAGGTGTGATGGCCCACTTCTGACGGTCAGACCAGGGCTGACGGGCACTCTCTCCATCCAGGAGGTCTGACTGCCCACGTCTGACGGTCACTCTCTCCGTCCACGAGGTGTGATGGCCCACTTCTGACGGTCAGACCAGGGCTGACGGGCACTCTCTCCATCCAGGAGGTCTGACTGCCCACGTCTGACGGTCACTCTCTCCGTCCACGAGGTGTGATGGCCCACTTCTGACGGTCAGACCAGGGCTGACGGGCACTCTCTCCATCCAGGAGGTCTGACTGCCCACGTCTGATGGTCACTGCCCTCCGTCCCCCGGGTCTGACTGCCCACGTCTGATGGTCACTGCTCTCCGTCCACGAGGGGTGACTGC
>NW_006159574.1:2833887-2841033 GCF_000334495.1 Tupaia belangeri chinensis
TGGTCACTGCCCCCCGCCCCCCAGGTCTGACTGCCCACGTCTGACGGTCACTCTCTCCGTCCACGAGGTCTGACTGCCCACGTCTGATGGACACTCTCTCCGTCCACGAGGTCTGACTGCCCACGTCTCTGCGTGTGTCAGTACACACAGGTCACAGCTGTCCTCCGGGCTGTCTAGCTGACATGCTGACACTGGTGTCCTGAGATCGTCAGTGAGAGGCGAGGACTCTCCCTGGTCACAGGCCGGGTTTGCGAAGAAGAGCCGGTGAGAAGTAGCCACTATGCCAGGAGGGCGGGCTCAAAGCCAGTGCAGAGTGGGGCGTACTGGCACTGGGCCTCCTCCTGCCCACGCACACTGTCTCTGTGCTTCTCCCGGAGACCCCGCTGTCAGCCCCGCAAGGCAGGAGCACAGGGAGAGCTGGTCTCCACGACGATCCGGCCCGTGTCGCTCCATCTCCTGTGCTCCGGGGAGCTTGGGCCAGCCACGCGCATCTCAGCCCCACAGTGAGGGCCGGCTCTCCATGAGCCCCTTGGAACCTGGGCTTTGCTGTCACAGCGTGTCCTCCTGCTCGGCAGACCCTAACGCACCTCCCAGGGTACAATGCTGGACAGGCGCCCTGACGTCGTCAGGACAGTCGCGGACAGGAATTAGGTCTGTCCTCACCCTGGCAGCTCGCCAGCCTCAGCGGACGGCATGCAGGCGGGACGGGGAAGGAAGGCTGGCACCCCAGCCCCTAGTTTACGGGGCGTTCCCCACAGCCAAAGCTGCTTCAGTGGAACTGGCCCTGGCCTGGAGGAGGCCGCGCTGTCCTCGTAGTGTCCTGGGTGTGGGGACAGCATGGGGAGCAGCAGCTGGCTCCCAGGAGGAGTGCAAGTGTCACCGTAAACCCTTGTCGTCTAGCCTCGAGGTCCCGAGGACCAGGGATGAGCAGCAGGGTGAGGGGACTCCAGAGCCCGCGGGCGGGTGGGGAAGAGCATTTCAAGTAGCGGGGCCTCTCGGGTCGGAGCTCAGCCGAGCAGCTGGTGGGGACTCCGACCAGCAGAGAAACCCAGCCCGGCCGGGAGGTCCCGCCCTGACCCAGAACAGCTCCAGGACAGATTGCAGGACGGCTCGCGGTACTCAGCGGCAGGCGGGGAGGCCCTGGGACAGGTGCACCTGTGGCCGTGGGCAGTGCCTGTTCGAAGGGCAACCGTCTCTGCCCTTGCTGACCCTCGCTGCCTGGCTGTGGGGCACTGGCACTGGTCGGACCCAGGACGCTGCTCTGTAGGCGTGGCCTCCTTGTGGACACGTCTGCTTGGCTGCGGCCTGTCCTCCCCTCCACCTGTCTGCTTTCCCTCCTGGCCCTCCTGGGATGCCCAGGGTGTGCACCGTGAGCACCTGGCCCCAGGCTCTCCCTTTGGGCCAGCGGTGAGTGCCAGGCTCTTCCATGGCTGTCTCCCTGCCCATGCACTGACTTGGGGCCACCCAGCTCCACTCTGACTGGGGTGGACAGCAGTGCTGCCACATGACGCACTCCGCTGGGGGACAGCCGCGCTGACGGCCTTCGAGTGGCACTTTAGCTCGACTCAGAAACTCGGCTGAGGTGGATGCGGCCCTGCTGGGGCGAGTGCAGGCCCTGAGCCAGGACACCCTGGTCGGGCCCAGCTGCCCACCGGAGGCCTGAGTTTCTTCTCTGGAGAGTCCGCCTTTGTGACCTTCCTTGCCCCCTTCCTCTTTGACTCTGACCCTGTGGTTTCAGAGCGCCTTTGCTTCCCGGAGGCCACCTCACGCCTGGCCTGGTGTAAACCTCCTTGCTAAGAAGCTGTTCCAGGTAGCCCTCAGCTGTGTCACCAAGGGCCTGGCTAAGGGGACCCCGATGGCCCCTGGCCCCCTGGCTTCGTTCCTGAGTGAGATGCCTGCAGGTGGGCTCTGTGGAGGTGTGGTGGCCTCGCTGACAGTACGGGAGCACGTGTCACCCCGGCCAGGGCTCTGCAAGCATTTCCGAGGCGTACTCTCCTTCTCCTCCAAACCAGGCTCTCCCAGGCAGCTACAGATGGGCCCCGGCTGGCCAGTCAGCAAACCAGTCGTGCCCAGAACCCAAACAACCTCCCCAGGGCCAGGAGAAGGGATGTGTGAAGAGACAGACAGATCCACGTGAAGGAGGCCGCAGGAAGTGGGGTGCTGAGCTGCGTGGCGGGACCCCGAGGGCCGCAGGCCGATGGCCCACCCGCAGCTGCCCTAGTTCAGATAAACTACATGTGGTATGGGGTCCCCTCTGCCCAGTTGGAGGAGGTGACGGTCACTGCCCTGGGAGGACAGCGGGGCAGGCAGCGCCCAGTGGCTCCTGTCTGCCAGACTGGCACTCACACCCACGCCCACGTCAGGCAGAGCTGCAGCAAGGAACCGCTGTAGGTGAGGAAGCCATGCCGCAAACGAGGCCCACCTGCCACATGTCGCTCAACCGGGCCTGCCAGTTAACTACAGCCTCTGCATTGAGACCTGGACTGTTTTGTGCAAAATCAGAAAAGCAAACGCCCTTCGAATCTACTGTCAGATATCTGCCATGAGGAGTCGCCGGCCTCGGAGATCCACATTGAATGGTTGTGGGGTTTCAGGAGCATGAGCCGCAGCGGTCCCACCAAGGTGGGCTAGGGGCCAGACGCCGGCGACATCGGCAGCCCCTTCGCCCTCTTTCGGAAGCGCACCCAAAAAAAGGGATCTAGGACCCTCTTTCAATGCCCCATCATCTCGCCAGAGAAAGAGAGAGAGAGAGAGAGGGAGGGGAGGGCAAGTGAGAAATCACCTCCCGGAGAAATGGCCACACCACAATCCCTTCTCTGCCGTTAGCTCTGCAGGACTCCCCTCGGGAGAGCTGAGCGGTTTCTACCTCCCGACAGATACCGAAGTCACGGCCCCATAAAGCCTCAAACGTGAGTGAGCGGAGACGCACCAAACCATCTGGGAGGCCCTCGGTTTCCTCCGACCCCCCCAGGCCCCACGTGGGGACACGCAGGGACGGGTGCCAGGCAGACCACTGGCGCCCTGGGCTCTGAGGGCCCCACACCTTCCGCAGGCCAGTGCTCCCCTCGTACACAGGCCGCACTGTGTCCCACGTGTAGCCAGGCCTGGCTCCACGGTGACCCGCCCTGCAGAGCCAGGCGTAGGTGATGGGCACCCCCGCCCCCTCCCGTGACCCGCTAGGCGGCAGGCCCCGCCATGCTGCGTACTTGGCTCTGGGCTGCCCGTGGCGCTCCCCCAGCTGTGCGTGTGCACACGTGTGTATGTGTGTACACACATGTGCATCTGTGCGTGTGGCTACACGTGTGTATGGCCTTACCTGCAGCCTGCGCCACCTCTGCAGCCGTCACATTTTGGGCGTTGGCATGCACTCTGAAGGTCACGGCTGGTCCCAGAACACTGGAAGACATCATTGAAAAGTGAACTCACAGCCAGCAAGCCAGGTGCTGCTTCTCTGACAGCGCCACAGAGACCCCGACGTGTCGCGAGCGCCACTCCCGAGGCCACACGTGTCCACGGCGTGAGCATCGCTGGGACGGCTTTAACACCGTGACTGTTGCCAGTAGCCCCGCTGGCAGGCTGGGCCTTCCCCAAACATGCCGCAGCGGCACCTGCTCTTCATGAAGATTCAGACCAACCCCACCACCCAGCGGCAGCACGCAGGTGTTCCCGCGAGGAAGACAGACCACGGAAGCAGGAGCGTTGTTTCCCAGAGAGCGGTATGACTCCGAGCAGAGAGGGGAGGGACAGGCATTTCCAAGCTCTGGGCAGGAACCCATCGAACCCCCGGTCACGACTAGCCATTGGCAGAATTGGCAAGGCCAGACAGCTGCCAGCGCAGTGTGGAGCTTCTTCTGTTTCGTTCTGTGTTTTAAGTTTTGCCATAGGGTGTGTGTGCTCGCCGAGGAGAGACAGAGGGAGAGGGACAGTGAGACATCACCCCTGGGGGGATGGCCATGCCACAGCCTCTTCTCCTATGTTTTCTTCTTGGGATTTTGGGCCCACATGCACACGTGTTCAGAGTGACTCTCAAGCTGCCAGGTCTGGGACTCGAACCGTGAAGCTGGCCACGAGGGATCCAGAGTCTTAACATCCATGCCACTGGCTGGCATCATGTGAAGGCTTTTAAACACTATGTCAAACACAGCTTTGAAAAAAGGACACCGTTTACAAACTGTTTTCTCTATTCCTGACAGTGCACCTGCAAGCTTTCGACACGCCCAGGAGCGCCTGGCAGCGGCGGGTCACAGTGATCCTCTGACCCCTCCCTCAGGCCTCCGCCCGGTCGGGGCCTGAGCACGCACAGCTGTGCTTGGACTGCCTCGGGCTGGCCTATGGGAGACGGCACAGCGGCGTGGGCTGCCCATGGCCTGCCCCCCGCCATGGGCCCAGCCACACAGCCCTCTCTAAGCGATCGCGTCCATCTGAAGACGCCATAGCTTTAGGGACTGTCTCAGGGCCCAGGGTCTGCTCTGGAAGGCTCCTCGTGGGGCAGGCCTCAACTTCTAGGAGCAGCCCACCGACGTAGGGGCCCGACTCAGGTGGGGGAGGCGGTTCTGCCACGTGAGTATCCTTCAGTCCGGGGTCGCTGGGACCCGGCTCCGCCCCTCTCACCCCTGCAAGGCACAGGCACGGCCGGAGTGGGCGGGCAGCACATCAGGGTCTGCCAACCTGGCACCTCGCCGCCTGGGCTTCAGCTGCCTCCGGCCCTGGCCCCATAACCAAGTGTCACCTCCACCCCTGAGCCGTCAGTCCCACCTCCTGGGGGAGTTTCTGCCCACCCCCGGCCAGCGAGCTCGGTGACAAGCCCTCTGCCAGCGCAAACATGGCAAGGCGGCAGCAGGTCAGCCTCACACCGCCGTCCCGGTGCTCGCGGTGCGTCTCGGCATCCCCGAGCGCAGTGAGCATCCCGCATCTCCTCCCGCTCCGTGGAGACCGGGCTCTGCCCACGGTCAGGAGCTCCAGGCTCTGCACACCCCTTCTCTGCCGAGACGGCCAAGCTGAGTACCCCCCTGCGGCTCTCCTGCATGACGTGGTGGGGGGGCTCGCAGTGAAAGCCGCGTGCCTGGGCCGAGCCCCTCCCCTCCGCGGTGCCGTCCTGCAGCCAACCGTAACCGTCCCGCTAGTCCCTGCCGCGAGCTCCAGGACAAGGCCATCCCCCAGCACACGGGGGCCGGGCCGCCGCCAGGTCTGCCCTCCTTGCTGCGAGAGTAGGGTTCCCCGGCAGCCCTGGGGTCCCGACTCCTCCCCACCAGCGAGCCCTGCAGGGTTCTCCCCGCCTCCAGGCCCTCCAGCAATGCCGTGTGCCGGACGGTCAGGCCTTCCCCGCACGTAGGTCACTGCGTCAGCTTCGCAGCTTCCCAAGCGGGTCTCCGGCTCCTGAGGGCAGTTTGACGTTCCCTGCAGTCCTCCCACCCCGTGGATGATCCATTCGTGCGTGTAAATCACATTAAAAATATTTCACATAAAAAAACTGTATTGTCAGGAACCAGCAGTTAGCGTAATGGCTATGTCACTGGATTCCCACGTAGTCGACCATGGTTCAAGTACCGGACCCGGTGGCTTAGAACTCACCCGGAGCGCATGTGCATGCGTGCCCAAGATCCCAAGAGGAGAATGGAGGAGAAGGGATTGCGGCATGACCATCCCCCCTGGGGGGGGTGATTTCTCGCTTTCTGTCTCTACGTCTCTCTCTGTCTGTCTGGCGAACGCACGCGCCCTATAGCGAAAACCTCTCCAAAAAAAAAAAATTTGTATTGCCAGAGGCTGTTTGTGCTCACCAGCGGGGAGCGAGTCCCCCACTGGGCGTGCTCAGGCCACATCCTTTCCCTCCGTCTCTCCTCCCATCAGGGTCTAGAATGCACACACCCAGCATGTTTTCAAGCCACCAGGGCTGGGGTCCTAGTGACGGCCAGCCATGTGGGGTCCAGCCCCCCACACACAGCTTAACCGCTGCCCGACTGGCCAGCCTCGTCCCAGACATTGGCGCTCGCCCGTTTCTTGAATGTGAAAGTCAGGTCGGCGTGACGAGTGCCAGTCACTTACACGACAGCACGGGGGGGACCGAGGCTTCCGTGCCAACACCTCAGAGCTCCCAGCGGGGCGGCTGGCACTTCATGCCTCAGGTTTCCTTCTGGTGCTGCAAGACCGTGAGGGGCCTCCCGGCTCTGCCGGGAATGGATCACCCACGGGGTGGAAGGGCTGGCGGGGAGCATCAAACTTCGGGGCCTGCCCAGCCCGTGTCACCAAGAACCGCTCACCACCTTCAGGCCGTGCCGAGCCCTGACCGGCCCATACACATGCTGTCCTAGGGGAGACTCAGAGGGTCGGCAGCGAGGCCGCTTCGGGCCCTGCCGTGACCTGGATGTGCACGCCTGTCCCCTAAGACCGCTGTGCTCAGAGACGTGACGAGGCGCAAGTCCACGAAGGGGCCCTGCACAGCGGCTAACCCTCCCAGCTCGCCACCTCCATCTACCCAGCTGTCAACAGGGCGTGTCCCACGGGGCACCGTGGACGTGCTCTGGCCTCAGAGACAGCTCCTGTGCCGAGTGGCGGTGAAGTTGGTGGGTTGGTGGCATTATGGCTGAGCAGCAACCTGGGACCGCAGAGGGCTAGCCTGATGGACATTCACGAAAGACCCTGAGGAGTGACCCAGAGAGCCATGGGGGTGAGCCATGAGCAGAGGGGCCCACGGCAGCCTATGGCACCCCCCTTGGGAGCAGGGAAACGTGGGGCTCATGGCCCCTGCCTGATGCCAGGGCCGGTCCCTTCCACCCACACCCCCGTTTGCCGCCATCCTGTGTGAAGTGACCCGGGGCCAGCCACCGTGGCAAGTAGGGACTGTGGGCCCTGCAGGCAGTTCCAGTCCTCCCGGGTCCTCCTCCCACAGGTGGCTGCGGCCCGGCCTGCCCAGCATTACAGAGGATGAGTGCAGCCTGCCTGTCCCAGGGCCGCTGGAAGTAGCGCCTGCCAGGTCCTGGATCAAGAGCAACCCCCAAAGAGCCAGAAGTGGCTTCCCTCTGTTCTGGAGGGACAAGTCATGGAGCCGCCGAGGGCCGCCCCGTCCTGCCGGTGCAGCCACCTTCCTCTCACCCCAGCTGTGGCTGGGCACACACCCGACTGCGCGTGCTCACGCCGCTCCCGGGCCGG
>NW_006159574.1:2841150-2843938 GCF_000334495.1 Tupaia belangeri chinensis
GGCCCCCCCCCCGCCTGCGCGTGCTCACGCCGCCCCCGGCCCGGCAGCCGCTCACACCCTAACCCACGCGCTGAAGCCCTGCTCTCACGGGCAGCGCCGTCCCTGCCCCACGACAAGCAAACCAAGCCACTTCGCAGCCTCAGGTCTTGCCGAAGGACACGGTTCTTCTACGACAGCAGAGCGCGGCACAGCGGACCCCGGAGCTGCCTGGGGACGGGGATGAGGCGACAGGGCAGTCACTGGCCACTCAGGGTTTGATGCCCTCTCACCAGGGAGGAGGCTCAGCAGCCCTCGCACGGAGACGTCTCGCACACACGGCACCATGATCTGCTGCACGTGGGTTCTCTGTGTCTCATTGTGCGGGTGAAGGCAGGGCTGGCGGTTTGGGCAGATCACGACACTCCTCAGAACTGCTTATTGCACGGAAGCCACGTGGAGCTGTGGCTAGGGACCAGCTGACACTGACGCAGTCTTTGCAAGACACAGATGGGACAGAGAATGTGCTCACGCTCCGGAAGGACAGGCTCCAGCAGCTCAGGCCAGAGAAACGGGTCAGGCCAGGGAGCGAAGGCGGCTCTGGCCCTCACCCTGCTCCTGCCCCGTCTAACATCCTCACACACCCGTGAGGAGACACAGGTGGGGGCCGAGGTCACCGTTCTGCCCGGACACCGCAACGTGCTTCCCAGGAGCTGCACCTCCCGGGTTTACTCCAGCCTGGAGGGCAGAGGAGGCCCAGCCAAGGCGGACCTCACAGAGGACTGATGGCACCAGCTCACCGGCTGGGCCTGGGCCTCCCACATGCCTTCCGTGGCACCCTCGGGAAGTAGCCGGCATCTGTCAGTGCAGCCTGGGGTGGCACATCCCTCACGGCGTCGCAGCTGCAGTCCACGCACGTCCGTGGCAGTCACCTCGCACATGAACACTACTGACATGCCCTGGAGGTGCAGGGAGGGACTGCGGGCTTACCTGACCCCACGGGGCGCCAACCGGGCACAGCCCGCATGCTGCTGCAGAGATGGGCAGCGCTGCAGCCCCGGCCCGTGCTGCCCCTTCCGCCCCGGGACAGCGGGCAGCCCCAGGAGGGCCTCCGGCACCACACCACTGACCACTGGCACTGCCACACCGCACCCTTGGGACTGTGCTTCAGGCCAGCGGCACCTGCGTACCCCAGAGCGAGCGTGCCCGTCACGGCTGGCCTGGGGCTGGTTCTCATGACACAGAGGACACCACACACGCACGCAGGCACACACACGAGCATGTGTGTACATGCCAGGTGTGCTGTATACTTCCTGGTCAGGACGGGGACTTCCGAGAAGGCCCAGCACCAGTAAGGGCAGAGGTCAGGACTGAGAGCAGGGACACGGGCAAGTGGCCTCTGCTGAAGCCACCAGGAGGGGACGTAGATGCCAGATAGTCTGCACAGCCGAGGACACTATAGGGCGACACTCGGGGCACTGAGGCCAGCGAGCTGAGGCCTGCTCCTCTGAGTCTGTGCAGGCAGAGCCCCGGCTGGTCTAGGGGTGCACCTGCCCCCATCGCTGCCTGGCTGAGAACTGGGAGGGACCCTGGGCATATGCTGGGGGCAAAGAGGCACTTCCGGGGGTGAAGAGAAGAGGTGCAGCTACAGGTGAGGCTGGGGAGGCCACTGCTGGGCCTCAGACCGGGCAGCCTGCTCTCCTTAGCCTTGAAACCCACGTGGCCTCCCTGTGCGGAGAGAAACCCTCACCCACAAGCACTGAGCTTGGCCATGGAGACCCAGCTGACGCCTATGGATGACCTGCAGGGAACACCACAGCTGCAGTAGTGTGCCCTGCGTGGGGACGGTCTCAGGGCCTCTGTGTACTCCAGTGAGGGCTGAAGTGGCCTCCTGCGGCCTCCGTGCTGTGATCCCAGCCCCTGCCAGGACACCACCTCTCGGCTGCATGGAGCGGGCAGCCTCCAGCACAGCAGTGCTGAGGAGGGGGCCACTGCCACCGCCTTGCCCGGCTCTGGGCTCCCACTGGAGACTCCCAGGGCAGCCAGGGGTGCCCTCTGGTCTCACCCTTACCCCAGACTCCCATCCCAAACTGGCAGATCTCTCGCTCCCGCCTGTCTGCGAGACGGTTACCTGTGCCTCCTCACCCCTCGCGCACGACACACACAGGATGTACGTCACCTTGGTGGGGGTGGGAGGGCGCACGGAGATAGCCCCGAGGCCACAGAGCCCGGGCACTTGGACCACCCTCCCCTGTGCCATCGCCATGGGGAAAGCACAGGGCTCCACGGCTCCTCCCGAGTCCCCTCCACTGGCCTCGACAGCCTGCCCAGGTGTCACAGACCCCTCCTGGAGCTCAGGGCCAGCCCCACGGTCCGGGAAGTGGTCAGCTCTCCTCGCTGTCCCCACCCTCAGACTCCCCGGAACTCTCCCCCTGGGAACCGGGAGGCACGTGCACACACGCTCACACACCTGAGCAGCCCTGCACTGGCCACGTGGCCCTGGGCACTGGTCGCCGTGAAGTCCCATGAAGGCCCCAGGACTGTAGCAGTTCGGGCACCTGACAGCGTCCTGAGGCCCTCCAGGCCCACAGAACCGCTGGGGCTGGCTAGGCCCTCGCCCTGCCTCAGCCCCGCGCCCCGGAGCCGAGCCGGCCAGCTCGCAGAGCAGCACGTGCCTGGCCATGGGGTGCCCCGCTGCGCTCATAAACGAGTGCTCAGTCGGCCTCCACCTGGTTCTCGGCCCCCTGGCTCCAGGCACGGAGGTGCCCTGTCCAGACCGGCTGGCCCCCGGGACGGGCCCCCCCCCCCCGCA
>NW_006159574.1:2844818-2847945 GCF_000334495.1 Tupaia belangeri chinensis
GCCCCCGCCGCACGCTCACTCGTGCTCCTGCCCACTCTCGAGCGCCCACCTGCTTCTCCAGCAAAGGCAAGCGGCCGCCTCGCGCCCCGTCCTGATGCTCTGCACCCCAGTGCCATCGACTTCCTTAACCCGACTGCTGAGAAGGGGAGCCTTGGTCCTGGGTCTGCCCCTCCCCGGGCAGCTGCGGCCGGCGACAGGGTGCCTTGCGCTTTGTATGTGCTGGCTGCGGTCTTTCCTGGCAGGCCAGGTGCAGCCCGGGCCCCCTGGTGTTCACCACGCAGGTGCTCCCGCAGATCAGTTCTCACCGGGAATTGCAGGTCCACCTGAGGCGCGCCAGAACCACCTTCCTCCCCATCCCAAAGGCAGGCCCACAGGCTCGGGGCCCTCCCTCACCTCCCACACCAGGAGACAGGACAGAGCACTCACTCGGTGTCCACGAAGACGCTGGCTGGCACCTGCAGGAGGTGGGCGAGGTCCTTCAGCAGTCGCGTCCCCTTGTCTGGGCTCAGGGGGCTGCAGAGGAGGAGGGCGACATTACTGAGATGGCCCCTGCCCTGGGCTCTCCGTGGCTCTCCCCAGCTCGCCCCACGCCACTGCCCTCAGGAGCTGGGATCAGGCGCTCCGTGGGCTGCATGACTCACCCAACTGCTCCAGCAGTGAGATATACACGGGTGCAGGTGGGATTGTGGGTCAGATGGGCCCAGGACGCAGCCGCAGGCTCCTCTGGGCCCTCAATTAAAATGCGATGAAGCAGATGGGATGGGGATGGGAAGGGGTGGGGCGGGAGGCAGATGCCAAGACCAGACCACAGAGTAGGTGTGTGGTGTGCACAGGGATTCACTTCTGCAGAGCCCGGATCCCAGCGGGAGAGCGTTTGTGGGATGCGGGCGCAGAGCCGCAGCGGGGACCAGCTAGGCCGCCATCTGGGGACCCGAGGCCCAGGTGAGCAGCAGGCTGGCGATCGGGGCACCGCAGCAACCCCGGTGTGAGGCCCCATCAAGTCCCGAGTGACGGCGCTCAGATGTGTCAGCCAGTCACCTGCGTGACCATGAGGGCCTCCCAGTGACGCCGAGCTGCGGAGCCCACATGGCTGTGCCATGCAGGGGGGCATGCCAGTACTGCCGCTTGCTCGTTCACCAGCGGACACACGAGAGCCTGTGGTGCCAGGCCCGTCAGGGAGAGCAGTGCTGCCTCCCTGCAGACCACATGCCAGGGCGAGGGCAGGCCACGACACCAGCGAGCGAAGACAACGTTGTCACGGAGAGCCACGTCACCCAGAACACGCACGTGCAAGTCTTAAGCCCCCACTAGCGGGGTCCGACTTGGAGGCAGGCTATCATAAATCGCAGCGGCTACGTTCGGCCCACAGGGCGGACCCTGACCCAGGCTGGCCGCCGTACAGAACAGAACTTGGACACAGCTGCACACAGGGAGGCCACAGGCCACCAGGAGGGCACCGACCTAAGGGAGGGGGCTGCTGCAGGGCCCGGGTCTTGGCTTCCGGCCCCAGGCCGGGAGAGGCCGCATGGCTGGCTGAAGCCGCCCATCTGGGTGTGGTTACGGCCAGGCACTGAGCACGTGCACTCGTGTGAGACGCAGCTTACAAGAACACTACGCACGGATTCCAAAATGTTTTGCACCAGAATAAGCCTGTGTCACAAACTTCTGGAAGTGCCCTCGGTCCTGGGTGGTCAGACCTGGGGACACACTCAGGGGGTGGGCAGGAATGGGTGGGGCAGGAGGCTGGGGTCACTTTAAAGTTGTTGGCTGAAATTCCCTCCAGCGAGCCCACATCTGAAGGCAGCCGAAGGGGGCAGGCAACACGGACCAGTGAGAACCGAGACACGGCTTCCTGGTCAGCCGCAGGGAGAAACCCTGCCCCGTCTGGGCTGTCCGCTGCCCCCACCCTCCTTGGAGGCCCTTCAGCAAGCGGGGCCACGGCCTCCATCCTCAAGGGAGTCCCTGCTTTGGGGCAGCCTGCCAGTGCTCTGTCCCCACTGCAGACCCCGAGCCACAATCAGAGGGAAGACCTCATGTCCCCACCACGACGTGCTCAGTAAGGCGCCCCGGGGACTGCATTCAGGTGGACGTTCCTCCTCCACCTTCGTCCCCACTGCTCAAAACCAGAAGTTCCTCGATGTCCTGGTGAGTCAGTAAAGAGATGACCCCAGTTGTGCCCAGACTGTCCTGAGACTTAGGCTGGAACTGGGCACCCTCAGGCCGTGTTGGGGTACAGCCTGGGAGAGGGGCCTGGACAAAGCGGCCCCTAATAAGTAGATAAATGCCTCCCAGGAGGCTCCCTTGGGGCAAGCTGGATGCCAGAGGCAGCACTTCCCACGGCCCCACGGGCCTTTCTGCTCCCGCTGCTGCGTTGCCGCAGGCCTGACGCGGGCCCTGGCTCCTGGACCCCGGCCACCAGGCTCCTGAGTCAGAGAGTCCACGGAGTACCCACTCAGCTGTCTGCTGGAGCAGCGGGCGGCCCAGGTGGTCCCTTCTCCGTGAGGCGCCGTCTCAGGAGCAGGCAGTCGCACGGGGCAGTGTGTCTGTCTGCAGTCCCTGCAGGCTTTCTGCGAGAGGCAGCTCATGCGTGTCCTCAGCGAGGGGCGTGCAGGGACTCCTGCCTTCACGTGGCGTCTGGGGGAGCTCAGTTCTGTGCTCAGCCCTGCAGCATCTGTGCACAGGGGCTCGGGAGGGTCCGTGAGGCACAGCCCGTCCTAATCGAAGGAGCGGAGCTCCTTGCTGGAGAGCGCAGGATGGGCTGCGGAGAGCAGGGGTTTGTGGCTAGACTGTTGTGGCCACACAGCCCAGAGCTGTGGATGCAGAAAGCGATGTGTCCGGGGCCGCATTCAGGCTCAGCGGCAGAAAGCCCAGCGCATGGGTGGGTGGCGATGACACTCAAGGGGCTGGGGAGCACCTGTGATGCACACCTGGTGCGGACCCCTCCAGCTTGGGTGGTCTGCTAATGGGCTGTTCCCCCTGCAGCCCAGTCCCACAGGCCCAGCAAGCCAGGGCAACCCAGCAGCATTCGATGTGCACACCAGCCGCTGGGCAAGGCCAGCCGTGGCCCTTGCCTCTAGAATGACACCCTGGGCCTGCCGGCCGGGGGGCCCCGGGGCCCCCCCGGTTT
>NW_006159574.1:2848330-2853057 GCF_000334495.1 Tupaia belangeri chinensis
GGGCCACACAGCCCAGAGCTGTGGATGCAGAAAGCGATGTGTCCGGGGCCGCATTCAGGCTCAGCGGCAGAAAGCCCAGCGCATGGGTGGGTGGCGATGACACTCAAGGGGCTGGGGAGCACCTGTGATGCACACCTGGTGCGGACCCCTCCAGCTTGGGTGGTCTGCTAATGGGCTGTTCCCCCTGCAGCCCAGTCCCACAGGCCCAGCAAGCCAGGGCAACCCAGCAGCATTCGATGTGCACACCAGCCGCTGGGCAAGGCCAGCCGTGGCCCTTGCCTCTAGAATGACACCCTGGGCCTGCCGGCCGGGCTGCCCGGGCTCCCGCCTGTTTTCCATCCCCCTCTTCTGTGTCCCCGAACCTGGCCTGGGGCCCTCTCCTCTCTCTTCCCCTCCCTCTCCTCTCTCCCCATTCAGCTCCTGTCCTTGTTCCCCAATTCCAGATCCCCACCCTGGCACCTCCCCACCTGACTCTGTGCTCCAGCCCCCCCTGTGCTCCACCCCCCCGCGTGTTCTGGCCCCGGGTTCCCCACTCTTCTGGGAGCCTCCACTCATGAGCCTGTGCCCCCCCAGCCGGCGAGCTGCCGCCCAGCTCACATGTCTGCCTGACCATGAGCTGTGAGGGTCAGCTCCCTGTCCCCACAGCAGCCTGCAGCATGCAGGGTGGGCGAGACGGGCTCTGTCCTCCAGGAATCGGGGACCTATGCTCTGAGCACCACCTGCTGTTTGTGAGCACAGAGCCAGGGTCACGGCTGCTCCCCGCCTGGCACAGAGGCCCAAGCAATTAGAAATGCCCGCGCTGTCTCCCTCCATGTTTCTCTTGCCCCTTTTGAAAGCCAGGCAGTAAAGATAAGAACATTCGGGGCCAGACAGCGGTGCGGCAGCAGGCAACGTGCTGAGGCTGCACGCTCGGGAAGGCTCTGGGCTCATACCTGGAGGCCTCCCTGGGGACGTCGGGGGGCAGTGCCATGGTCAGGCTGGCGGTGCCGGTGCGCTGTGGCATCGAGGCCCTATCGGGGGTGCCTCCACTCCTCCCCTCCCCTTGTTTCTCTTGCTCATGGAAGAAATAAATAAACATTTATCAGGACACTCCGAGCCGCTTTGTGTGAAGGGAAGTAGCAAAGTCCTCAGCGGTGTCTGGAGAAAGGCTGGGCGAGCCCTGAGACCCGGCCCGGTCGCCAACGCAGACGGTCTGCAACCCCACAAGCAGACAGATAGTGAAGCCAGACCCCGGAGAAGGCCGTCCTACTGCCCGAGCTACCACGCAATTAGATGCCAAAGTCCAGTTTTCAGCAAAAATCCCAAGGCATGCAAAAGAGCAGGAAAATATGGCCCATTCGAAGCAAAACCAAAATCGACAGAGACTATCCACAAAAAGACCTAAGGCAGGGCTGGAGGTAGCACAGGGGCTGCAGTGCTGAACTCTACGGCTGACCACGGTCTGAGTCCCAGCCCAGGCAGTTTGCTTCTCATTGTCCCTCTCGCTCTCTCTCTGTCTCTGACTCTCTCTGTTGAACTGAAAAAAAATAAAATAAAATAAATTAAATAAATAATTCTTTTTAAAAAATCTAGTGGCAGATCTATAAGGCAAAGACTTTAAAGCACTAACTTAGAGGTGTTCTCAGAGCTGACAGGAAACAGAGAGAAAATAAAACACTATGTGTGAGCATAATAGAATGTCAATAAACAGATCTAAAATACTAAGAAAACAGAGAGGAATTTTATGCCTGTAAGAGATTAACTTTAAATCCAAATAAATAAATACATTGAAAATAAAACAATGTAAGAACTGGAAAAAAATTCACTAGATGTATTCAAAGTAAGTGTAGAAGAATAAAGAACCAATGGTCTTGAAGATTAAACTATGGGAATTCCGGGTCCGAGGAACAGAGAGAAAAGATTGAAGAGAAGGGAGTAGAGCCTAAGCTACACATGGAATGTCATCAAATGGGCCACTTCGCAGGGGCTTCAGAAAGTTCATGGAAAAGTAGAATTAAAGTAGAAAAGTGTTTATGTTGCAAAAAACCTGAAATCCATGAATAGTTTTTTGTGTTTTTTTTTTTAAACTTTTTGAAGACCCCCTCATATTCGCATTGTGGGAGTTCCAGAGGAGAGGGAGAAGAGGACAGAGACAACATTTTTTAAAAAGCAGCTGCTGAGGACTAGCCGGTGGTGTGTGGTTAAGGCAGCTGGATCCTGCATGGCCAACTGTGAGGATGGAGTCCCGGCACAAGTACATGTGTGTGCCCAAAATTCTGGGAGGAAAATGAAACAGAAGGGATTGTGTTGTGGCCATTCCCTGGGGGTACTTTCTCACTTTCTCTCTTTTTCTGTCTGGCAAATGATCATGCCCTAAAGCAAATTAAACAAACAAAGACAAACACAAGACCGCATGCCTGAAAACTTTCCAGATATGGTGAAAGACATGAAATAAACAACCAGGAAACTCAATGAATTCTGAGTAATATGGGTTCAGAGAGATCTATGCTAAGACACATTTTAATCTAACATTTGAGAAAGAGAGGATTCCTTCCATCTGAAAGCAGCAAACGATAAGCAACTCTCACACACTAGGGCCCTCTAAGTAACTGTACACTGCTCCTCAGAGACACGGCGGCCAGAAGTCAGCGCCAAGTGCCAATAGAAAAATCCTGTCAACTGAGATTTTTATACCCAGAAAAACTGTCGTCCCAGAGTGAGAAAGAGATTAAAGCATTCCAGGACAAACAAAAGCTGAGGACTGTGTTACCAGGAGACCCAGGAAATGAAAGGACTAGATGGTGACTTGAGCCACAAGAGGAAGTGAGGAATACAGTGGAAGTGAACTCAAGGTGATATGAAGGCTGGTCACTGCCTACCCATAATGGCGGCATGCCTCTGCACATGCTATGGATGTATTATTGTAACAACTGTTGTCATCCCTTTTTGTTTCTACGTGCTTTAAGAAATATATTTACGAAACAATTAGTGGTCTAGAAACCGGTATTAGTGGAATCTTGGGGTGTAGCCCCAATCCCGTTTTCTACATGATTTAAGAAACGAATGCATCTATAAGGGTCAGCCTATGCTTGGCACAGTTGAAGTGTGGGATGGCATTCCGTGTGACCCTAGCCAGAGGGGGAGGGCGGGGCTGCAGGGGCAGAGGCTCAGCCGACACAGGTACAGACAGACTTGCAATTTCAGCATGAGGAGTCAGACCCTGGGGAGCCAGACGGTAGCTACAGAGAAGCAGGAAAGACATGAGGAAGGAATTTCAGCATTCCACTACAAGAGAAAATCCACAAGACACAAAAAGAGAGTGATGCAGGAAATAAGGAGCAGAAAGAGCCACGGGAGGCATGGAGAGTAAGGCGAGAGTGGGGGCCCATCCCCACCAAGGACTCTCGCTGCGAATGCACCGAGCTCGCTCATCCAAAGACAGAGGATCAGGCAGGACCCCACTATTTGGGTCATTTAAATCCAAATAAACAAGCATGTTGAAAACAAAAACTGAAGACGATGTTCTGCACACGGGGACCAAGGGCGAAGGCGCCTCCTCCGCTAGGCCACATAACGTGTGGCAGGCCAGCGGCTAGTCCAGCAGGGGCCGGCCTGGCCACATGGGGGCTCGCGCCCCAGGCCCTCCCTGGCAGGCCAGGCATGTGCTCGGGGCTCAGGGACCACAGCTGAGATGGGGGGGCGGTGAGCAGGTGCGAGGACCTGCCGGAGAGCCTTCTGACCACCTCTCTCACAGAAAGAAAGAAAGAAGCATCAAGGGGAATAAAGAAAATAGACTTTAAATTTAAGAAGATATAAGAGATTAAAGACATTAAGAATTAATGGAAAGCTCGATACAGCAAGAAGACAAAACCTTACCCACACCCGCATGCCTAGTAGACCATCAAAATACATGACGCCAACTGAAAGAGGAAGCCGTGCCACAGCAGCAGCCAGAGCACACCGCCCCGTCTTCACTGTGGGGACAGGGCCCGGCCACGCTGACCCGACGGACACGTGACGACCGAGCAGTGGGCGCGTGCTACCACGTGCACGTGGACAGCTTCCAGCTCAGCCATGGCAGGCCACACGTCTCGGGAGAGGTCACAGATACAGGCGGTACCTTCTTCAGCCACACGGGATGGAGTCAGAGATCAGCAGAGGTAAAGCTGGCACGTGTGCAAAACCGTGGAAATTGAACAGCACACTCTTAACCTTTGCACCGAAAAAGAAACCACTAGCTTGTCTTAAAGTGGGGGGAGGGGACAAAGAACATTTAACAAAAATGAAGTCACCTGTGACGTGTACAGTAAAGCCCGGGACTAGACTACTGTGCTGTGTGGTGTGTGACATGTATGTGATGCGTGTCGTGTGTTTCCACGCTGGTAAATACTCTCATGTACACTGTGAGGATGTACAGTGATTACACGTAAAATAAATAAGTGGATAACTCCAAGGGGCGAGGTCATGAGGCAGCGACAGCGATCGGCCCACACCTACCACCCCATGAAGCAGAACCTCAGTGGTGGCGGTGGCGTTCACGAGATGTGGGAACACGGCTGTGAAGAGTGGTGGGACTCTGCCCCTGTGCTCCGAGCCCACACCTCGCATGACACCAGCTGCCCACAGTGCAGCCAGGCCCGCTCCTCGCTCCCATGGCAGGCGGGCACGTCCACCGGGCGTACAGCCTCCTGCCGCAGTGGGCCCATCCCCGCCGGACTAACGGCGGGGGCGGCGGGGGGCCTACCGGA
>NW_006159574.1:2853240-2855722 GCF_000334495.1 Tupaia belangeri chinensis
GCGCCGGTGGCCCCCCCCCCGCCGGACTAACGGCGGTGCTGACGGTGGCCTTACGGATCTCCCGGACGTGTGGCCCTTATCCAGCGCCCCACGTTGAGCTCGCTCAGAAAGCGGCTGGCGTTGTCTCCGGCCAACGGGTGGACGTAGTGCATGCAGCCCCACCTGTCTGCACGGCAGCTGTCACCAGACACCTGCACGTCCGTCGCCGTGGAAGAGAAGCAGGTGCGAGCGTGTTGAGCCGGGGGGTCCGAAGCTTCGACCACGGGCACCCAGAAGCCCCTCACAATGAGAAAAGCCGTGACAGGACCAGAAGCCCCACCCGCAATGCATTACTCTCTGCTGGAGAGCTCCCCAGGGCGGAGAGGGAACAGCCTACCGATCAGAGCGCAGCTGCCGCGGCCGGAATGGGCGGGGTCACCTGCGCCCCCGCCTGGTCAGCCAGCCAGGCCGTCGCCTGGAAGTTTCTACAGCGACCGGACGGCCTCTCCCTGGAGCTCACTGCTCCCCTCGGGACACCAGATCCTTCCCAGAGGAGGGACAGAGCTGCAGCTCCACGGTCACACAGGACATCAGCAAGCACACGGCTAGTGCTGGGGTAGTAGGGGATGGCACTCAGGACAGGGGAGGTGCCCCATGGGGAAGCACGTACCACACCGCACCCCACACATATACACACATACACACACCACATGCACATGTGTATACACACGTACATGCACCAAATACACCACACACACGTGTACACAGTACACACCACACACACCACATATATACATGTACATAAACATACCTCACAGATGTACACCACACACCACACACACGTGTACATGTATGCACCACATACACACAGATACACCACACATACACCACACATACCACACGCCACACATGTGTGCATACATGTACACACCACACAATGCACATCACACACCACACACATATACACATATAAACATACTGCTCACAGCACACACATACACGCAACTGCATGCATATGTACATGCATGCACAGGTGCACATAAACGTGCCACACCTGTCTGCATGCATACACGTGTGTCACATGCACGTCACAGACATACACCACACATATACATATACACACCACACAATACACCAAACACATATACACACATACACATATCACATACACAGCACACATATACATGTACATACACACAACCTATACCATATATCACATAGCACTTACACATCACACCCAACACATATACACACACACCAACATGTCATACCAGACACATGTGCACACATATACAACTCACACCCACAACATGCAGCACATGCGGCAAGCTTGCAGGGTGGAGGAAGCCACACCAGGGCGCCAGGTCAGCAGGGGCAGGTGTGGCGGTGGCTGTGCACTGAAGAGTGTGAGTGGGCTCAATCCCAGAAGGACCAACAAAGCCAGCGTCACGTAAGCACAGAGGGTGCCCCGATGGAGCGGCACTCGGAGCCTGGCCGCGACTCAGCTCCCATGACCTGCCAAATTGCCCACTGGAAGCTGGACACGAAGGGGGCCGGGTGCCCTGAGCGTGGTCTCACACCTAGCACTCCGCCCTGCTATGCCACTCTGCTCGGCGGGGGTCCTGCGTGGAAGTGCACAAGCCGGCTCAGGGGGCTGTGCAGGGTAGGCGGCCAGACGGGCCTGCCCTCCTGTCTGGGCCCACCCTGGGGAACAGAGCACACCACGTGTGGGCTCACCCCGGGGACAGAGGACACCACGTGTGGGCTCACCCCGGGGACAGAGGACACCACGTGTGGGCTCACCCCGGGGACAGAGGACAGCACGTCTGGGCTCACCCCGGGGACAGAGGAGGTGGCATCTGAGCCCACCCCAGAGGACAGAGGAGGCCACGTGTGGGCTCACCCCGGGGGCAGATGATGCTCTGAGGGCTGCTGGCCGGGGGAGCTGGCAGAGGGCGTGGTTTTGGGACCCGAGGCCGTCCTGCTCCTGTCTCCCAGGAGGGCCGCGTGGGCCGGCACTGGTGACCCCGAAGGGAGAATCTGTCCCCAGGGACAAGGCTAGGACTGGAGGCCCGGGAAGCACTCTGCACGCCAGGTCAGAGACAGGCCCTCAAGGTCAGGGATGAGCCTGGAGCACCAGGTGAGCTGGCCGGGCCGCCTGCCCTCCCAGAAGCCCGCCTAGCATTTCCAGTTAGTAAAATTCGGGGATGAAAGCCCTCCCCATGTGACCGCCCCTGCCCTCAAGACTTGGTACCCAGGACGGTGACACCAGGGCCTCCCACTCACTCGCTGTTGGTGACAATGTAGCCACGCTCCTCCTCAGGTGCCACTTCCAGCCGCAGGCTCTCGCCAGGGGGCAGCCCAGGCTCCTGCTCCAGCGCCCCCCGCACCCAGGGCTGGCGCTCCCCCAGCTCCTCCGCCCCGGGCTGCAGGCCCAGCTCCTTCACCGGCGCCTTGGAGTACGCCCGGCTCCTCACGTTCTCCACCCCCACGTGCTCCTCTT
>NW_006159574.1:2856153-2859508 GCF_000334495.1 Tupaia belangeri chinensis
ATGACGAGGCCTCGGGGTCTCGTGACTTCTTCATCTCTGCTTCAAGGGATGTTGAAGGACGGGGGGCTCCAGGCAAGAAGGGGGGCCCCCGGCCCCCGGACAGGTCTCCGAGCTGGTCCCCGAGACGACTGACCTAGGGAGGAGGAGACAGAGATGGCTGTGGGGGCGGGACAGAAGACGTGGCAGCGCCTGCGTGGGGCAGCACCTCCACACGAGAGGCCCGAACAGCACAAAGGCGCGTGTCAGAGCCACCCAGCGCTCCCCTCCTGCCTCCTCACACCTTCCAGAAGGGTCTGCCTGGGTCGGGGAGGCCTGCAGCGCCTGTACGCCGTCAGGACCCTCCCCACCTTCTGGAGGCCACAACCACTGGCACTCACGGAGCTCTGGCGGTGCGCGCTCACCCCCGCGTGCATCAGCTCGTCTTCCAGAGAGCGCCGTGGGGTAGGAACACCCACCCTGCAGACGGGGAAACCGAGGCAGAGGCTGCCCACGAGCAGGCACGCTGTGGGGGGCATCCGCACCCACATGGTGTCAGGCCTGGGGTCCCCAGTGCTTGGGACAGAGCTCCCTCCCAGCCACTGGCCGGCATCGGCCGCCCGTGGGCTCACTGCTCCTCTCTGTACCAGCACGTGTCGGGCGTGGACTGTGTTCAGCAAAGAGCGCCAGCCCGGGCCTAAGGGCTCCAAGCAGGCTCTACGGCTCGCAGCATGGAAGTCATAGTCTGCCCCCTACCCGGGCAGGGAGGAGCGGGCCGGTGGGCCCAGAGGCAGGCCTCGGGGCTGACTGAGGTGGGAGCTGTTGTACCCCGGGTGGGCCGCGCCCCTGCAGACCAGCACCTCCGGGGTGGGCCGCGCCCCCGCAGACCAGCACCCCCGGGCGGGCTGCGCCCCCGCAGACCAGGACCGCCACATGGGACAGAGACACCGTGCGGAGATGGCACGGACTCCACCCGCTTGGCCCAGCATTGCGTTCCCCGATCACCTCCCATGCCGTGCCGGAGAGCCGGAAACCACCGCGCTGTACGCCCTGCTCCATGAATGGTCTAGGAGACGGGAAGGCCTACGAAGGAGAGTGCTTGCTTTTTGACTAAAAATCATCATAACTTTCCTTTTGAGATTTTGGATATTTAGACAAAGTAGGGGTTTGATGAAAACATTTGCTCAAGCTGGGACTCGGGGTGACGGAGGTCTCTAACAGGACAGATGGCGTCCCGAGGGACAATCTTCTCACTCACATCGTTTCATGGAGGGGAAAGGAGGATGTGATTATTTAAATAACAGTTTAGAAATATGACATTCAAAACCCTTTCTGAAAAAAGAAAATCTGCTTGAAAATGGACCCGAAGCAGCAGAGAAACACGTGGCAACCATGGACAGAGGTGGAGGGTCATGGCGCCAAAGCCGGGGAGCCTCCACCCGGAAGCCCAGGGACTCAGCGCTTCTGCGAGTCCCTAACCTGAGCCCGACAGGGTTTGGCTGCGTGCCTCGGTCACTCCTGGCCTCCCTCTGCCATGTCCTAAATTAAGGGACAGGCTCTTCAGTCGTGGCTCCCTCCAGGACTCAGCAAGGATGCCCAGTGTCCCTGAGGGACATCGGGGACACATCACTGCAGCGCTGGCCCGGTGCTGGCTGGAGTGCCTCCGGCCACAAGGATGCTCGGCCTGAGGGCTGCTAACCAGGGCCTGCCTCTCCAGGCCCAGCATCGGCTCAGGGCCACTGGCTGTCATCACCATGGGAGCTGACCCTCCACAGCCTTCCTTAGGGCGTGTGGACAACCAGAGGGCCTTAGGGGGACTGGTGGACTGAGAGGAAGCACGTGGGTCCAGGGCATGGCACTGTCTGCACCCACACCCTCCCTAAGTCACCCTTCCCAGCATGGGCAGTTCTGCAGGCCCCGCCCACTCCCAGCCCCAGCGCTGCGCACCCCTATTCCCACCCCAGGCCTGAGCCTGCAGTTGACACAGCCTATGGGCACATGGGATGGGCTGAGCAGGTCAGGGGCCGGAACTTCGCCCACACACTGGACTTTAGCACATTTAAACGTGAGTCGAATCCCACAGGGCTGGGGCTGGTGGCTGCGTTGGCAGGTGTGCTAAATGAGCTGGCCCTGAGACAGCGAGCCAACGGGCCGGCCCTCGCAGTATGGCAGGACGGCGGGACAGCGGGACGGCAACCACGCAGAAAAGAGCTTACGCTCGGGCCCTCGCTTGGTGCCGCTGGTTGGGAAATGCAGAAACGCAAGCCCTCCTCGTGGGGACCACGCTTTCCGTATTTTAAACGATGAGCAGATACTGAGCTGTAATCCGAGGACAGACACTTTTACCTACGCCCAGGTCTGCAGGCGCCCTGTGCCTGCCCTCGCTGGGGTTAGAGGGCGTGCGCTGTCTTTGTCTAGACGACACTATTTCAGAAATGTTCCCAGCCATGAACAGAAAGCTTGCCAGCATGGCCCCCAGCTAACGCGGCCAGGGGCCAAGTCGCATGCCTCACCTCCACGTCAGCGCCCTCAGCACCGCCTGCGCCGTCCCCTCTGCCACCTGGGGAAGACACGAGTGTTAGAGACGCCTGCCCGGGTGCAGTCCTGGCATCGACCCTCGTGCAGACCGGGGTCGTGACGTTGGCCTCCCTTCTCCCCAAAGTGGGCCTTTTCTGTTCATAGCACAGGAGAGTGTTCTGTTAACTTCGCGGACGACAGGGTGCTCTGGCTCTCGCGAGGCGTCGGCACCCACCACTCCAAGGCCAGTGTGCAGTGGCTGAGAAGCCCACTGTCCCGGCGGCAGGTCAAGTGACCAAAAGCGCAGCACAGCGTCTAACCCAAACCACCTCGTGGACAAGACGGGCTCCCGCCCAGGCCGAGCCCTCCCCCTGCAGGCAGTTCCCACGGGTGTCTCGCCGCCCCTGCTGAGCGAGTGCTCCAGGCAGCAGGCAGCCGGGCCTTGGGCGCAGCCGCAGCTTTCCACCTAGACATGGTGCCTGTGTCCCCGGCCGCGCCGCTGGGCGCTGTCCCACTGGTCAGCGGGGCCTCCTCCAGCCCCCAGCCTCCAGCCTCCAGCCTCCAGCCTCCAGCGAGGCTCTGTCTGGCTAAGGAGGGGGCACCACCCCTGTGTTCCAGGGGCCCCTCGTGCACTGAGGGCTCTTCCACGTCAGTGCAGACACTGTGAGGTTACCAGGCCACAGGAGGGCCGAGGCCAGACAAGGAGGGCACGCCACGGCCTGTGCCAGCAGTCAGTCACAGGAAGCCTGACCAGGCCACGCGGTCCACACACACTTCCACCACTCCTCTCCCTGCCCTGCCCTCACAGGACCAAGCCCCTCCCAGGGCACCCCTGCAGCCCGGCTCATGCCTGACCGCCGCT
>NW_006159574.1:2859539-2881019 GCF_000334495.1 Tupaia belangeri chinensis
GCTCTTCCCAAACTGGTCACAGTTCAAAGGCTAAAACCCGCGACTGAAACCCCACCTGCAGTGGGGAGACACCCGCCCGGTGAGCCAGGGCCTTCCACAGCTCTGTGCCACGTCCTCCCTGCAGTGCTGACCCAGAGCGTCACAGCTCAGGGGCCCAAAGTCACCTCGTAAACGCTGTCCCCACGGTACTGCTTCCAGGCTGCCCGTCATTCCTGGGGGGTCACCACCGGCTTCCCCTGGATCCACTCCAAGCTCGGCTTGCGTGACAGCATCTGTGATGTCCTGCTGTCCCGGGGGGCTCTGGGCCTGCTCCGCCGGCCACCTCCTCAGCTCCTCCAGGAGGTCCCGGACCCGTGCTCCTGGGCACCAGACAGACACCGTGAGTGGGTGACGCGGCAACGGGAGGCAGCGTGAGCCGCGTGGGGCCGGCTGGGCTGTGTGACTGTCCTGCGTTGCTGGCCACGTCTTCACGGGGTCATGCTGGGCAGGGAGAGCCATAGTACAAGGGTGTGCCCCGGGCCCAGGCAGCAGGACAGAGGCACGTCCCCTGGCCCACGACCACGTGCTGTCACCAGGAAGAGGGCCAGGTGGCAATGCTGTCATGGAAGGGCCACCAGTGTCCCCAGCCCTGGGAAGGGAGGGTGGCACGTGCTAGGGGACAGCACGGCCACACCTGGAGGGTTGCCGCCATTTCCCGCGGCTTTCGAGCCTAGCCGCTACTGGGGCTGGTCTGAGGGCAGCGACCTATGCAACACGGTCGTCATGCAGGCCGTGTGAGGGCTCATCCCTGAGTGCGTGCGACCTCTGCAGCCTTCCCCATGGGAAGTGTCATCCTGGCTGAGGGCAGCCACAGACGCCTACCATCCTGCTGGGAACGGGGGTGGGTGGCAGCCAGGGATGTCCTGTCCACAGACTCCCTGCCCTCTTCTCCTGCTCTGAAAACAAGCCCTGGCTTCCTGGCCATGCCAGGCAGCCTCCCGCTGCCAACTATGCAAGCCGGACAGGAGGCCAGCCCTCAGGGATGGGCAGGAAGTACCCTGTTCACAAGCCTAGAGCTAGGTCCGAAGGTGGCCGGGTCTCGTGGGGGAGCACGTGGCTGCTCCAGGCGGCCCTGGTGCACTGAGGCCCACATAACCTAGCGTGGTCAGCCCGCTCCTGGGTGGCCATGCCTCCTGACAGCGAGGACACACTGCTCTGTAACTAGGGCCTGTCTCGGGGTCTCTGAGGTGGCCGGGGTACAGCAGCACCAGGGAGACGGCATGGAGGGGCTGGAGTTCCTGGGGCAGAGGGGTGGGGAGAGGGGCAGCACTTCTGTGTGCACGTGGCTACCTCATGTTGGCAGAAGTTCTAGATCCTTCTGTGCGTGCAGTGCCAGGACAGGCCAGTCCTCCCAAGGCACAAGGCAGTGGGACTGGAGACCGGCGGGCTGTTCAGACCCTGTGACAAGAGCAGGGTGCCCGAGGTCCCAGCGTGGGGCAGAGTGGGGGCCCAGCTCTGCACCTGGGCCAGCTGCTGGACCTCGGTGTCAGGGGAGTGACAATCCCCCAGAGTGGAGAGATCAGGAATCAGAGGTGGGTCTGACGGTGCCTCAAACCCAGGCTGTGCTGAGGGGTACACTGCACACAGGCCTCTACGCTGCCCTGGGCAGGGGCGCCTGGAGCTCTCGGAGGGCATTCCTCGCCACCATAGGGCAGAGGCTGGGCCGGGCCCTCCGAGACGGAAGGCCGTCTATGTGTGGCAACACATAACGTGCGTCCAGCAGGAGGCAAGACTGTCCAGGACTTCAACGCAGCGGGAAGCCTCACAGCAGGTGATCGGTCAGGACCCTGTACCACACGGTGGCACTGGGCACAAACATGCACCGCAGGCCGGGGAGACGGGCAGCAGCAGCAGCAGCAGCCAGGCCGCATCTTGGACCACAGAGCGGCTGAGGGGGAATCTACAAAGGAGGAACCCAAACTCACTGGTGGGGGGCAGCGGGTGGGAGGGGGAAGGGCTCGAGAGCGTGGGGACAGAGACAGAGATGGCAATTGCCCAAAGGACAGAGCCTCAGGGTCTGTGGACAGCTGTGCTGTCTTTAGGCCTTAGGGAGGGGAGAAGATGGGGGACGAGTCTGCAAATCCCCCAGCCTGGTGGCATGCTGACTCAGTGATTCCAGACACCCAGCCAGTCCCGGCAGAGCGAGTGCAGAGACCCACAGGACGGCATCGCGCCGTGACAGCGCTGGGCGGGACCGGTGAGGGGCAGCCGTCTTCAGAGCCTGGCCACCTGCGGGAGGGACAGGGACAGGGCTGGCTCCAGAGGTAGGCGGGGCCGCTGACACACGGCCTCTCGGCGGTGGAGGACGGATACGATGTTATGTTTACCAGGGTTAGCAGTGTCTACGTCTTACTTGAGGGGTTAAGAGGAGAGGAAAATAAAAAACAAAACGAAACACTTCATCCAGAAATCCTTATCCAGAGAAAATACGCCCCCAGCACAAGGGTGAGACCTCCTCCACCTGTAGACAGGCTCTCTGACCAACCCATCGCCAGTGGGCCTGTGTACCAGGGCACGGGAGCCGGGGACCTCAGCACCAGGAGCACACGGGAGCCAGGGACCTCAGCACCGGGAGCACACGGGAGCCGGGGACCTCAGTGCCGGGAGCACACGGGAGCCGGGGACCTCAACGCCGGGAGCACACAGGAGCCCTGCAACAGGGTGAAGGGGCCCCATGAACACACAGATGGGAGTGTTGATGACCAAGGGGAAAAAAAAACAAGTTTTCCTCCTCGTAGTCTCTCGAGTCGGCTGCTGGCTAGAGTGTTGTCATCGTGACGCAGCTTGTGCCACGAGGGGTGCAGACACGGCGACTCGGAGTGAGGGCACCATGCTGCTGCAAGGCCTACTCCGTGCCACGATCCAGCAGGACAGACCTTGGAGGGGACGGCCCTCGGCAGGCACCAGGAGCATCCGTGGGAACATTAAGTCTCGGGAAGATGTGGGACGAGACCTCTGCCCAACGCTGCATCTGCAGCGTGAGGAGCCCAGGCGGCCCACGGCACGAGGAGAAGTCCATGAAAGTGGGCAAAGGGCGGAGCAGGAGCTTCACCAAAGAAACACGCGATCGCCCGGAAGCACGTGCGCGGACACTCTGCATCCTGGGGCCATCGAGGGGCGCGACGGCAGCCCCTTACACGCATCCGGCGCGCACTGGCGCAGCCATGTTCGACGGACAGAACAATCTTGGCCACGGGGTGACGGAAGGTGCCCGCTGTGACTCCCGGGAAGGCGCGTGCGTACCACGGCCAACAGGCTCCCTCGCACCGCCTAGGAGTATGCCCGGTGACCGCCCTTGAGGGACGGGAGACAGGCACGCAGGAAGTGAGGCGCTGCCCTGCCCATCAGGAGCCCACGTGTCCCTGCAGTCCCGGTGCCCTCCATGGGAGGGGGGGACAACACACGCTGTGGCCTGCCCTTGCAGCCACGTGGACGACACGGGTCCCCGACAGACCCAGCTGGTTCTGCTCGCAGCCCACGTCTGAGCGGCTGCCTGTGGGCGGGACGAGGTTGGAGGGAACCCTGGGTGACGGTGGCCTCTGTGGCACTGACTCCGTGTACACACGTGGCACCCACACCACGTGGACACTCAGATCCAGCCACCCCAGTGCACGTGTCACCTCAGCAACACCAGGTGAGGCCCCAGTCTCGGAGTCACATGGTGGGCACGGCCACGGCAGGTGACAGTGTGACCTGTGGGAGGCAGGCACTCTGCCCGCATGGGCTCTGGTGGCGGCCACGCCTCGTGGAGGGGTGTCCTGTGGGAGCCTCACAGTGTTCCCTAGGAGACGTGCGAGGACTGTGCCCACACGGAGCTCCACCTGGCGTTGCAGAATGCGGGTGCCCACGGCTACACGGAGGGCCCCGCTGAGGAGGGCACCCCGGGATGGACGCGGCCTCGCACGGGGTCTGGTAGATACGGGCAGCGGGGACCCTCAAACACGTCTCTCACCAGTGAGGACATGCTCATCTGCCTGGATGCCAGGCCTGTGCCTCCTCCACCCGCCTTGTAGGAGAGGTGCCACCCCATCAGCACTGCCCACAGTACAGCCCGGCACACTCAGGGCAGGGACTCCTTACCGTCCAGCCTCGGCTTCAGTGCCCCTTCACATTCTTGATGCTGACACCCAGGTGCCCCGACTCCGAGACTGCCGATCCGACAGTAAGCATTCTTGCCATGAGGCCATGTCACACGCGCGTGACCTCCACCCAGAGCCCCCTCCCCACTGGCCTCAAAGACAGGGGGACATCCCCCCGCCCTGGTCACCCGTGCCAGCCAACTCGGGAGCCCCCCAGAGCCTCCGAGATGACTCAGGCCCACTGGGCCTGTGGGCTGCTCCTCCCCAGAGATAGCGCGGTCCCTGCTCAGCGCCCTCCTCCGCCTGCTGGCTGAATGGTGCTTCCTGGGTGGCCGCGGGGCAAATGCCCTCCTTCTGGGAACTGTGGTTATCGGCTGTCTCTGCAGGACAGTCGGCCCCTGGGCATCAGCCTAGCCACCCCCAAGTCATAATAAAACCCACATTTCAGATCTTTGACCTGTTCACGGGACTGGGGCCTAGAAGGAAGGCCTAGCCCATCCCACGCTCAGAGCCCCCAGTGCCCCAGAGCAGCCCTCGCCTCCAAAGTGCACATCCGCCATGAGCCTGGCGTGCTTCTCACTGAGCCAACCACGCCTAATGGGGCGGCTGCCACTCTCTGGAGGGACACGGGCCAGAGTTCACATGTCCCATGGGCCGCGCCAGCATCCCGGCTGACAGCATGCATCGTTCATAGGAGAGACACCGGCCATGCGTCAGCACTGCAGCTGCACGCGTGTCTAGTCAGGGCGCCCTCTCAGCCGCAGCTGGACCTGCACGATGAACGAGGGGCCTTCCCGTCGTCACACGGCGCGGGCTCCTGCCACGCAAAGCCCTTTCTCTCCCACTGCTTTTGTCACAGCGAATGGCCCCCGGGGGGTCCCGGGAATGACAAGCCCAGGGCCACCTCTTGGGGAAGTGTTACATCAACTGCGCTCAGGAGGGATGGTCAGTGGCCATGAGGACGTGTCCCATGTCCCCAGGCATCCACTTTCACGTCAAAAGATGCCCTTGCACTCACACGCTCTCGGGCGCTGCGCCCACAGGGACACAGGGACACCAGCCAACCAGAGCCTCCAGGTGGCTCCGGGGCTCGCTGTCCCCCATGCACTGAGGTTCCCACTCACACCCTGACGGTGAGTTGCAAAGAGCCCTGACCCCCAGGGACACAGTGACCACCTATGATTATAAGGGCCGCTGGGGCGAGGCTGGGATGGGCTTCCTCCATGGCCCCTCCACGCAGAAGGCTGGACGTCCCCAGAGTCAGCATTCCCAGCCAGAACTCCGGTCTGCCACACGATCAGCAGTATGTCCGAGAAACAGCCTTCTGAGCCCAGGGAGGCTCTACGAGTCAGAGTGGCAGCAGCAACGCCAGGAAGGACCCAGCAGGGGACGACCAGAGAGGAGGACCCTGGAAAGGACACCCTCACCAGCATCTTCTGCCATGTTGTCACGATGAGGCATGGCACCTTCCACCAAGGACACGGCCTGGACTCGGCCCACGCGGCCGAGGGAAGGGGGGGGGGCATGTTTCTAACAGCAGCGGGCATCACGGCACCTCCATGTCCTGGACACACAGACCAGGCGGTCAGCTCCTCCTACTCTTCATAAAACGCCACCCACCCGCCTCCCGAAACCTCACGGAGGTTGAGCACCTGCCCTGGAGAAGTGTTTCCAGAAAGGACGTGCATGGAGCCGTTTCCCGAGCACACTGCTTGTTAACACTGACCTCAGTCCCAGCATGCACCCTGCCAGGGAAGGCCATGCCCAACCCCCGAGGCCGGGGCCCCGCGCATGGCGAGGGAACAGAAAGGCTGCAGGCGTGCGGTTGGGACTGGAAGAGGGACTCCAGCTGGCCCTAAGGGAGGAAGCAGACAGAGGAGCAGAGGTGACCTGCCCGCCGGGGCCGAGCCGCGCTCTGCCGTTGACCATGAACCCACTCCTGGGGGCGGCAGCCACTCGTGCATTTCCTGGCCTGAATAAGCCTGGGGCCTGTGGGGCTGTTCTCCTCCTCTCTCTGCTCTGCCCGTGGCTACCTTAGTTTCCGAGTACACTGTGGGCATCTCCATCAGCCACACTGCAGCCCCTACGGCTCTACGTCCTTGGACTACTGAGTGGGACTCCGTGAGTGAACTGCAATGCATCCTGGGACGGCGAGTGGGCGCTCCGTACGCCAGCGTGACATGGAGTGTTGACGGGACTCGCTAAGCGGGGGCCAGGGTGGCTGCAGGCACGTGCTCGGGGTCCAGCGTGGCTGTGGGCCTGGCCTTGGCCCGGTCACCCAGTGTGAGGTTGTAGACACGCTCTTTAGTATCACGACACTCTCGTTCCTCGTCTGTAACGTGGGGACAGCAGAACCTACGCGTCCCTTCTGCACTGGCACAGCGAGGTGCTCAATAACCCTGACAGTTCCAGGCCAACGTGCGACGCGAGGGCTCACTTTACACCCCGCATCTTTCACCCCTTCCACTCTATTCGAAGGGCAGAGACCGGGACCCCCATGGCAAGTCCTGGCTGTGGTTCGTGGTACCCTTGGCAAGAAGAAAGGCATTCAGGGTCTTTCTTACGGGTCTTAGACGTTTAGTCATGCTGCCCCCGCCTGCCAGCCTGCTCCTCATGCAGTTTAGACTGCGCATTGCGATACCCTCTTCGCCAGTTACCGTGCTTTCAGAAACAGCACCCTGTCATTAAAGTCAGTCTCCTCCATCCACCCACCCAAAGGCCCACCTCTTACCGGTACATCCACCCACCTGTACATGTACACATCCGCCATCTGCCTCTCATCCACCTGCCCATCACCCACCTGTACATCCACCATCTACCTACCCTCTCATCCACCTGCCCATCACCCACCTGTACATCCGCCATCTACCTACCCTCTCATCCACCTGCCCATCCTCTACCTATACATCCATCCATTTATCAACCCACTCCACTATCTACCCATTCATTACCCATCCACCTGTCTAACCTCACCCATCCATCTACCCAGTTACCATCTATGTATTAACTCATCTTCCCATCCTGCAACCCACCCACCTACCCATCACTCATCCAGCTGCCCATCCACCCACCTACCCATTCAACCATTAACTTACCCATCTACTCATCCATCTACCATCTATCCATCCATCCATCTACCCATCCATCCACCCATCTACTCATCCGTCCATCCATCCACCCACCCATCTACCCATCCGTCCATCCATCCACCCCCCCATCTACCCATCCGTCCATCCATCCACCCCCCCATCTACCCATCCGTCCATCCATCCACCCCCCCATCTACCCATCCGTCCATCCATCCACCCCCCCATCTACCCATCCGTCCATCCATCCACCCCCCCATCTACCCATCCGTCCATCCATCCACCCCCCCATCTACCCATCCGTCCATCCATCCACCCCCCCATCTACCCATCCGTCCATCCATCCACCCCCCCATCTACCCATCCGTCCATCCATCCACCCCCCCATCTACCCATCCGTCCATCCATCCATCCATCCATCCATCCACCTACTCATCCGTCCATCCATCCACCACCCATCTACCCATCCGTCCATCCATCCACCCACCCATCTACCCATCCACCCATCCATCCATCCATCCATCCATCCATCCACCCACCTACTCATCCATCTACCTGTCCATCAGCCATCTATTTATAATTATCCGTCTTCTACCTATCTACCCACCCACCCATCCATCCATCCATCCATCCACCCACCTACTCATCCATCTACCTGTCCATCAGCCATCTATTTATAATTATCCGTCTTCTACCTATCTACCCACCCACTCACCACTCATCCATTCATCTATCTACCTGCCCAACTACCCATTCACCAATCCGCCCACACACCCATCCATCCATTTGTCTCATCAGCTTGTACTGGCATCTGCTGTGATCAGAGCCCAGAAGTAGGTAGGCATTACTACGAGAAATGACAGAGAGTAAAGGCACATTTTCTAAAGGGCTACGCATGTGTGCACATGCACACACACGCGCGCGCACACACACACACACACACACACACACCAAAGCCCCAGAAACACACTTTTAATTCAGCACTTGTAAAGCTGTGGGGCCAGCAAGTGATGTGGTGGTTAAGGTGCTGGAATCCCACGTAGCCAATCACGGTTTGAGTCCCAGACCTGGTAACTTGAAGGTCACTCCAGGTATGTGTGTGAACATACTCCAAATCCTGAAAGGAGAATGGAGGAGGAGGGACTGTGGTGTGGCCATCAACTTGCCGGGATGATTTCTCACTTTTCTCTGCCTCTGGGGAGAGCATGCACCCTATGAAACCCTTTAAGAGAGCACTCTTTTAGAAAGTGTGCTTGTGGTGAGTGCTAACTTGATGGGGACTCAGTTGTTGAGGACGCCCCGCTGCCAAGGGCATGGCTCACAGCATGTCTCTGGTCTCTGCTCTACCATTCTTGGCCACAGAGGTTGCAGTGTCCACCCCAGGTGCTCCCCAAAGTGGAACCCCTGCCCCCTGTAGCAGCACATCTGTGGTGTCTGCCTACCGCCAGGTAAGGCTAGGCGAGCCTCGCTGTCCGCTGTCTGGGCCCAGAGGTCAGGGACGTTCAGCCTCAGCGCCCACTGGGAGGATCTGACCTTTTAAGCCCTCGATTTCGCCTCTGGCCTCCCAGGAGTTTTGTGTGCACAGCCTCATGGGACGTTGTGCTAAAATGCAGCTCCTAGGGACACAGTCACCTCGACAGCTCAGAGGTTTGGGTAGGATAACTAGGAGCAACGCAGCGAGGGGCTACAGGCCTTCGACACGCCCACCCCACTCACAGCAAGGTCCTGTCACTAAGCTGCCCGTGTGTCTCCTGGGACGTGGCCATCTATCACTGGTCCGCCGAACCCTGGCACACAAACCACACACACTGACACCCTCATGTGAGATGGTCTTCTAGCAGCCTCTGCTTTCCCTGGCATGCATGTGTGTGCACAAGTATGTGCATGTATGTATGCATGCATGTGTGTTCATGTGTGCACATGAGTGTGTTTACATGTTTGTGTGCCTGTGTATTCGTGTGTGTCCATGTGTGCCTGTACGTGCGTGTGTGTGTGCGTGTACGTGTGTGTGTGTGTGTATGTGCATGAGACCCATCCCACTGATGGGAGCTCAGGAGATGAGATGCCTGGTCCTGCCCCCTCTCCCCTCTCCCCTCTCCTTCCACAGACATACGCTGCGTGTTTTCTTTGTGCCAATGCCCGCCAAGGTCCCTGCTATCGTGGACACTCATCTGTTAAAAGTTTGGAAAATTACAATGAAAACCACTAACACATAGACCATCCAGTGGTGACAGATGTGGTGTGGAGGGTGGGGAGTGGGGAGAGGCATGTTGTGTCCCTAGGACAGTCGGGGACAAGCTCGCTGAGAGGGTGACATTCCCGCGGAGACTGGAGGAGGAGGCACGGCCAGGGGTTGGGAACCCACGCTCGAGGCCGGATAGTAGCGGGTGCAAAGGCCCGGGCAGATCCCACCCGCACACCCGGCTGAGGACGGGAGGCCGGGCTGGCTGGACGGCAGCGAGGACGGGGGCAAGACGGGAGTGAGGAAGGAGGAGGCCCTGACACCATGGGACCCACAGGCGTGAGGACCTCGGGAAGCCCTGTGTATTCTCGGTGGTGGGAGCTCTCCTGACGTGCACCTGTGACAGGACCCCTCCGCAGGGCGAGGCAAGTCAGAGCAGGGTCGTGCCCGACCAGCCAGCCGGCGGGCAGAGTGGGAGCCCCCGGGTTGAGGAGAAGGCTGTTTGGAGGTCTGAGGGACTAGAGGTGAGGTGGCCCAGACAGGAAGGCCCTCACCAGACAGTGATCGGATGGCAAGGCTGCAGCATCTGTGGGAGGCCCTGCAGATATGAGGGACAGGGACAGGGGCCCTCAGCAGCCCCTCGAAGCAGCCGCCCTGGGGTGTTCTGGGAATAATAAGCTCCTGTCCATCACAGGTAGGGCATGTCAGACCACAGCAACAAGGGCAGCACCTGGGTGCTGCAGTGTGTTCTAGGGCCAGACCTGGAGCATCCACGCCCGCCACACACATGCCGGGACACACACTCGGGGTCCCCGCTTCTCCCACCTCAGAGTGCATCTGCGGAAAACTGAGACAGCGAAACAAGGCTAAGGAGGCGGGTGACCCCCGCCAGGGCCAGTGCGGACCACGTGAGCCGGGCTCTGTCCCCCACAGCTGCCCTACGGCTAACAGCCCGAGCAACTCCGCCAGTCGCTGCCTGTCCCTGTCCCCTCGACTCCTTTAGGCCTCTCTCCTTAGATGAAGAACAGAAACACCTGTGGCCACACAATGACACCTCCCACTCCCGAAGGTACTGATGGGGGAACGGGGGCTTTCAGCGGGCCTCTCAGAATGGTCGTAATAGGAAATAATGACGCGTAATTTCTAAAATTACCTCTTCTCATCTGCAAAAGAACCTTCAGGGTTCTCATTAGTGAAAATAACCTTTAAAACTCCTGCGTGTGTGGCGGCAGTCGAAGTCACAAACTAGCTTACGGTGAGAACGATTAGAGCTCGCTCGAGACCTCCCGCGTCACCTCGAAAACCACACACGTGCATTTCATGACCACGCCGGGTCATCTCAAAGCCCCACAGCCAGTCATTCAGAGATGGACGGAAGAGCTGCTCTGTTAAAGTGTGGGCATCCCAGTGGGTGGGAGAAGGGCGCAGGACAGAGCCGTCACCTACCGAGAGCACAGACCTAAGAGTGCCTGGGCTCCGCACTGCACCGCAGGTGCCAGCCGGCCAGCTGCTGGTGCCATTCTAAGTAGCTTCAGTGCCCACATGGGCTCTCACAGGGCAATTCTATGAAATGCCAGGACAGCAGACACCTTCGGCCCAGAGCACGAGATCGACACACAATGATGACGTGTGCAACTGCCACAGCCTGACCCACACGGTCCCCAAAGCAAACACCGCACACTTCAGAGAGTCAGCCATGGTGTGAGGTAGAGTCAACAGAGCGGCTCAGCATGACGGCTGAGCTCCTTACCCTGCATCAATAGGAACATGAGGTCTTCAAAAAGCTCAAGTGGGACCAGCAGTTAGTGTAATGGCTATGTCGCTGGACTCCCATGTAGTCGACCATGGTTCGAGTCCTGGACCCGGTGGCTTAAACTCATGCCGGGTACGTGTGCGTGCATGCCCAAGATCCCGAGAGGAGAATGGAGGAGAAGGGATTGTGGCGTGGCCATCTCCCCTGGGGGGTGATTTCTTGCTGTCTATCTCTCTGTCTCTCTGGCAAGTGCATGCGCCATATAGCAAAAAAAAAAAAAAATCCTCAAGGAAAACATGTATTATGAAAAAACTACATGAATTTCAAAATTATTTTGCACCAAAAAATCTTTAAACTTCAATTCTAATTCCCATGAACTTTGTGAAGTCTCTTTGTATATGCAAGTTTATGGTTTAACTGTATCTGAACACATATCACTAGCACTGTCACCTTCATCACCATTGTCAGTGCCACCTTCAACCTTCAACACCATCAACATCACCATCATCAGGGTCACAGCGCCTTCATCACCGTCAACATCACCAACGTCAGGGCCACAGCGCCTTCATCACCGTCAACATCACCATCGTCAGGGTCACAGCGCCTTCATCACCGTCAACATCACCATCATCAGGGTCACCTTCATCACCATCAACATCACCATCGTCAGGGCCACAGCGCCTTCATCACCATCAACATCACCATCGTCAGGGGCACTGTCAACTCCATTACATCACCTTCATCATATCACCCTCATCATGATCGTCAGGATCACCGTGATCTTCAACAAACATCAACGCCATCACCTGCATCACCGTTACTTTCATCACCACCTGGAACTCTCTGTGCTTATCTATTTATTTAATGTACCTTTAATCACTGTGCATCTTTTCAGCGTAAAAAATGGTCTCTTGCAGTGTGAATGAAGTGCGTATTAGTCAAGTCAGAGAGACGGCCATCCACAGATAACTTTCCATTGTTTCAGTCAATGCTTTTTCTCCCCCCACCCCCCAGTCCCCACCCCCGTATCTTCAGTTGCCCTTCCTGCTAGTGTACCCTCCCCCACCCCTGAGCAACACGCACTGGCGCAGGACGGCGCAAGACCTGCTAGTGAGGGCGTGAGCTGTGGGGGCGCGGGGCCGCGGCTCTGCCCCTCACGTCTGTGCTGCTTCTGTCTGGAGGCCACGCAGTCATTTAACTGCCAGAGCTGAACTGTGGGTACTGGCCAGGGATTCAGATACATTTAGAGGCTCGGTATTTTATTCTATCCTATTTGGATAGGTTTTTTGTTTGCTTGTTTTTGCTATAGGGTGCGTACGCTCACCAAAAAGACAGAGAGAGACAGAAAGTGAGAAATCACCCCCCCAGGGGGAAGGTCACACCACAGTCCTTTCTCTTCCATTCTCCTCTCGGGGTCTTGGGCACACATGCACAGCCGCCTGGCGTGAGTTTAAGCCACTGGTCTGGGACTCAAACCGTGGTTCACTACATGGGAGTCCAGCAACATAGCCATTACGCCAACTGCTGGTCCCTAGTCTGTCCTATTTGAACTTCTGCTTGGGAGGGTGGACATAATCTTGTGTCAGGACCTCATCCATTTTCACCTAAATAATACAAGAAAAATAAAACGTGTCCACGCTCCAATCTGGGGGCAGGGTATCACACGGGAGCGTCGCCGTGCCGCAGACTAGCTGAAGCATGCGCTGTGCTGGTGGGCGCGCTGCTCTACACGTGGGATGCCGACCCACCTGCTCGAATGCCTCTCCTGCCTGCAATGGCGAGGCCAGGAGGGACAGCCTGGGCACTGACCATGGGGTCTGGCTGGCCGGCAGGCACACTCGACTCCCACAACATGAGCTGGGGGCTCAGTACGTCGGCTGACTTGCAGCCAGGAGAGGCAGCCCGGACACACGCAGGGTGGCAGAGCCTGACTAGAATGAACCTGGGGGGACGGTGCTAGGCGGCCACGTTATCTGCAGGAGCTAGAGGAGCAAGTCCAGCAGCGTGCGGCCCCCTCTGACAGACAGCGCTGACAGCCAGGCCTGGAAACACTGATCTAGACGCCCACAGTAGGAGCCTGGTTATGGTCAGACCCACGCTGACTGCGGCCTGGCACTCCAGGGCCGCCGCCCCAGGCCTGCTCTGCGGGGACACACTGACCCGCTCACATATGGGCCTGGGCAGTCCCTACTCCTCTTTACGCCAGCCTGTGGCTCCCCAGGACATGGCATAGCATCACCTTCTCAGGTTGCAGAGGAGACTGGCGCCAGGACAGGGGCGGTGACACCGCGAGTGGGCCCGGGAGGGAAGCACTTGCTCAGCTGCTGCAGCTTTATGTCAGCGCCGACGGGAGAGCCGAAGACGGAGTGTTAGGGACACCAGGACTGGTTCGGAGGGTACGCGGTCCATTCCGCGCCAGAGCCCAACATGTGAGTTTTTGCCAGGGATTCAGACACATTTAGCCAAGCGAGCAGTTAGCTCGAGGGTGCTCTGATAACAGTCAGTCTGCACAGGGCAAATCACAAACCCACATGCCATTAGAGGCCTGCCTGGCCAACAAGCAGACTGCTGAATACGAACCCACAGGAGAGCAGTGAGCTCACGGTCCTGGGACGGGCCACGGGGAGGGGTGAGATCACAGTCCTGGGACGGGCCACGGGGAGGGGTGAGATCACAGTCCTGGGACGGGCCACGGGGAGGGGTGAGATCACAGTCCTGGGACGGGCCACGGGGAGGGGTGAGATCACAGTCCTGGGACGGGCCACGGGGAGGGGTGAGATCACAGTCCTGGGACGGGCCACGGGGAGGGGTGAGATCACAGTCCTGGGACGGGCCACGGGGAGGGGTGAGATCACAGTCCTGGGACGGGCCACGGGGAGGGGTGAGATCACAGTCCTGGGACGGGCCACGGGGAGGGGTGAGATCACAGTCCTGGGACGGGCCACGGGGAGGGGTGAGATCACAGTCCTGGGACGGGCCACGGGGAGGGGTGAGATCACAGTCCTGGGACGGGCCACGGGGAGGGGTGAGATCACAGTCCTGGGACGGGCCACGGGGAGGGGTGAGATCACAGTCCTGGGACGGGCCACGGGGAGGGGTGAGATCACAGTCCTGGGACGGGCCACGGGGAGGGGTGAGATCACAGTCCTGGGACGGGCCACGGGGAGGGGTGAGATCACAGTCCTGGGACGGGCCACGGGGAGGGGTGAGATCACAGTCCTGGGACGGGCCACGGGGAGGGGTGAGATCACAGTCCTGGGACGGGCCACGGGGAGGGGTGAGATCACAGTCCTGGGACGGGCCACGGGGAGGGGTGAGATCACAGTCCTGGGACGGGCCACGGGGAGGGGTGAGATCACAGTCCTGGGACGGGCCACGGGGAGGGGTGAGATCACAGTCCTGGGACGGGCCACGGGGAGGGGTGAGATCACAGTCCTGGGACGGGCCACGGGGAGGGGTGAGATCACAGTCCTGGGACGGGCCACGGGGAGGGGTGAGATCACAGTCCTGGGACGGGCCACGGGGAGGGGTGAGATCACAGTCCTGGGACGGGCCACGGGGAGGGGTGAGATCACAGTCCTGGGACGGGCCACGGGGAGGGGTGAGATCACAGTCCTGGGACGGGCCACGGGGAGGGGTGAGATCACAGTCCTGGGACGGGCCACGGGGAGGGGTGAGATCACAGTCCTGGGACGGGCCACGGGGAGGGGTGAGATCACAGTCCTGGGACGGGCCACGGGGAGGGGTGAGATCACAGTCCTGGGACGGGCCACGGGGAGGGGTGAGATCACAGTCCTGGGACGGGCCACGGGGAGGGGTGAGATCACAGTCCTGGGACGGGCCACGGGGAGGGGTGAGATCACAGTCCTGGGACGGGCCACGGGGAGGGGTGAGATCACAGTCCTGGGACGGGCCACGGGGAGGGGTGAGATCACAGTCCTGGGACGGGCCACGGGGAGGGGTGAGATCACAGTCCTGGGACGGGCCACGGGGAGGGGTGAGATCACAGTCCTGGGACGGGCCACGGGGAGGGGTGAGATCACAGTCCTGGGACGGGCCACGGGGAGGGGTGAGATCACAGTCCTGGGACGGGCCACGGGGAGGGGTGAGATCACAGTCCTGGGACGGGCCACGGGGAGGGGTGAGATCACAGTCCTGGGACGGGCCACGGGGAGGGGTGAGATCACAGTCCTGGGACGGGCCACGGGGAGGGGTGAGATCACAGTCCTGGGACGGGCCACGGGGAGGGGTGAGATCACAGTCCTGGGACGGGCCACGGGGAGGGGTGAGATCACAGTCCTGGGACGGGCCACGGGGAGGGGTGAGATCACAGTCCTGGGACGGGCCACGGGGAGGGGTGAGATCACAGTCCTGGGACGGGCCACGGGGAGGGGTGAGATCACAGTCCTGGGACGGGCCACGGGGAGGGGTGAGCTCACGGTCCTGGGACGGGCCACGGCTCACGGTTCAGGTAGAGCTGAGTGGCCGTTCAGCAGATGCTGTGGAGGTTTCTCAGGGCTGGGCCGAGGTCACACTTTGAATCTGAAACACCACCTCTCGCTGGCGCAGAAGTGGGGGGAGCTGCCTCAGCTCTTGAGGGGCGTGACAGCGGCAAGGCAGAGCAGCCAGGGTCCCCAGCACACACAGCTGCCGCCACCCCACATCTGGGCACCCTCCCGGGTTCCATGTCGGGGCTAGGCCGTCCGGAGCTCTCCCAGTGTCTGAGCCACAGGCCAACACTGCCGCCCCGGCCCGTCCTGCCCTTCCCCTGTGGAAGAAGTGGGTGCACGCGGCCCCCACTGGTGATGGCCAACTCTGGGCCTCAGTCAGGCCGCACTTGGCGTGGGACCTTCATGGGCGCCCTCCCCCTCCTCAGCTCAGGTGCTCTTGGCTCCAGGGAGGGCGCGGGTCCGGGGCACGTGTCAATAGTTTCCCCACAAATGAGACTCCCAGGCGGCTGTGCTCCAGCGAGTCAGGGCCCTCCCTGCCTGGTGCCGGTGGTTCTGGAAGCCCGCGGGTGCAGCCTGGGGTGGGGCCGGTGCGTCCTCGGCCTACCCGGATCTCCATGGTCTCTCCAACAGTGAGCGAGGCAGCAGGTGCCACCCTTCCTGTGACAATGACCTTCTCCAGGTGATGGCACACTTAAGTCTGGGTTTTCTACACCATCATCCTCATTCTCACCACGAAAAGCAAAAGCCTTGGTCCGTACTCCCTGCCCGGGGGAGCTTGCAGACCGATCCCGCCAGCACAGGACAGAAGACACCACGCGGCAAGCGCGGGCTGCAGGGCCACCGGGCATTCAGGGAGGACTGAACACACTCATCTCACCTCTCGCCCTGGAGGAGGTGAGAGAGTCAGCGAGCCTCACGGGCAGCTGCCTAGGAAGTGCCTCCTGAGTGCACGGACCAGTGGCTCAGTGTGCCCAGGGCTGCGCAGCCAGGGACAGAGCCTGGGGCAGCCCGTGAGGGACGTGGAGGGAGGCTGAGATCCCGGCCGCTGCCTCCAGGCAGGCGCCAACCTCACTAATGTCATGCACAGTCTCAGCCGGCACTCCCTTCCCTCAACGCCCACCATTTACCCAAGACAAGACAACAGCACAGCCTCCCGCACAGCCACGCTCCCTTCCCCGCAACGACCCTCGTGTCTCACGCCTCCCGTGGGAAAGTGCCACGCCGCCTGGCGAGAGGGGGTGCTCAGGTGGGAGGCAGTGATGAGCAGAGGCCACACAAAGCCACCACGGTCTGTTCGCCACTTAGACAGCCGAATACTGAGTCGGAGCGACTCTCAGGCCTTTTTTCGTTTCTTTTTTTGAAGAGGTTTTTGCTATAGGGCGCGTGCGCTTGCCAGAAATACGGAGAGAGACAGAGAGCGAGAAATCACCCCCAGGGGGATGGCCACACCGCAATCCCTTTTCCTCCATTCTCCTCTCGGGATCTTGGGCACGCACACACACACACACACACACATGTGCCCAGCGTGAGTTTAAGCCACCGGGTTCGGGACTCGAACCGTGGTCGACTACATGGGAGTCCAGCGATACAGCCATTACGCTAACTGCTGGTCCCATCGAGCCTTTTTTTCAAGTTTCTGCTATGGGGCACATGCATTTGCTAGACAAAGTGAGAAGTCACCCCTTGGGGGCATGGCCATGCTGTGATTCACTCTCTTTCATTCTCTCAGGATTTGGGGCATGTATGCACAAGCACCCAGCATGTGTTTCTTTTTTTTTTTTTTTGAGAGATTTTCACTGTAGGGTGCGTGCGCTCACCAGACAGACAGAGAGAGACAGAGAGACAGAAAGCGAGAAATCACCCCCCAGGGGGGATGGTCACGCCGCAATCCCTTCTCCTCCATTCTCCTCTCGGGATCTTGGGCACGCACGCACACGCGCCCGGCGTGAGTTTTAAGCCACCGGGTCCGGGACGTGAACCGCGGTCGACTACGTGGGAGTCCAGCAACATAGCCATTACGCTAACTGCTGGTTCCCCCCAGCATATGTTTCAAGCCACTGAGTCTGGGATTTGAAACACGCAGTCGGCCACGTGGGACCCACACCTTAACCTCCATGTCACCTGCTGGCCCCAACTGAGGCTGTTTTTAAAAGCTGGCAGACTGTTTGAACAGGTGGTGTCAGCAAAGGGCAGCCCCATTCGAGCTGGCCCCACCATGGGCGGTCTCAGGGAAAGGCGTGGAACTGAAGAGCTTGCTGCATCGTGGGGCAGGGGCCAGGAAACACCCTCAAGCCGCGGGCGACCGTGAGGGAGAGTCGTGTGAAGCAGTGCTGGAGCCTGCCAGACAGCCGGTGGCTTCGAGGGGACCCTGCACACTCATGCAGCTTCGGACTGGGGACTGCGGAGGACAGCGCACAGGCCATCAGCAGGGGACCAGCGGGAGGGTGAGGCACGTGACCGTGGCCGGTGAAAGCCCACGCCTGGCCCAAGCGTTCACGACCAGAGTTCCAGGAAACTGTGTGGGTGACACCGACGGCAGAACTGTGCCAGGGCCACGCCCCGCCCTGCCCTGTCGGCACCTGGCACCTTCGTCAGTAAGGCCACACAGCTGCGCACGTGGGGAGGGCTGAGGAAACGGGACGGTGACGGTGCAGCACTCGGGCGGCCCCGCCCCTCGGCCCACCCGTGCTGCTCCCAAGTGGCCAGACAGCCACCCCCTTCTGCCAGCGCAGAGGTGGTGTGAGGGCCAAGGCCCTGGCGGGGCACGCCGCGTGCGCCTGGCCACCCTAGGAGGGAGGTGTGGATGTTACCCTTCTGCCAGCGCGGAGGGGTGTGAGGGCCGTGCACACCAGGTCCACCCGGCCACCCTGGGGAGGTGCGGACGGAGCTCAGGAAAGGGGTGTGCGGAAGCCAGGAAGAACCCCGGGGGAGGCTCACTCACCGTCGCCCATGCTGGGGGCACCTCTGGACTCTCCGGGAGGTAGAGGCCACTTCTGGGGTCCTGCCAGTGCCCAGAGAGGCGGTGGTGCTCTGGGGGGCAGGTGTAGAAGGTCCCGCGGCCCTGGGTCGCCCTCCCTGGGAGCCATGAGGGGCCGCTGAGCAGCATAGGTGCCGAGAGCCGCCATCGGATGCCGTCGGTCCAGGGCGCCGTCCACCTTCGGGCTGAGCTCATCCGGCTGGAGCCGGCTGCGGGGCCGCAGCGGGAGGTCTTCAGGGTACGTGGCCCAGGGCCCAGGAGGGTAGGTCAGCGCTGCGGCGAGGGCCACACCGGCCAGGGTGTCCTGGGAGAGGCTGTCGTCGCCCTGGAGGAGGCAGAGGAACACAGCGAGGTCGGCCGTGGCCTCACCACGGGCCCTTATCCTCACCGCACAGCCCACCAGGTCTGGACTCCAGCTCGCTCCTCCTGGGGTCCTGGAACATGTCACCGAGCTGTCACTCATGTGCCATTCAGCCCCCTGCTCGGCGTGCAGACATCAGCTCCGATTTCCCTGAAGAGCCTGCGTGCACCCCGCTCCCCTGCCCCTGCTCCTGTCTGCTCCCACGCTGGGTGGGGCGCCTGCCTCAGGTTGGGCTCACCGCACCGGGCATGCTCTCGGGGGGTTCCGTGTGGCCGGAATTCGACTTTCAAGTCCTTTCTCCCAGGAGCAAGAAAGCCGGAGACAGAGTAAAAACACCCACGGGTCTCCACCCGTGGCCTGCCCGTGCCCAGGGCTTTGGGTCCCACTGCAGCGCCACCCTGTGGCCCCTGAGCTTCCTTTCCAGGGCTGAGGGACCTCCCAGCGGGCATGCGACCACCTCCCTTCACCCGTTACCCTCCGGTGGGCCCGGGCTGCCCTTTCTGGCTATTCGGAGCACTGCCACCACATGTGTGGCTTCCCCAGTATTTCCTCAGCACGTGACACGGCTGGGTCACGTGACACTGCCACATTTAACTCCAAGTGTCATGTCGGTTCCCAGCACAGCCGAGCCACCACAGGCCCCACGGCCACGCAGAGGCTGTATCCCCGCCTCCCGCCACTCCTGGTACCGCCCAGCTTCCTGTGGCCGGGAGGCCTGGCCGGGCTGAGGGCTGAGATGGCGACCAGGGCTACGGACGTCGCCTGTACCGCGGCCCCTAAGTCTTCTTTCCAGAACTTCTGCTCAGCATCCTCCCTGCACTGGTGTTTCTGGTAATTTCAGAAAGCAGCGCCTGGGCCAGCCCTGTGGCCTAGCGGTCAAGGGAGCTGAATTCCTAGTGGCTGGTGGTGGTTCAAATCCCAGCCTCGGAGGTTTAGAAAGCACGCCATGTGCGTATGCACGTGAGCCCCAGACCCTGACAATCAATGGAGGAGGGACTGCAGCATGGTCATGCCCCCCGGCCCCCACAGCCAGCTGGGGCCACGGTCGTGTGCACCAGCGTGTACAAGTGGACGTGGGACCACGCCGAACCCCACGAGGCTCCAGCGTCACGGAGCAGCACACCACGCTGTGCCCTGCAGCAAGCTGCCCGCGCTCCTAACAGCAGAGACCCGCACCGAGACGCTACGGCCTCTCCTCTCACAGGCACCGTGCCATGACTCACCAGCATGCCGGCTCTGCGCCCTTCCGCTGAGCCCCACAGACATCCCTCCTCGCACGAGGAGGCCTCCCTGGGGACACCCTCCCCCGTCTCTGCCGCTTGACAAGCAGGGTCCCAGGGTTGCCATCTCCGCCAGCACAGCCACCCCCCCCGCATCGGAACCTCCATGCCGTGACTATGGCTCCAGCAGAGCCCCGTGGACAAGCGTGGATTCCTGACTGTGAGACTGGGAACCCGGGCTGTGCAGAGCTCACGTAGCCCCGATGCTGCCGTTTCCCTGGACCTCCCGGATTGTGGGGTGCTCGGCCTGGTGTTGAGTGAAGGTGCAGAGCTACCGCCGAGCACACGGCACACGGTTCGGACCCCGAGTCTGGCTCCATTACAGAATGTCTGGGTTAGCCTTCAGAGACGCACTTCCAGGCTGGAAGCTGGGCAGTGCTGAGAGTCCTAGTATAGCCTCCACCCCCGTGTGCAAATGCAGGAAATCAGCCCGTGGAGAATATTTTCTGTCAAAGGAGACGGGATGTTTTCTCTATGGCCTTCAGGTATTATTTATTGAATGATGGAAGTTTATCATCCAAAGTGCTTAATTTTGTTCAAGGACTAGCTGAAACCAACTGCTCCTCTAGAAAAGAGAAAGTAAGACATGATAGAGGGAAAGAAGGGGAGAGGGAGGAATGAAATGCACCCCACGGAGCCCTCCGGCCCTTCGCACGGATGTGGACGGTGTCAGGCCCTCCTGAGACGCTGTCTCTGGACGGCTGGCCTGGTCCCCACACGGGACAGGCTGTGTCCAAATGCCTCACTCAATCTTCTCGCAGTCTCTCCTCTCTTCTACAAATGCAGGTCTTACATGGGAGCCGGCTGCAGGGCTCTGGGTGGGGCTGCTCCGGGCCTACCCAGTGCATCGTGGACTCACAGCGGAGAGTCTGTGTGCTGGACTGGGCTCAGCGTCCACCTGCTGTCCATCTACCTCTGGATCAGATCCCAGGGAAGAGGGACTGAGAATGCCTTGTAGGCAGCAGAGTGCAGCCTGCGGAAGGGTGGAGCACCTCTGCTTGCACGAGTCTACCAGGTCCTCTGCAAGTCACGCAGGCACTGTGGGGCCCTCAAGGGGTTAACTGTGGTCTTGGGGTGAGACCACCATCCATGACCAAGAGGGCTGGGGTGGGAAGGCGAGCAGCAAGGAAAGGCAGCCCATGGCATTGGCCGTCTTGTGGCTTTGAGCCTCCAAAGGGAAGTGCCGGGCCCTGAAGCTTCCTGGGTTTGATCCCACCTCGGAGGCCACAAGATCAGGGCTCACTGCTTAGAGGAGTAGCGAGCCTCCACGAC
>NW_006159574.1:2882387-2893423 GCF_000334495.1 Tupaia belangeri chinensis
AAACACCGCAGCACAGCAAAGGGAGGCAGCGGCCACTGCTGCGGCTGCAACACGCCCTCTGTCCACCTCCTTATGCAGTCGGCACATCCGAGCAACGGAGGGGCCACACAAGAGCTTCTCCTTCCATGCTGAGCGTGGGTTTAGAATTCCAGGAATCACTCTCAAACCCCTTCTCTTGAAGATGTTTCAAGTCTCAGTCCAGCACGGATATGATGTGGAGTTTCCTAAAATAACTCCGAGTAACCTAACCATAACCCCCAAGCCTGAAAACCAGCAACCTGAAAGCGTGGGCCTCAGTCGCTTCCGGCACGTGGTATGGACACTACTGGCTGTAAACGCTTCCAACTCCCTGCAGGAGAGACCACCCTGGGTGCCCGCGGTGTGGCCCTCTGCGTGGGTGTGTCTGAGAACTGCCGAAGTGTGCTCAGATGCGAGCCGAAATGCTGCTGCCCGGGCGCTCTCCTTAACTCACAGTGTTTCCACAAGGAGGGAACAGAACTCACTTGCCTTCACACCAAGAAAGCCAACAGAACAGGGTCCTTTGGGGAGACCGGCCTGTTCTGTCAGCCAGCTCTGTGGGTCGTGGGTAACCTGCCTCCTTACTAACCTCTGAGCTTCACCTGTCACTGGCAAAACTAGGAAGAATGATTCTCTTTTCTTTAAAAGCAACCGTGAGGGCTGGGGAGAGTTTAGGTAATGCCTCGTCCAGCACAGGGCTCACCGCGGTTAGCGGGTAAATGACAGTTACTGTCGGCACCACACCACCACCTTGCCCTCATCGAGAGCAGCCTCACCTCTGTCACCACCAGTCCATGGCCACCAGCACCACCACCAGCAGCACCACCACCAGCAGGACCACCAACTGCGTCAGCTCTCCAGTCAACAGCAGGACCACCAGCAGCAGCACCACCAGCACCACTACCGGCAGCACCACCACCATCACCACCAGCAGCAGGACCACCACCTGCATCAGCTCTCCAGTCAACAGCAGCAGCACCAGCAGCAGCAGCAGCACCACTACCGGCAGCACCACCACCATCACCACCAGCAGCAGGACCACCACCTGCATCAGCTCTCCAGTCAACAGCAGGAGCAGCACCAGCAGCAGCAGCAGTAACATCACAACATTTCTGCCACTTGTGCTGAGACCACCCTGGATGGGAGAAGGGTGACTTAGACATGTCCTGTCTTCAAACAGCTTGCAGACTGAAATGGGTGCTAAGTCATAGACACTAAGAACCGTAATTAAAAGGAAACTATGAGCAAGGCTCAGAGGCACAATGCTGGTTTGGGGAAGAAGTAACTTCGTTCAGCTGGGAAGCTGGGACCCAGGACCTGTCCTGGACCAGCTGACAGGCTTTGCAGTCATGCCCTGCATGTCGTCTCCTGCCTGCGGAACAGCGGGACGTGGTGGGAGTGCTGCCCCGCTCCCTGCGTGCTGTGGCCAGAGCGGCAGAGCTGCCAGGCAGGCCGCCTTCCTCTGATGGACATGCCTTCGATGTGCCGCCCTACTCCCAGCTCGCGCAATTATGGGCCAGACTGACAGGAAGGCCTGCAGGTCCTGGGAGCCACATGCCAGTGGCCATGAGTGGGTGAGGCTTCCATCTGTCCACCGGCTGCTCATGCTCATCACATATCCTCTCGTGCCAAGGATCCCAAACAAATTAGGACACCCAGATCGGGACATCTTCTGACCACATGACACACATTTTCTGCAGTCTGCTCACAGCCTGAAGGCAGTGCTGACAGGCACGCTGATCAAGACAGGCTTGCTGCCAGCCTGACGGAGCCCACAGCAGTGGGGCACCCCGGGCTCCTAGTGAGACGGCAGTGGGAGGCCACTGGACACACTGCCGCTTGGAAGCTCAGGCCAGGGTCTTGGAACCCTCAGCTCCAGCTCGTTAAATGCAGAGCCAAGACTACTCTGCTGTGCCTGTCTGTGCTCAGGCCGTGGCAGGGAGCCGGTGACTTGTTACTCTGTCTCTCAGTCTTCTTCTCCAAACCTCTCTGTCTCTGTCTCTCCTTAGCTCTCCCCTTGACTGTCTATTCTCCATTTCTCTCTCTCTCTGTTTCCCCCTCTTTTGTCTGGCTCTCTGTATCTCTGCGTCTATTTCTGACTCTTTCTCTTTGATGTCTCTGTCTCCTTCTCTGTCTCATCTCTATTTCTTTCTGTCTCTCCTGTGTCTCATGCTGTAGAAGGTGTCAGTGTTTAATAGTGCTCAGGCTGGTGGTGGCCCGCCGTGTGCAGGAGAAGTGCAGGTCTTGGGACCAGCAGCTGGCGTAATGGCTGCGTCGCTGGACTCCCATGTAGTTGACCACAGTTTTGAGTCTCGGACTCAGTGGCTTAAACTCGTGCTGGGCGCGTGTGCGTGTGTGCCCAAGATCCCGAGATAAGAATGGAGAAGAAGGGATTGCAGCGTGGCCATCACCCCGGGTGGTGATTTCTCGCTTTCTGTCTCTCTGTCTCCCTCTTTCTGGAGAGCGCACACACGCTATAGCAAAAACCTCTTAAAAAGAAAAAAAGAGAGAGACACGCAGGTCTTCAGCTGACAGCGCTGTCACCAGGACACAGCCCCACGGTCGGAAGGCAGAGGAGCCCCGCTCCGGGTATGCCGTGCCGTCTCTGAGGACCTGGAGCTTTCATTAGAAACCAGGGCCGACTGTGCACTCTGACGTGGAGACTGAGAAGGCAGAGGACAGCGAGGCACTGAAAATGGTTATGAGTGCTGGAGACCACGCGGGAGGGGGAGTGAGGAAAGGAACCAAGGAGGAGAACAGACCAGACCTTTACGGGACACGGAGATGAATGATTACCTGCTGATGATAATATGTTTTGTATCCTTCCCTGGACGGGTGTGAAGTGTATTCATGTTGAGTAAATTCAACTGACAAGCTAAGTGATGTAGAGTGATTAAATGTATAAATTAAAATAATTTTAAAAAGCCAGTCCCTGAAGTTTCCTGCGAGTTCACAAACTCTGAGGCTGAAGAGGTGTTAAATTCTAAACCACAGACCAGCGAAGTTTGCAGAAAGCTGACAGGAACGTGTGGCAGGGGTGTTACCTTGGGGGCTCTGCAGAGGGGCAGGATTTGCTGGCGTGGGATCTTCTGAGGAGACGGCGGTGGCCTGAAGCGATACTGCTGCCCCTGCACCTGCCTGCCCTCGCCCTCTTTCCTCCCCTTCACACCGCTTCATTCTGCTCCCCTGGTTTCCTTCCGCCCTTCCTGCAGCTGCACCCTACGGCCTCACACCCGGCGGGTAACGGAGGACAGACGGCTGGCGCTCTGCTCCAGGAGCTGCCTGCCTGTCCCGTGCCAGTACATGCTGTTTCGATGATCACAGCTTTGTCATGTACTCTGAGGCCAGGTGATGGGCCTACTTTATTCTTTTTGCATAGTATTGCTTTGGCAAAAAAAAAAATCAATTCGACTAAAAGATAGGCAAATGAACTGAACAGACAACTGTTCAAGGAAGAACTACAAATGGCCAAAAAGCAGATGAAAAAAAGGCTCAACACCTCTTATAATTAGAGACATGCAAATCAAAACCACAATGAGATGCCACTTATCCCAGTCAGAATGGCTAAGATTAAAAATAAAGGAGGTAAGAGCTGGCGAGGCTGTGGTGAAAGGGAGCCCTCCTACACTGCTGCTGGGAATGTGAGCACAGCCACTGTGGAGAACCCATGGAGGCTCCTCGCAAAACCTACAGCCAGAACTGTTACACGACCCAGCAACTCCACTCTTAGGTACTTATCCAAAGGACAGGACAACAGCTGGAAAAGCACTGGCACATCCATGTTTATTGCTGCGTTATTCACGAGTGCTAGGAAATGGAACCAACCCAGATGTCCAAGAACTGATGAGTGGACGGAAAGACTGTGGCACAGGTACTCTTGGAGTACTACTCAGCTGTGAAAAGCAAGACCCTGACATTTAATACCAAGTGGACGAACATGGCAGATTTAATGCTAAACGAAGCAAGTCAGACTATGAAAGGCAGGCACTGTGTGTCCCCACTTAATATACACAAACGTCTGCACTCTGAGGCAGAAGCGAAAGATCGGGAGGTGTAATAGCAGCGAGGGTAACGGTAGATACTAGAGTACCGGAGGGGGCGGGTAAGGGAGTGGGTAATAGGGGGTAGGGGTGAGGGGTGGGGGAAATTCCCATCACATTTCACAGACACAGAAATGAGTGACCGGCCAATGACAGCGTGTATGGTCAGGTCTTGGACTTGAGTGAGATGCACTATGCTCATGCCGGGAAGACCACGCACGCCGTAAAGGTGTCCGGTGAGAACATGTAAATAAAGATTTTATAAAATAAAGAATGAGTTCTGAGTTGGAGCAGAGAGCCCCAACCCTGTTCCTCCTACTCTGAACAAGCACAGACACGAGCAGGTCGGTTGCCTCCGAGGCCCTCCTGGAAGACAGACGACAGTTACAAAGTGGCTCATCACACGCAGGGCTGCCACCGGCTGGCTTTTTATGCGTTCGGTCCTTTTCAGCCTCTCAGCAACGTTACGGTGCGGACATGACAGTCCACGTTGCAGACAAGGAGCCCAGGCCACCAGCGAGTGCCGGCAGAGCTGGGCGTGGAGGGCTGACTGCAGCTGGCCGTGCTCCTGGCTCACAGCGCAAGCTCCTCCTTGGCCCGCCTGGAGCACAGCATGACTACGCTTCACTGAGTTTGCAAACAGTGACCTTGGCTTCTGGTTTTAATAAAAACACGGAAAAACGAACAAGATCTCCAGGATTCTGATTTCAGCTCTACTTTATTAAAGGTTGAAAGTGAGTATTTTGGTCATCTTGCTTAGCCTCAGTCTCCCTGCCTGAGCAGCGGAAGGGCTGAACTAAGGCCCGCTGGGGCCTGCTTACCCTAACGCCCCCAGGCCCCTGCCGGCGGTAGGCCTTGGGTGATGAGGCTGTCCAGTGTTTTCTTCGTCCACCCTCAGTCAGCCCTAAGAATCCAGCTGGGAGGAGAGGCAACGACAGTTGGGGTATACCCAGGTGGCCTCAGCCCACGGTGACATGAGAACTTAAATGAGAGCAAAGAGAAAACAATGTCTTCTGTCCACATAGAGCTCAGCACTGAAGAAAACTAACACGCTCTTTGGCATCATGTGTGTGTTTACACACTGTCTACCATTAGCCAATCAGCAGCAGGTGGCAGGGCTGGCTACATCCTCCAGAGAAGTGCCGACCACCAGGCCTCATCCACGGAAAGAACTCCTCACAGGACAACAGAACAGACGCAGGAAGGGGATAGAAACATGCTTGCAGTCACATTGCAAATAGGGTCACTGTGATCCTCAGCATTTTTACATCTGCCACAGCTGGGACAGGCAAGCTGCTGGGTGACAGGTAGATATTAAGCAGGTTGGTTGCACATGGCTTTCTGCAAGCTGAGCTGGGCTCTTTTACGTTACTACGAGTATTCGGTGGAAGAAGGACAAATGGTTGCCCGGCAGGAACGCTGGGTGATACTCCAAGTAACTGTGGCCGGCATGCAGTGAGCTCTCGCTCGTGTGTGAGGGTAAGGACAGCACCCCACCTCTGAGGACGGTTCCGCTCCTAGAGCTCAGCTGCCACTAACAGTCGGTTCAGGTAACAGCGTGAATAGCACCTTTTCTTCTTCATCCTCTCCCCACCAGCCCCAAATCAAATGTCTGTCATAAACGTGGCACACAAAACACTATGACCATGGCCCTTACGCTCTGTGGCTTTGCGTGTGTTGTTCCTGGTGGGACAGCTAGGTAGCAGGTATGGAGGAAACCTGTGTCCCCACACAGCCTCTTCAGGGGCACCTTTTCAGAAATGAAGGGGTAGGAGAGATGGGCTTATTGGTAGACATGAGAGTTGCTTCCAGTTTGGGACTGTTAGGAATAAAACTGCTGTAAATGAATGTGTTACCCCTTTTGTGGCTGAATAATATTCCACTGTATATTCATGCCACATCTTAGGCCATTTATCAGCTGCCGATTTCATATCGTGGCCGCTGTCACAGTGCTGCGATAAACTTGGGCGTGCTTACATGTCCTTAATATACAAACATCCTTTCTTTTGGACACATATCCATCGTGTTATTACTGGGTCATAAGCTAGTTCTATTTTTAGAGTTTTGAAGAAGTCTCATTCTGTCTCCCACCAAGGCCATATTAATTTATATTCCCACCAACAGAGCAAGACGGTCCCCTGGACTAGGGACCACACCACTAGCACGCGTTTGTTTTAAACAGTGATTCTAGCTTGGGTGAGGTGGTAATCTTGCTTTAGCTTCGATATGTATTTTTATGATAATTAGTGATGTTGAGCTTTCTTTCATATATTTGTTGGCCAAGTGTATGTCATTTTTCAAGAACTGTTCAGCTCAATTGCCCATTTTAAAACAGATTTTTTTTTTTTTAGATGAGCTGATTTGGTACTTTGCATCTATAGAAATGCCTATCACAAGTACAATTTGCAATTTCCCCCTATTCTGTAGGTTGTTCCACCGCTCTGTTAACAGTTTCCTTTACCATAAAAAGATTTAGTTTGAAATAACCCCATTTGTCTTTTTCGCTATTGTTGCCTGTGTGTAAAGGATCTTATTTAGAAAGATCATGGCATAGACCAAAGTCCTGAAGCATTTACCCTACGTTTTATTCTAGTAATGTCATGGTTTCAGGTCTTACATTTAAGTCTTAAATCCAGTTTGAGTTCATTTAGGTTTATGCTGAAGAACAATGACCTAATTTTTTTCTTCTGCATGTGGATATCTAATACTCGCCATCATTTATTGAGAAGACTATACAATCCACAATGTTTTTAGGACCTTTGCTAAAAATAAGTTAGCTGTGGGAACAGCAGATGGCGTAATGTCTATGTCGCTGGACTCTCATGTAGTCAACCATAGTTTGAGTCCCGGACTCAGTAGTTTAAACTCATGCTAGGCATGTGTGCATGTGTGCTCAAGATCCTGAGAGGAGAATGGAGGAGAAGGGATTGTGGCATGGCCATCCCCCCCCCCCAGGGGGTGATTTCTCACTTTCTGTCTCTCTCTTTGTGGCATGTGCCCTATAGGAAAAAAAAATAACCTGTCCAAAAAAAAAAAAAGTTGGCTCTATGTATATGGATTTATCTCTGGGTTCTCTATTTGTGTTTGATTGGCCTATGTGCTTTTTTAAAATCCCCTCTACCATGCAATTTTGGTTACTATAGTTTTGTGGTATATTTTGAAGTCAGGCAGTATGACGCTTCCAGCTTTGATATTGCCCAGGACTGCTTTGGCTGTTTGGACTTTTTCCTGATTCTACATGATTTTTTTAAAAAATATTTTTGTAAAACATACCATTGGTATTATGATAGAAATTACAGTGATTTGCAGATTGATTTGGATAGTACAGACATTTTAACAAAGTCAGTTCTTTCAATCCATTAACTTGGAATATCCTTCCATTTCTTTGTCATCTTCCATTTCTTTCATTAGTGTTTTATAGTTTTCATTGTTGAGCTCTGTTATTTCCTTAATTAAATTTACATCAGAGTATTTCTTTTTGAAGCTATAATTAATAAAACTGCTTTCTGTTTTGTTATTGGCAAACAAGAATGCTATTGATTTGTGTAAGTTGACTTAGTATCCTAAAACTTTAAAAATTCTTCCATCAGTTCTAAGAGGGTTTTTTGTTGTTGGTGGTGGTGGTTTTTTTAGGTTTTTGCCATAGGGAGTGTGCACCTCCGGGCAGGGGGTGGGAGGATGGCCATGCTGCAATCCCTTCTTCTCACTCTCCTCTTGGAATTTTGACCATGCAGGCACACATAGCCAGTGTGATTTTCAAGCCACCAGGTTCAGGACTTGAACCACGGTTGACCATGTAGGAATCTAGCAGTTTAATCACCATGCCATCTGCTGACCCCTCCGGTGAGTTTTTTAGATTCTTCTCTATATATTTACATCATCTGTAAATAGGAATAATTTGGAGTCCTTAATTTATTTCTCTTGCTTAATTGCTCTAGCTAAGACTGTCAGCACTGTGTTAAATGAGAGTGGAGAAAGTGTACATCCTTGTCTTATTCCAGTTCTGAGATAAAAAGCTTTCACCTTTTCTCCATTCAGTATAATGTTAGTTGTGGGTCTGTCATGTTATATGACATTCACTGTGTTGCAGTATGTTTTTCATAATCAAGGTTATAGTGATAGATGAAGATTTACTCCTCATTTTGTTAATTGTTTTGTGATTGTTCTCTGTGTCCTTTGTTCCTCTTTGAACAAAGAGAGGATCTTTGAATGCCTCTCTAGGTTTGGAAAGTTTTCTTCCAAGATTTCATGAACTAGATTATCAATGCCCTTATTACCCCCCCCCAGGGGGTGATTTCTCACTTTCTGTCTCTCTCTTTGTGGCATGTGCCCTATAGGAAAAAAAAATAACCTGTCCAAAAAAAAAAAAAGTTGGCTCTATGTATATGGATTTATCTCTGGGTTCTCTATTTGTGTTTGATTGGCCTATGTGCTTTTTTAAAATCCCCTCTACCATGCAATTTTGGTTACTATAGTTTTGTGGTATATTTTGAAGTCAGGCAGTATGACGCTTCCAGCTTTGATATTGCCCAGGACTGCTTTGGCTGTTTGGACTTTTTCCTGATTCTACATGATTTTTTTAAAAAATATTTTTGTAAAACATACCATTGGTATTATGATAGAAATTACAGTGATTTGCAGATTGATTTGGATAGTACAGACATTTTAACAAAGTCAGTTCTTTCAATCCATTAACTTGGAATATCCTTCCATTTCTTTGTCATCTTCCATTTCTTTCATTAGTGTTTTATAGTTTTCATTGTTGAGCTCTGTTATTTCCTTAATTAAATTTACATCAGAGTATTTCTTTTTGAAGCTATAATTAATAAAACTGCTTTCTGTTTTGTTATTGGCAAACAAGAATGCTATTGATTTGTGTAAGTTGACTTAGTATCCTAAAACTTTAAAAATTCTTCCATCAGTTCTAAGAGGGTTTTTTGTTGTTGGTGGTGGTGGTTTTTTTAGGTTTTTGCCATAGGGAGTGTGCACCTCCGGGCAGGGGGTGGGAGGATGGCCATGCTGCAATCCCTTCTTCTCACTCTCCTCTTGGAATTTTGACCATGCAGGCACACATAGCCAGTGTGATTTTCAAGCCACCAGGTTCAGGACTTGAACCACGGTTGACCATGTAGGAATCTAGCAGTTTAATCACCATGCCATCTGCTGACCCCTCCGGTGAGTTTTTTAGATTCTTCTCTATATATTTACATCATCTGTAAATAGGAATAATTTGGAGTCCTTAATTTATTTCTCTTGCTTAATTGCTCTAGCTAAGACTGTCAGCACTGTGTTAAATGAGAGTGGAGAAAGTGTACATCCTTGTCTTATTCCAGTTCTGAGATAAAAAGCTTTCACCTTTTCTCCATTCAGTATAATGTTAGTTGTGGGTCTGTCATGTTATATGACATTCACTGTGTTGCAGTATGTTTTTCATAATCAAGGTTATAGTGATAGATGAAGATTTACTCCTCATTTTGTTAATTGTTTTGTGATTGTTCTCTGTGTCCTTTGTTCCTCTTTGAACAAAGAGAGGATCTTTGAATGCCTCTCTAGGTTTGGAAAGTTTTCTTCCAAGATTTCATGAACTAGATTATCAATGCCCTTATTAGTCTCTTCACCTATGGGACACCCATTATCTAGATGTTTGGACATTTAATGGTATCTGGTATTTCTCATATATTATTCTCATTTTGGGGGCTATTTTCTCAGTCTTTGTGGTGAGTTTTTCTTGGATGGAGATTCTGTCTTCTACATCTGAGATTTGATCTTCTGCATAATCTAATCTGCTTTTAATACTTTCAAGGAAGGTTTTGGTTTCTTTTCTTACATCTTTTATCTCTAACAGTTCTGTTTGATTCATTTTTGTGGTGTCCTCTTTCAGTGCAAGAACTTCTTCACCTCCTGGAACTCATTGGCTTTTTTCTCCTGCATCTTCTGGAGTTCATTGTCTCTATTCTCATACATCCCTGTTAGGTTTGTCGCTATGAATATTCTAAATTTTTTATCTGACATTTCCACGAGTTCCATGGTACCGTCTGTGGATGAAGAAGAGCTGTTCTTTTCCCTTGGGGGAGAGATATTTTCTTGGTTTCTCATATTTCTTGTGTCTCTGTGGTGATTTCTTTTTTTCTTTTTTTTCTAATAATTATTTTATTTATTTATTTTCGGCTATGTGGGAGTGTCCAGTGCCTTAACCACCACACCACCTGCTGGTCCTCTCTGTGGTGATTTCTGGTCATCTGATGGGTTATATATTTCTTCCCAATTTCTTGAAGTTCAATCTGAGCATTCAGAGGCATGCAGGAGGGGGTGATCTGCAATCCCTCTGCAGTTCCATTTTTCTCTCACTCTCTAGATTGGGGTCTGGATGGTGAAGTCTCAGCAGAAAATCTCCAATAGTCTTAGGCCATGAAAGGAATAGTGCACAACTCAGATGCAGGAATCTTCTCCCCAGGCGGTATTTATCTTCTTTATCCAGAGGGGCTGACCGTCCCCAAACACATAGGTCTTAACCACTTCTTTTCATTTGTAAGCATCATTCTTCTATAAAAGAAACCAGAGATTCTTGAGAAAATGGTTAATTCAAGGCCCTGAAATTTACACCAACTTTCTTAAAGCATTCCATTGCATGTATTCTCCATCCTTTTACTTTCAATCAATATATGTCTTTCGATCTTATCTGCTTTAGTGTTATTGACAATAGCATACAAGAGGTCTTCAAAAAGTTCACAGAAAAATACAAATTATGGGGGGGGACTCTGCATGGATTTCTCTTTTCTTCCCCCCCAAAAAAAATCCCACCACACTTTGTTTTTACATGAACTTTATAAAGACTCCCCCCCACCCCCCGGCCATATAGTTGTAACTTGGTTTTTCCTGTTTTTATCCAACTTCAACATCTCTGCTTTTTACTTGGAAGGTTTAGTCCATTTACATTTAATGTAATCGCTGGTGTGGGTGTCTTCAAGTCTGATTTCT
>NW_006159574.1:2893454-2905365 GCF_000334495.1 Tupaia belangeri chinensis
GCAGGACTTGGATATAGTTAGCTGCTTAGAGTTTAGAACCCTGGGAGATCTTTTTCTACTTTGTGGCCCAAGTTCTAATTTGTGAGTTTTTAAAGACTTCTCTTTCCTCTAAAATCCCACCCTGGCTTTCTGTACCCTACACAATAAATCTTTCTCCACTACCTTGCCTTTTCCCAAGCCTCCGAAGACCTGAATTGCTAGGAAGAACTCTTTCCAGCCCCCCTCCCCCTTCTCCCATTCTTTATGTACTATCTCATTTCTCAGTGAAAGCTTGCAGGGAAGAGTTAGGCAGTGGAGTACCCGCTGTGCAGCCTGCCTCTCAAAACAGTCTATGTGCTTGTCAACACTCCCTTAATATTTAAGTGGGATTTTTCTCTCTACTATGGCTGTTTTTCTCCTATGTTCCATTTTGTATGAAAGGAGCTGTGGCCTCAGCATGGGTCACCACTTTCTGAAGTTCAGTTATTCTGGTTTCTTTGTATCTTCAGCTATCTGGTAAGATGCCTTTTTAATGTCTCTTTCTCCAGAGAGAGAGAGTCCCCTACAGTCTTCATGCCACGATCCACTCCACCCTTCCAGAGTGTTCAGGGAGTCTCAGATGTGAACCCAGAACCTTCCATGTGGGTCAGGGTCACAAGGCATTGAGTTGCTGCTGCCACCATCTAGCCCTCTATTACATATTATTTTTCTTAGCTGCAAGAGGGTACATGTGCTCACCAAAGAGAGACACAGATAGATAAACAGAGAGGGAGGAGAAAGCACCTCCCAATGGGGCATGATCATGCTGCAATACATTCTCTACTTCTCCATCCTTTTAGGACTTTAGGCCCACATACATCTGTGCCTGGCATTTTTTTCAAGCTACCAGGGCCAAGTTTTGAACCACGGTTGGTCACATGGCATCACATTCCCTTAACAATTAGGCTACAAGGTTAGCCCATAGATTTCTTAAAAGGTGCAATTTAACAGGTCATCTGGCTTGTTCACATCATGGGGAGGGAGTGGGGATGGTCTGCGGACATTCCGCATGGTAAGTCCATCTTATCATCATTGGCAGGTGACTTCTCGCTGCCTCACAATGCCCATCCTCTCAGAAGGTCCTGCGTGCCCATGCGAGTTACTGTTCATTTTACTTTCAGAGTTTCATTCATGTCAGCACTTACCAAGTTTTTTAAGTGCATTTTTTTTTGGGGGGGGGGGCTTCATTTTTCTCTCTCTTACCAGTAAAATCCTTAGGGCAAGGACTTTTGTTTTTCAAATCCCAGTACCTTGCAGTTTCTTGTACATTAACATGTTTTCTAAATGTTTCCAAACTAAAACAGTTAACTAATGGTATTGTCAAGTAACAAATTCCAGTGTAAACCTCCTCACTAGTGAAGAGGAAGTGGGTAATAGTGTCCTGTAGTCGACAAACAGGAAGTCAGTCCCACCACTGACAACGCAGACACGAGAACGAAGCTGTCTCAGCGGGTGTCAGCAGCTCGGTGAGCCAGAGCTTGGCGTGGGTTGCTTTGATCATGTTCCCCAGGGCTTCTGTGAAGAAGTTGATATGAAAGCTCACAAAGGTGGTAAATTCAGAATATTCTCTATCTATGTTAGAGTTAGATTTTTTTGATGATAGGTGCCTTAAAAATGGTAATTCATAAAATAATAATTCACTAGAAATCGTTTGTGCTGTCAGAGGTCACCATATATAAGCTTGCATTTGCAGGAGGGTTTGCCGGGGGCGGGGCCCTGGCAGCCAGGTCTACACTGCACCATCTCAGCCCCATCATGAACGAGCTGATCCACCTTTCACCAGTCTTTGTTCATTAGCGAGGACTCCAGCCTTCTCCTCGTGGAAACACTGGCCGACAAATAACGAACACGGGTCTGCCTGTAGCTTTATCCCTGAGAAGCATCTCTCTTAACACAGAAGGAAAAACAACTGATCCAAAAATGCCAGCGAGTGCTCAGTTTCTGAAGAGCCCTCAGGGCCACCAAGCTGAAATGGCCCGGTGTCAGGGAGACTGCAGACTTCACTCTAAATGGGCTGCTGCGAAGGGAAAGGAGGGCTTGGCAGCCAGAATGCGGGGCCACCAGCAGAACCGCGTGGTCCAGGCCACGCCGGCAGCGGGTGCCTGCCACGTGGGGCTTATATCACCGGAGCCCGCCCTGCTAGGCTGGGCGGTTGCAGACGACCTGGTCCTGCCCGGCGTTGCTCGTTCCGGTCTCTATGACATGGAGAGGCGGCAGACGTGGTGGTGACCCACGCACCGCCCTGTGACCCTGGGGAGACGTCAGAGCCAGCAGCTGGACCCCGTAAGAGCTCCACCCCTCCCCAGGCCAGGCTGACCACACACTCCTGAAGGCTGATGGTCCTAGCCCAGAATGCCTCGGGAGGAAGTCTGCTTCGAGAACAGCCCTAGGACCCGGTCAGACTCCCAGGACGGATTCCCACGGTCCTGGGGTATCACTGCCTGTCCAGGGCCGCCCTCCCCGGCTGGAGCTGGCAGAACCTCTGCCTGCCAGGGCAGGCCCCTGGGAACTGCAGCCGGGTGACACTCTCGCCTCCCTCCCCGGGAGCCTCTACCCAGCCGCTCCGTTGGCTTTAACGCAGGTGGCAGCGTGGGTAGTTGGTGGGGCATCTCAGGGACATGCCTCCAGCCAGCGAGCCACCCCCACATCTCACTCTCATTTGCTCACAACTCAGCAAAATAACGAAGACTGAAGGGGCCGCAGTGGGACAACCGAGGCCACGCATTCACGGAACGAAACCTAAGGCAGCTGCTGCGTCCAGGACCGCGGTCCCCACATGGTGCTCTGCACCAGGCACTGGCGGTCGGGCGAGGGAGGTGGCTCTGGGGGAGGCCCCAGGGCTGCAGGGGGGTCTGAGAGCCCCTCCTCGCTGGGTCTCCCCTTCTTGCTCACACCGCCTGCACCCCAGCCGCACCCTTGGGCCTCCTGGTCAAGCCGCATAGAGTCCTGCCAACAGGCTGGCCCGCTGTAGCCGCCCTTCCCTGTTCTCCGCAGAGCAGAGCCCGGAGCCGGGAGCGCAGGAGGGCCGCGAGGGGTCCTCGCTCTTGTTACTCGTAAGCACGCATGACGTGGTGCTGTGAGCTGTGCGTGTTTTCTCTTCCCCACAACGTCCCGGTCGCTGTGACCGCAGCATCGCAGCTGAAGGACAGAGGCCAAGCCGCTTCCCCAGGACCACAGAGCTGCAGGAGGGGCTGGCTCTGAGCCTGAGACCTCATGATTCCTGGAGGAAAAGACCCATGTGAAAGGCGGTGCATACCCACATACCCACTGCGGCTCGGGGCAGCCTCTGCTGTCGACCACGGCAACGGAATCGGCTGTGCCCGGGGCTCGTCACAGTGCTCGCAGGCCAGTGGGGGCCACACAGCTCCTTTCGGTCTCCGAGGTGGACCTGGCGCACCCCTTTGTGTCTTGCCCTGTGCCGGGGCGCCATGCCCTGTGCCAGGAGCCCTCGCCCTGTGCCGGGGGCCCTCGCCCCTCGCCCGGTGCCGGTGCCCCGTGCGCTGTGCCGGGAGCCCTCGCCCTGTGCCGGGGGCCCTCGCCCTGTGCCGGGGGCCCTCGCCCTGGCAGCACACACCTGTAAGGGCTAGGACCTGCACTGTCCCTGTGAAGACAGGCCCTGGGAGCCAGGAATATCCTGGACTCAGGCCTGGCCTGCCAGGCTCAGGGACACACAGAAAAGGTCGTGGGCATCCGAGACCTGGTCGGACCTCGTTCTTCACCTGTGCCTGGCCAGAGTCGAGGCACTGCTGGGGCCAGAGTAGTCTGCCTCCTTGCTCAGGGTCATCACCAAACAGCCTCGGGGCTGATGGCGGCGCTGGTGAGAGAGGGCGGCACACAGCCCGGGCACAGCCATGGTGAGAGGGCAGTGCACAGCCCGGGCACAGCCATGGTGAGAGGGCGGTGCACAGCCCGGGCACAGCCATGGTGAGAGGGCGGTGCACAGCCCGGGCACAGCCATGGTGAGAGAGGACGGCACACAGCCCGGGCACAGCCATGGTGAGAGGGCGGTGCACAGCCATGGCAACATGCCGGGGCTGGACTGGCATGTACAGGCAGACCAGGTGTGTTCCTGCTTCCCACAGGTCAGCATCACGCAGGTCCTGCTAGCTCCGGGGTCCTGCCCAGCTCCGGGGTCCTGCCCAGCTCAGGGGTCCTGCCCAGCTCAGGGGTCCTGCCAGCTGGGGGTCCTGCCCAGCTCAGGATCCTGCTCAGCTTGGGGGTCCTGCCAGCTCAGGGTCCTGCCAGCACACACCCTCTGGAAGGGATGTGCAATTCTAGACGTGCGTGTTGCCTGACACGCCGGCCAGCATGGGTGTGACTGCTGCACCACCAGGAGCTCAGGGACGTCAGGGACAGTGTGACCCGGTTGCTCCAGGCTCTCCAGGGCGCCCGTGGTCTCTGATGACTACAAGGCGGAGAGGGAGGGATAGCTGCCTCCCTGTCTTAGACCAGCACAGCCTCAGCCCAGGAGTGTGGTCGTGCGAGTGGATGTGAGCCACCTGGGCAGCGGGGACACCTGACCTGCCGTCAAATCCAGTGCCCACGGTAGCCAGGCCTGGAGACTGCCCCACGTCTGTGCTGTTTGTGTGATTTTTGTTGCCGGAGGGTGTGTGTGCTTCCCAGAGAGAGGCAAACAGGGTGGGGTGAGGGTGGGGACACCCCGGGGTGTGGTCATGCTGCAGTCCCTTCTCTGATTCTGCCCTGCTAGGATTTGGGGACGCACACACATGGGCCCAGCGTGTTTTCAAGCCACCAGGGCTGGTATTTGAACAGCACAGCTGTCATGTGGGGTCTGGCTCCCCTGGCACCGAGCCCAAAGACAACAGTCCCTGCTCTCTCTCTCCCAGGAAACCCAAAGTGAGACAGCCCCCACGAGTCATCACGGCCCACACTGCCCTTCCACTGGAAACGCCACTGAGGCCCGGCCATTCCACGGGAGTCCCTCCCACCTGAGGACTCGGAAAGTTTGGCAGTGGGTACAGCATGCTCCTTTCCGGGTGCCCGCGGGAGCCTAGCCTGGGTGCTGGAGGCAGGCTTGTTTCCCCAAGGCTTGCCCACCTATCTGTCCACTGTGGGGTCCCCATCAGCCCCTCTCCCCGGCCTACACAGGCAGTTGGTGTCCTAGCACCCTGGGCTGCGCCAGGGGAGGTGTGCTAAGGACAGGCCTCCTAGGACACAGAGGCTGCATGGCCCCCGTCAGGGCCAAAGGCAGGGCCCTCCATGTGCCCTGCATCGGTGCTCAGGTCACCGCTGCCCTGTCCCCCTGCAGGGTGGAACCATGCTGCGCTCGGCCGCCCAGTGCTTGTCCCAGGAAAGAGCTGGGCCTTCATCCTTGGGATCACTCCCACGGGCAGGAGCAGGGAGCGCGGCACCTCTAACGGCTGCACCATGGAGCCCCGTGCCCCGTGCCGCCAGCAGGCAGAGATGTGCACCAAGACCCCAGAGCCAGAGCCAGGAGGGCGTCCGCCGAGCCTGTGCGTGGCAGCACAGACACACCGGCTCCCGGGATGCGCCGCGACTTCACCTTAGCCAGGGCCTCGCCGTGCCTCGTCCTGGGATGCGTGCCTGCGCTCGAGGTCAGTGACAGGGCCCCCAGGGACGGCAGGTAGCGCTGAAGGGTCTCAGCCAAGGCCACGCTGTTCTCCGGGTGGCGCCTCCTTTCATTTTCAACGTTTAGTTTCGGGGTCCTGAAAAGCAAAAGGAAAACTTGAATCGACCATGAGGCTGGTGCAGGCCGGCAGGTCAGAGTACATGTGAGGGAGAGGCCCGGGCGCCACCCCTGCCCGGCCAGTTCCTCTCTGTGCGCTTGGACTGCGGGTCGCGGTCCCTACCCACCTCCTGGTCCGGTGCCCTGACAGGAGGGGCACGAGGGGTGCCTTGGCACCGCAGTGAGGGGCTGACCAAAGCGTGTCCCAGCAACGGCCCCTCCAAGGGCGAGGAAGGGACAGAATGAACACCTGGGACACGACCGGAGGATCACGGCTGCACGGTGTGGCTGGTGCCACAGAGCCCAAAGAGGCCTGGGGGCTGGCACGCAGGCAGGCCCATGACGGGTGAGACCCCTGAAGAAAGCCCTGAGGGTGGAGCCGGGACGTGGTGGCCTTCAGACGCTAGGACAGGCTGCACGGGCTCTCCCCAGAGCCTGCAGAGGGGCTGCTCTCCCCAGCACTCGGTGGAGCCGCCACCCTCTGCGATCAGCCCTGCTCGGCTCTGGGGCTCAGCCCCACTCAGTTCCGCTCAGCCCCGCTCAGACCCCGCTCAGACCCCGTTCAGCCACGCTCAGCCCTCGCTCAGCCCTGGGGCTTAGACCCGCTCAGCCCTGGGGCTCAGTCCCGCTCAGTCCCCACTCAGTCCCGCTGAGCCCCCGCTCAGTCCAGCTCAGTCCGGCTCAGCCCTGCTCAGCCCTGGTGCTCAGCCCTGGGGCTCAGTCCTGCTCAGCCCCGCTCAGCCCCGCTCAGCCCCACTCAGCCCTGCCCAGCATCTGCCAGAGCTCCCGCCCACCCTGTCTGCCCTCCAGCTGGCACTGAGAGGCACAGTGGCCTGTTCCCTGTCTCCGTCCCCACCCTCCCTCCCTGATGTCCTGTCCTAAAGCCAGGTGCAGTGTCCTCAGAGGGAGGAAGCTTCGACCCTGCAGTCCCGCATGCCAGGAGCAGGGGGCAGTTTAACAGCTTCAGGACACACCCAGGGTCCGTTGTGGCGGGGCTGACGTGCACTTTCTGAGGTGACCTGGTAGAGCACGTGCCCTGACCTCCCAGACATGGGGTACGAGGTGAGGTGGGCCCAGTCACTGCATGGTCCAACTTCTCCAGCCACCCCGGCTCTCACCTCCCCACGAGGCCCTCTGCACACTGCAGTTCAGGGTCTGCCCCCACACCCGCCTACACCGCATCACCCGGGCTGGGGTCCAGACCCACAGAGCCCAGAGTCACTGCCCAGACCCTCCAAGCAGCTTAGGAAGGAGGTGCCGTCCACTCGCAGGCCGGGGATGAGGCCAGACAGAGCCTCACGAAGTGAGTCCACGCCAACGCTGGCCTAGAGGGTGCAGACGGAGCGCCCTGGCCCTGGGGTGGGACCCAGCCCTGCCAGTGCTCTGCAGCCCATACTATGGGCAGAAGCACTTTTCATGCCACAGAATCCTCCCAGGGACCCTCGCGCACACATGCATGCCCAGCGTGTGGGCAGGCTGACAACGCGGAGAAGCCGCAGAGCATCCTCCAGGTCAACGCCTCGAAGAGGGCACCTCTGGTTCTACACACAGATCCCACAGGACACAATCACACGTCACAGCACTTGAACTGTTCACACTCACGCAGAACATGCGGGTTCGCACACGTGAGCGTGTAGACACGCACTTCTCAGAGCGCAATGCTGCAGTTCGAACAAGGTCGCCTGTAGGCAAAGGCTCGGGCTCCCTCCAGACACGGCGTGACATCAGTGCTGGCCCCACAGAGGTGCAGCTCAGCTCAGGAGCCACGGGGACGGCAGCACTGGGGAGTCTGTCCCTTTCGCACATCACGCACCCACCCTGGTGGTCAGGAAGCCGCGCTTCACAGGCAGGGCCGGCCGGTCTGCGTGGGCCTCTGGTGTGATCTGACTCTCAGAAATGCGTCTGGGGCCCATGCGAGGTGCAGCAGGAACATGCCCCACAGGAAGGGCCCGGGTCTGCATCCTGAGGCCTCCCTATGGCCCTGGGGCAGGTGCGTGCACACCTGTGACCTGGACGGACGAGGCCGGGAGGACTGCAGTGTGAAGACCCCTCCCACCGCACAGATGAGCAGCAAAGGAATCAGGCTGGGGCTCAGCTGCAGGCAGCGAGGATGAGCCGGCACGTCAGGCCACACCTGCGCACGTGTTTCATAAAAGCTGAGACTGACAGAAAGCCTCTGGTTGGGTCTGTCTCGGCTGAGAGTGCTCTGTTTCTAGGGCCTTCTCAAGTTCTGCTGGCCCAGACCTACTAGGCATGTAAATTATCAAGCACCTCACGGATCACGGTGTTCTCCTGGGCCCCGTTGCATGGGTGAAATCTCATGTGCCACAGTGTCTTTGGAGTGGAACTTCGCTGGTATCCATGCACCCTCCACGCTTTGTCAGTCTCACTGATTAATCGATGCGGGTCGGGCCACCGCGCGATGTGTCTCACGGGGCCCTCTTTATCTCCTGACACCACGTCCAGGAGCCTCGCAGTTACACAGCCATTCCCGGGTGTGTCCCCACCGCGGCGGCAAGAACCCACGGGCTGGCCCTGTACTGCACCAGCATGAAGCGGTGAACGCCGAGTCTCACTCCCTGCGTCCGGAAGGTAGAGCCCCACTCAGGAGGACACCGTTCCTTCCACACTGACCTTCAGTGTCCCATGACAGGGCATGCCTCCACTTCTCGCCAACTTGGAGGCAAAAATCCCACTCAGGAGAACCTCTCTGCAGGGGGTTCACATGTGCTGGTCCCCGCGGCCTTGCTCGGTGATCGCTGCGGGCCCGTTTTATGGTCAGGCATGCTCTCGCGCCTGCGGGCCTGCACACGTGCTTTCCCGGTCCCGGTCCCGGTCCTGCTCTGGGGCCTGTAGCCGGCAGCATGTTCTTGGGTCCAGGTGGCTGTCATGTACACACCTGCCCCTCACCTGGCGCCCAGGAGCACCGCCCCACCGGGAGCAACCTGGGCAGGAGCGTGGGCTGCCCTGCGCCTGGGTTGGCAGCCCGGAGGGGCCCCGTTGGCCAGGCCTGGACCACGCTGTGCAAACAGCCTGTCCACGAGGCCACTGGGCAGGGTGGGGAGCAGGGTCATGACAGGCAGGTGCTGTGGCAGGGTGCCTCGTCCCACGATTCCACTCAGAGCCCAGGGCTGTCCCTCCTGACCACACCGGGCACTGAGGTGGGCCAGCTGATAGAGACTTCCACACTGTGTGAGACACAGACGCCACCAGTCCTCCCTGGAAAGATCCTGCCTGGAAACGGGCCACACGAGAAGAGGTTCTCAGATGGGCGGAGGCCACGCACGGGCGTCCACGAGGGGTTCCGTCTCTGGGCTGTCCTTCTCAGCTTCTCCTCTCGCCTGGCATTGGAGACAGACCGTGGAGGGGGCATGTCCTCTACGGCCACACTGACGTTGAAATGGTCACAGATGCCGGCCAGACGGCGAGCCAGCAGGGCTCGGGCTGCTCTGGGCCACCCTGTTCGTGTCTCAGACAGTTCTGGCCAGAAGGTGGGGGCGGCTCCTCTCCCGTCTTTCAGTTCCCGCCCCGACACTGGGAGCTACTCCCTAGTCCCAGCTCTGCTGCCCCTCTCTCCTCCCAGGCCACCCACCCAGCCCGGAGCTCCGCGGAGGCCGTGGGGACCCGGCAATGGGCCACTACTGCCCAAGAACAGCGTAAAAGCAGTGTGGAGAGCCCCACCCACTCGGGAACAAGGATTCAGACACCAGTGGGCCGGCCCGATTCCATTTCATAGAGACATTCTGGGGTGTTCCAGACAGGTGCCACTCTTGCCCGTGATGGAGCAGGAGTGTGGCCACAGGGAGACGCTGCACGTGGGTTCACGTGTGCCCTGAGTGACCGTCACGGTGAGGTGGCTGCCCGCTTGCCTACAGTGGGCATGGGCATCATGGCGGACAGCAAACTGTGTTTCGGAACTTTCTAACTAGGGACTGCATTCTAGAACATTCTGTCTTAGAGGAAAATGGCTTTGCAAACTAGACCTTCCAGGAAAGTGCTCCTTGTGTGTTTTAAACATGAAAAGTGGCCCAAAGGCCAGCTAATCACACGTTCTCACGGCGGCCTGTCTCTGGACTATTCTCAGTGTCCTCTGAGGAGGGGACACTGCTGGCCACTACCCACGGTCTGTGGTGAGGACGAAGTTGGAGGTCAGAGCAGGTCCTGAGCTCAGGCAGGACAGGGAGGATGAGGACCGTGTGATGTGACCCTGCTTTTGCACCTAGGTGAGCCGTCTCTTCCCGAGAAAGGAGAGTCTTGAGCTCTCTTTGTCCCGCCGGGCTCTGCGGGTCCAGGGTGCTTGCGAAGGTCTCTGGGAGAGGTCCCTGGCGCGTCTCTCCCTGAGCGCAGACCTTGCCAGAGGTCACTGCAGCCTACCTTTCTCTCTCAGGCTAGGGTCAGCCGAAAAAGGGAAGCCCCCTTCTGTGTGGCACCCGACCTGCAGAGAGGCCACATTAAAAACGAAACACAACAGACAGTGGACAAGGCCCGGGGCTGGCGGGCGGTGACCATGTCCACGTTTACCTGGCTGGGGTGGAGGCGTCGGGGCGCTGTGGGCGCACGCTGGGCACGTCTGTGAGCTCCTGGGCTGTCACATGCTGGGTGTAGTCATCCTGCCACGTGAGACCTGCAGGGAAGACGGGACGCTGTGAGCGACGTGGACAGCTAGCCCGAGCTGTGCCATCAGCCCAGAGTGCCCCATAGCTGGTGCAAACTGAAGCCTGCTGTGGCTCAGACGCCTGCCTCAGCTCTCAGGGGCACAGGTCCGAGGATGGCGGACACCTCGCTACATTAACAATAAGTAATCGAACAAATAGGACAGAGCCGTCGGACTGCACAGCAAGGAGCCTCACTAATACGAGATCAGCCGGAGGACAGACGGACCCTTTACCTGGAAGGTTCGGGTCACAGCAAAGACACTGCTAACCCACGCTGCGCTCACTGACGGGCGCCTGCCCCCTTATCTGCCCGCCCGCAGTGTCCCAGGCTCCCGGCGCTGGTCCGCCCAGCTGCTCGGTGCTCCAGAGCGGGCGTCCGGAGTAGAACAGGGCAGTTACCGCGGGCACCTATGGCGGGGCTTAATGTACCACATCTGGGAGCCAATCACATTATATCGACACTCAAATGTTATGACAAAGAGCTTTGTGACTCGGGTGAAGGAGTTGTGAAGGCAAAATCCACGTGATTATGCATTAATTACATGCACTGAGGATCACATGGTAATTATGCTCAGAATTACCAAATAACTCCCAAGAATAATTATTATGAATTTGTGCATTTTAGATCTTATGGTAACACTTCAGCACTTAGAACTACCCCGTGCAATTACCCATAATTATCTAATCACTAAATATCATGTAATTACAGAGAGATATTTTATGCCCTGTACAAAAACACATTACCAAGATCTTCAAGTCAGGACGGCTCTGAGGATGACTGTGTGTGCATACGTGCTGTGGAGGTGTGTGCGTGTGCGAGTGTGCATGCGTGTGTGCAGTAAGGAAGTCGGGCTTGCTAAGAACCACGCGCTCCAGATGCGGTTACAAGGAGGGCTCATGGATCCCGCTGCCTTCTTGAGCATCCTTAAATGCTCTTTCAAATGCAAATCTAAGCTTTTTAAATTTCACGGATGGCAAGATTTCAACACCTGCCATATTTCTACGTGTCCAAAAGTTCAGTGGCATGCCCACCATGGGAGTCCACTCTGCCAGCCAGGGTGGCCTCCAGCTGGCCTAACGGTCCTACTTGGAGCAGGCAGGTCCGCGTGGCAGCATGGGAATGGCCACACGGGGGAGACGGGCCTTCCTTCTCTTCTCTGCCCTGACTAGAGAGCCGCTGTGGGAAGAAGGCCCAGGTCTCTGCTCCCTCCTCAGGGCCGCATAACCTCGCAAAGAAGCCCATCACATTCTCAAAGGCTGCTTGAGACACTGTGAGGCATACGTGTGCGTGGCCACACCGCCCATCCCAGGGGCCATCTCTGTTGAAAACATGCAGAAGTGTTCCAGCCACGCCACTCCAAGAGGGTAGCCTGAGTCCGCACTCCACCAGGAAAGGGAAAATCGAGGCAGTAGAGAAACTTCCCGTGAGAGCATTCGTTCGACATTTAAGTAACGGAAATTCTGTGGCGTGTTTATGGAGGGCACAGGCAGCTGCCACGCGGGGGGTCCCTCCCGAGCAGGCGCCTGGGAC
>NW_006159574.1:2905415-2906189 GCF_000334495.1 Tupaia belangeri chinensis
TATGGGGGGCACGGGGCGCCTGCCACGAGGGTGGTCCTTCCAGAGCAGCTGCTGGACACCGGTCCGAGCCCTGTGCCGGGCAGCCCGAGGGCTCCACGCAGCCCTGCGCTCCTAGTGGAGGCAGAGGCACCTGCCAGCATCTGCTCAGGGCACGTCGGGAAGGGGTGACCTTCCCTGCGAGGAAAGGATCAGCTGGGACACGCTCTCCCACTGCTCCTCCTACATACAGCTGAGACCTCGGAGCACAGGGAGCAGGCGCAGGACCGGGTGGAGCCACGCCGGGGGAACCACGGGACTACTGGTGAGCTGCGGGCCGCAGCCGGGGAGCCCGCTGAAGAGGCCGGCTCACAGGCAGGGTCACACGCAGCCCAGAGTCTCAGAATGTAATTCCAAACTGCCCAGGTTTCAGTGCAAACTCACCGGTCTCAACTCAGTAAAAAGGCTGTCGCCGCTACGCAGGGGTGACAGAGAAGCTCGGGTTTAAAAGCGGCTGTGATAAAACACCTGTGAACAATCACGACACACTTGAGAAAGGAAAGACTGAGCTCGGCAGACACAGACCATGCAGACACGGGCCAAGCAGGGTGTGAGCGGAGAACACGGCCCCAAAGACAGCAGCACGGTGCACGCAGCCGACAGCGGGGCCGAGGACGGGGTGCGGGGCCGAGGACGGGGCGCGGGGCCGAGGACGGGGCGCGGGGCCGAGGACGGGGCGCGGGGCCGAGGACGGGGCGCGCCCCCCAGGGGGGATGGTCATGCGGCAATACCTTCTCC
>NW_006159574.1:2924634-2925219 GCF_000334495.1 Tupaia belangeri chinensis
CGGGGCCGGGGCCCGCGGCCCGCAGACGGAGCTCGGAGTCGCCCAGGGCCGACCACACAGAGAACAGCCCGAAAGACGGCCTGAGCCTCAGGACTCTCCCGCGCCTGGCAGTGCTGAAGGGTACTAGAAATATAATGGTTGAAACTTGGGGTGAGAAACATAAATTTTAAAATTCTCAATCCTGGAAAGCAATACAAACTAAATTCAAGACTGAGCACACCTCACACAGGATAAATGAAAACCGTCCCAGACACTTGATAATTGAACTTCCGGAGGTCTACGGAAAAGGCTTGACATCAGCCAGAGAAGGTGACCCCTTCCCTGCAAGGGAGACGCTGGAGACGACAGGGCTTCTCATGGACGCCGCCGAGGCCGGAAGGAGAAAGCACGCCTCCCAAGTGCCGAGAGAAAAGGACTGTCACCCCAGACGCTCCCGAAGCTTTCAATCCAGATACCCAGGGAGAACCTCCTTCAGGAGTGACAGGAAATCGAGGTACACCCCGACAAAGGAAAAGGCAGAGCTGGGGCTAACGAGCCACCAGCGTGCTCTTCTACGAGAACGGCAGTGATAAGAGCACGCCCGAG
>NW_006159574.1:2925250-2930872 GCF_000334495.1 Tupaia belangeri chinensis
GCGTGGCCGCAGCGTGGCGAGCGTGGCCAGAGTCCCTGCACTGCGGGCTGCGTCTGAGCTGAGCCAGACGTGAGGGCCCTGCCCGAGTCCTGGGCGCACAGTGAGGGGCATTTAAACAGTCCTCCTACAGATGCGGGGACAGGTGAAGTGTCGTGAGGGCAGGGAAAGCTGGTACCCTCCACTCGAACCGTGAGGTCACGGGGGCAGCAGGCCCCGCTAAGGTTCGTCGGTGTGACACGGTACCTAGTGCAGCCACGCGAAAACGCCATCCAAGACGTTCACCACAACACCACAGGCAAGTTAGACCAGGTTTCCAAAAATGTTAAAGGAGCCCAAAGAAAGGGAGAGAGAAACAGACAAGATAGAGTGAACAGCGACAGAAAGTTCAACGGGAGATCAAAGCCCTCGCACGCCAGCAGCTCCACTGAAGCTCGGCTGGAGCACCCATGCGAGCAGGCAGTGGCGGAGCAGGTGCTAGAGACAGCTGCATGCTCCCTGTAGGTGCGCTTTAATATGACGATATAAGAAGGTTGAAGTGAAAGGTGGGAGAAAACTCATCACGCCAACGTTAGTCAGAGCAGGCCTCTGTTAAAATCAGATGACTCGTCTTCAGAGCAGAGAGAGTGGCCAGGGACAGCGAAGAGGATTACACAGCAGTGAAGGGCGAGCCGCCAGGAAGAGGGGCAACCACACTAAGTAGGGGAACCAGCAGTTAGCGTAATGGCTATGTCGCTGGACTCCCACGTAGTCGACCGCGGTTTGCGTCCCGGACCCGGTGGCTTAAAACTCACACCGGGCGCGTGTGCATGCGTGCCCAAGATCCCGAGAGGAGAATGGAGAAGGGATTGCGGCATGGCCATCCCCCCTGGGGGGTGATTTCTCGCTTTCTGTCTCTATGTCTCTGTCTGTCTGGCGAGCACACGCGCCCTATAGCGAAAATCTCTCAAAAACAAAAAACAAAAAAATGCACACTAAGTAGAAGCCAATAAACTGCAAGGAGAAAGAGCCCAGTCTGCACTACGGTTACACGTTCTAGCGCTTTCTTAGCCACCGATAGAGCAACGGGCGAACAGTCAGCAGCCAGCCCAGTGAGCTCTAATGCACTACGGGACGCTTACCCAAGAGCCGGCATCACTCTTCCCAGGCCCCAGGGCATATGCCACAACAGACCTCGCCCTGGGCTCATACACCAACCTAGGCAGGGACCAGCAGTTGGCATAATGGCTACGTCACTGGACTCCCATGTAATCGACTATAGTTCGAGTCCCGGACCTGGTGGCTTAAAACTCACGGCGGGCGTGTGTGCGTGTGCGTGCGTGCCCAAGATCCCAAGAGGAGAATGGAGGAGAAGGGATTGCAGCGTGGCCATCCCCCCTGGGGGGTGATTTCTTGCTTTCTGTCTCTCTGTCTCTCTGTCTGGCGAGTGCACACGCCCTATAGCAAAAACCTCTTCAAACAAAAACAAAAACAACCTAGACAAAATTCGGAGAACTGGAGTCACACAGAGTGTGTTCCCTAACCACAATGGAGCCCAACTAGGAATCAGTAACAGAAAGATAAACCACACACTTCTAGATAATCCATGGGCTAAAGAGAATCCAATGGGGAAAAATACATTGAATTCAGTGACAATGAAAATACAGCATATTAATTTTTCAGGACACAGTTAAAGCAGAGTTGCAAGTAGAGTTTTTAACATGAGTCACTTATATTAAGAAAGAGGAAAGGCCTCAAATCAATCGTCTAAATCCCTACATCAAGAATCTGTAATACAGGTCAGCACCATGGCCTAGTGGCTAAGAGAAGCCAGATTCCACACAGTCAACTGTGGTTCAAATCCTGCCACTGGTAGCTTGAAAGACACACCGGGTGGAGGAGCATGTGTCCCCAGATACCGACAGGTGGAGAAACGGGGGCGGCTGTGGGGCGGCCATGCCCGCGGAGGGCTGTTTTCTCTCTCTCTCCCTCTCTGTCTCTCTGTCTCTCTCTGATGAGGACACACACCCTCTGGTGATTAAAAAAAGGAACGTACAAAAGAGAGAGCAAAAATAAGTTTAAGTGAAGTAGAAGGGAGGCGGCGATAGACCCCTGCCATTTAAATCAGAAAATAGACTAAGTGACAGCAAAAGCTAACTTTCTGGAAAGGTTAGTGAACGTGAAAACCTCTAGCAAGAATGGCAGATAGAGCAGACATCATAAAGTAACCAAGGGCACTGCGATGAAGCTGTCACACAGACCTACGGCATGCAAGGGCAGAAGGGAGCAGACGACTCCAACATCTAAACCCAACGACACAGCGGGCATGGACCAGTTCCCTGAGAAGCACAAGCTACCACCATGAAGCAGGTGATCTGAATAGGGACTTGAACTCAGAATTTAACCTCCCCATAAAGAAATACCCAACTGCGCATGGTCTCACTGGAGAATTCAACCAAAGACTTAAAGAAGAATCAATACAAGTTTCGCATTTCTTCCAGAAAACAGAAGGGGGAGCAGCTCAGAACTCATTTTGTGGCTAGGATTAGTCTGATACGGGCACAGAGGCAGAGACGGGAAGAAGACGACCCTGTAGGCCAATACCCTTCGCAAATGTAGACAAAAAGACCTTCCACGATATGTTAGTCAATAAAATATGAAAAGAATGGCACCATGGAGGTTTTTTTTCCAGGAATAAAAGACGAGTTTGCTATTAGAAAAGAAATCAATTTAATCCACCACATTAATAGGATAAAGAAGAAAATGACATGGTCATAGCAGTCAATATAGAAAAAGCATCGGGAAAAAACTGAACATCGTTCATGATGAAAATGCTCAGAAAAACAGAAACCAAAAGAACGTCCTCAGTTCTCTAACGAGCCCCTAGAAAACTCTCCTGTTAACGCCGACGTAACGGTGAGGGACTCGGCGCGTCCGTGTAAGACCAGAAGAGGGCGAGGAGGACACCCCGCTTACGGAGCACGGGACTGGCCCTTCTGCCATAGGAGTCAGAGACAATGAGCCTACAAGAAGGAATCTATGGAAAAAACTTCTGGAACGAATTTTTTTTCTGTATAGAAGTAATGAGCACATAGACACTGACACCAAAAACAGAATATTATTTACAAACACTCAACACATTAAACATGTAGGTACAAATCTAAGGAATTGCATATAGGACTTATATGCTAAAATTACACCATGGTGAGAAGATATCTATACCATCTTCATGCAGAAGTCTCAATATCATTGATATAAATGATGTTGATTCACTCTCAAATTGATATAAATACTAAACACAATTCCTACCCAATCCGCACAGGGGAGACAGATAGAAAGTGAGAAATCACCCCCCCCAGGGGGATAGCCACACTGCAATCCTTTCTCCTCCATTCTTGGGATTTGGGGCACACACACACACACACACACACATCTGGTGTGGGTTTCAAGTTTGTGGGTCTGGAACCTGAAGCACAGTTGGTCATGAGGGAGTACAGCACCTTAACCACTATGCTACCTGCCACCCCCCAGAGACAGACAGAGAGCGAGAGATCACCCCTCAGGAGAGATGGTCACACCACAATCCCTTCTCTTCCATTCCATTCTTGGGGTTTTGGGCACGCATGTACACGCGCCCAGTGTGAGTGTTAACCCACCTTGTCTGAAACCTGAACCACAGTCGACTATGAGGGAGTTCAGGGACATAACCATTACACCATCCGCTAGTCCTCCAGCAAGATTCTTCACAGATACTGAAGGAGTACACATAGAAACAATTTACGTGGGGTAGCAAAGGCATTAGAGCGTCAAAACTAACTTCGAAAAGGGAGAAAAAGGGGCCAGCAGATGGCGTAGTTAAGGCACTGGGTCCTACATGGCTGACTACGTGGTTTGAGGCCCAGGCTTAGCAGCTCAGGAATAACACCAGCGCGTGTGTGTGCCTCAGATCCTGAGACAGTAAAGGAGAAGGGGTTGAGGCATGGCCACCCCCAGGGGCGAGCTCTCACTCGCCCTCTTTCTCTGTCACTCTTTGCTGAGTGCACACACCTTATGAAGAAGAAGAGGAAAGAGACAGGAAATGTCTTACACAATTTCACGTATAGGTGCAGTGTGCGTAGAGAGATAAGCAAATAAATCAGTATGTCAGAACAGAGCATTCAGAAATAGACCCACGCAAGTGCACCAACGTGACTTTCAACAATTTGCAAAAACAACTCACTAACGGAACAACTGGGGCCAGCAGGTGGCGTGGTGGTTGAAGCGCTGGGCACTCCCACAGAGCAGACACAGTTCGAGTCCTAGTGGCTTGCTTTCTCACTTTCCCTCTCTCTCACTCTCTGTGTCTCTCTCTGATAAAATTAAAATAAATAAATGAATACATAAATGAATCATTCTTTTTAAAAAAAAACACACACAACAGTGAAACAGCTGCCCTCTCAGCAGTGGTGCTAGAGTATTTGGGCATCCGTGGGCAAAAGCAGGAGCTTTTCTGTAAGAGCACATGCCACACAGAACTAACTCCTGAACGTAAATGTAAAACGATAACATTTTAGGAAAATAAAAACAGAAACCTTTGGGACCTAGGGCTAAGCAAACAGCTTTTGACCTGACTTCGAACATCGGCACTAAGAGAGACGCTGGCCCACCGGACAGACAGCCAGCGAGCGGGGTGAGAGCCAGGGCACGGTCGTCGGCAAAGTGCGGGAGCCCGCAACCGGAAGGCTTCACCCCGTCCAAGCCTTGGAAAGTCACGGTGCATTTTTGCATGTGAAAACATACAACATGGCTTTTCCATCAACCCAACAGCTAGAATAAAAAGCAGAGACAACACCACATTCTGCTGGAGAGGGTCACGAGGAGCCTGCAAAAGGGCTGGGCTCGAACGTGCGGCGCCCAGGGCCCGGGCACAGGAGCAGAGACAGCCACTACGGACACTCACCCACTCCCACCACGGACACTTACCCACTCCCACCACGGACACTCATACACGCACACGCCACACAGGCAACCCTCCCCCACTCCCACCACAGACACTCACACACGCATACGCCACACAGGCAACACTCACCCACTCTCACCACGGACACTCACACGCACACGCCACACAGGCACACACCCACTCTCACCACGAACGCTCGCACACGCACATGCCACACAGGCACACACCCATTCTCACCGCGGACACACACATGCACACACCACACAGGCACACACCCACCCACTCCCACCACGGACACTCACACACGCACACGCCACACAGGCAACACTCACCCACTCCCACCACGGACACTCACACGCACACGCTACACAGGCACACACCCACTCTCACCACGGACGCTACACGCACATGCCACACAGGCACACACCCATTCTCACCGCGGACACACACATGCACACACCACACAGGCACACACCCACCCACTCCCACCACGGACACTCACACACGCACACGCCACACAGGCAACACTCACCCACTCCCACCACGGACACTCACACGCACACGCTACACAGGCACACACCCACTCTCACCACGGACGCTCACACGCACACGCCACACAGGCAACACTCACCCACTCCCACCACGGACACTCACACGCACATGCCACACAGGCACACACACACCCACACCACAGACACTCACACACA
>NW_006159574.1:2930953-2931692 GCF_000334495.1 Tupaia belangeri chinensis
ACCCAGCCCCCCCCCCCCCCCCCCCCCAGACACTCACACACGCACACGCCACACAGGCACACACGCACTCTCACCACGGACACTCACAAACGCACACGCCACACAGGCACACGCCTACCCACTCCCACCATGGACACTCACACACACGCCACACAGGCACACGCTCACCCACTCCCACGTGCTCGGGCGTGTGCTCAGTGCTCCTCACCGAGGACACAACTGGGTGTGTGAGGGACCACAGCAGTTTCCGCCCACCATCCCGTAGGATGCAGCGACTGGGAAGGGTTCGGGGCCTCAGGGCCAGTCCAGCTTCACCCCATCACGTGCTCTAGTCCAAGAAAGGCAGGGTCCTGAGCAGGCCCCGTCAGGTGGAGCCCTGTCCAGAGACCCAGGCATCCGGGGGCTCCACCCCCCACTCTCGCTCCTGGAACAGGCTTCTCCGAAAGGCCTGCAAGGCGGGGCCTGCTGACACCCGGGACACTCCGCCAGCTACTTGAAGTGGGGCGGCTGCGGCCCCAGAGCCCTGCTCAGCTCCTTAGCAAACCAGAGAGGCAGGATTTTGTACCAAAGGGCAAAGCCATTTCCTCGCTTGACGGTCTGGCTCGAAGCCCAGCCTCATGGAATGTGCCTTTAAAGACACCTGGGCACCTGGGCATCGGGACGGGCACTTGCTGAGGGGGCTGGGCTGCTCGCTGGCAGCAGGCTCGAGACTCCCCGAGACGTCTTCCGGTCAAGTGGG
>NW_006159574.1:2931745-2933645 GCF_000334495.1 Tupaia belangeri chinensis
TTCCGATCAAGTGGGTTGAGCATCCCTGTCGTTAATAGTACAGTTATCCTCAGGAGCGGCTCTTTCTTTTTATTCTATTTCTAAACAAATTCCCACCCAGCATTACAACACACACTCTAAAACGCACACATCGAGTCAGCGTGAGCGTGTGCTGGGGCCCCGGGGGGCCAGCGGGCTGGCGGAGGACTTGCACGCCTGGTTGCAGTGCTCCCTGGGGTTCTGTGTCGCTCTGCTGACCTGTTTGCATCCAGGCTTGTTTGCTCTCTGCTGAAATCTCAGCCCTCCTAACTTCCCGAGTGTTGGTGAGTGTGCTGTCACTGCAGAGTGACCTGTGACCACAGTCCTCACTATAAGGGGAAGGACAGGTGCCCGGACTCTGGTGAACATGGAGTTCGAAGGCCGAGGATCACCCACTGACGAGCACAGACGAGCAACCAGCAGCGGCCCCAGCCCACCTTGCGCTGACGAAAAGCCCACGGCTAGGGTGAGGCAGAGCGAGGACTGAGCCCCTGCACCGAGCAGAGCAGCCATGGAGGCCTGGCCTCTCCTGCCCGGCCCGGGCCTGGCGCTCGCACATCCACCCCAGCACTCGGCACCCCCGCCCTCTCCTCTATCCCTCCTCTCTCCGACAACCCCACAGCGGCAGAGGGCCTCTGTCTAACAGCCGCTGTGAACAGTGCTCCTAGGCTCAGCTGCAGCTGGTCAGGCAAGATATGGGACTCCGGCGTGAGAGGAGCCCAGGCCAGCCGGCCACCACGGAGCAACCGGGCAGCCAGTCTACTTCCCACCCCAAGTTTGGGGCAAAACTTCAGCCCTTGGGTACATGGCAGCATGTGGTTCTGAGCAGAGAAGGTGGAGCTGCCACGGGGCGTGGGCAGTGCCCGTGTCTGCCTTTGGTATCACTCATGCTGGCCTCGGCACGGAGGGTGGAAGTGACCCTTCTCCCACACGTGTGCGGAGTTCGAAAAGGACTGCCCTTAGCTTTGCTGTAAATGTTGGTAAACTTCACCGGGGAAGCCGCCGGGCCCTGCCTTTTCTTTTCTCAAGCTGATTACTGATCACCGGGCTGTTCAGACCTTCCACCTCTTAATGACTTGGTCCGGGAGCCTGGGTACAATCAGGGAGGTGTCCATGTCTTCTAGGTTATATAATCTGTCGGCATCAAATTGTTCACAGTATTTTCGGCATATTGTGTTTTCATTTTCAGTTGACTCAAGATATTTTCTTAATTTCTTCTCTGACAATTGGTTGTTTGGGGGCATATGGTTTAATTTCTGTGTCTTTTTGTGAACTTTCTAAAATTCTATCTGCTATTGATTTCTAGTTTTATATCACTGTGGCCAAAAAAGATACAATATGATTTCACTCTTCTTAAACTTGCTCTTAAATTTAGGACATTCTGTGGCCTAACATTCGCTCTACCTGGGAGCGTGTTCCGCGTGCACTGGAGAAGGCGTCTGCAGGAACGTCCTGTGTGTCTGCGGCACATAGCTGGCGTCGGTGTAGTCGGAGCTCCTATTTGACTTTCTATCCGAACGACCTATCGATTTCCGAGAGTGAGGTGCGGAGGCCCCAAACACACTGCACTGCGCGGCTCACACCAGACAGACTGCCTCGGCCCTGCACAGGTGGACGGTCCCAGATGGGCACACCATATCTACTGCTGCTATGGCCACTGGATGAAGGACCCCTTCATCATCCCGTAACAACCTTCCTGGTTTTGTTTTACAGTGCTTGACTTTCAGGCGAAGTGGATCTTGGAGACAGCATGAAGTTTTTAATCCAGTTGGCACTCTATTGCCTTTCGATGGGAGAACTTAATCCACTTACATCCGAGGTAGTCGCCGCGTGCAGGGCTTTCGGTCGGCTGTGTCAGCCGTTTCCCGACCACGCTGCCCGC
>NW_006159574.1:2933676-2939260 GCF_000334495.1 Tupaia belangeri chinensis
GCTCTCTTCCCGCTGTCTTCCTCCTAGCAGGCGCTTTCCTCCAGGGGCAGGCTTCGATTCTCACTCTCCACCTTCTGCACGTCTCTCTACATTTTGCTTTGTGGTTACCCTAAGGCTTACGTAAAGCGCTTTATCATTAAAACAGGCTGTTTTAAGTAATAACAACTTTATTTGATCACATAAAAATAAAACCTCTCACTTTTACTACACCCCCCCCACATTCAAAACTTTTATTTATTTATTTTAGGTTTTTGTTATAGGGCACATGTGCTCACCAGAGAGAGAGAGGAGGAAAGTGAGAAATCACCTCCCAGGGGGATGGCCACGCCACAGTCTCTTTTCCTCTGTTCTTTCAGGATTTTGGGCATGCATGCACAAGTGCCCAGTGTGATTTTCAAGTCACCAGGTCTGGGACTCAACCAGTGGTTGGCCATGTGGTAATCCAATGCCTTAACAACCATGCCACCTACTAACTCCAATAGTTCTGTCTTCACATCTTCAGAATAAGTGATTTATAGCTACCATCATTGTATTAGAGTACTCTGTACACATACTTTTATCAGTGACTGTTTCACGTTCAGATGTGTCCATGTTACTAATTGGCATCCTTCTCTTTCAGCGTAAAGAACTCCCTTTAGCATTTCTTATAAGACAGACCTGGTAGTGTTAAACTCTCAGCTTTTGTTTGTCTTTGAAAGTCTGCCTTTTTCTTTAATTGCCAGAGGGCATGTGTGCTCACAAGAGAGAATCAGAAAGAGAGAGAGAGAGAAAGAAGAAGAAAGCACCTCCAATGAGTGTGGTCACCACAATCCCTTCTCTTCTATTTCTCTATGCCATCAGGATTTGGGGCACCCATGCACATACACTCAGTGGGGGTTTTCAAGCCTCTGGGGCTGGGATTTGAACTCAGTCAGTCATGTGGGATCTGGCCCCCTTAACCACTAGGATACAGGGCTGACCCTGTCAATGAAGTTCGTAAACACTCTCATTTCTGAAGGACATCTTTGCTGGGTACAGTATTCTTGGTTGCCCTGGGTTGTGTTGTTATTCAGCACTTTGAATATGACATTCCATTCTCTCCTGGCCTAGAAGATTTTTGTGATAAATCTTCTGCTAGCCTTTTTGGAACTCCTATGTATGTGATGTGCTTCTTTTGCTGCTTCCAGGGAGCCTTTCTTTTTTTTTTTTTTTGTCTTTGTCAATAGTGTGATTTGGAATGGCTCAGCACAGTTTGTGTTTTTTTTTTTTTTTTTGGGCTATAGGGCGCGTACACTCGTCAGACAGACAGAGAGAGACATAGAGACAGAAAGCGAGAAATCACCCAGGGGGGATGGTCACGCCGCAATCCCTTCTCCTCCATTCTTCTCTTGGGATCTTGGGCACGCACGCACACATGCCCGGCCTGAGTTCTAAGCCACCAAGTCCGGGACGCAAACTGTGGTCGACTACGTGGGAGTCCAGCGACATAGCCATTATGCTAACTGCTGGTTCCCTGGCTCAGCACAGTTTTGCTTGGATTGAATATTACTAGAGAGCTTTGCTTTCCTGTACTTTACAATTACATATTTTCCCAGAATTGAGTTTTCTACTATTATTTCTTTAAACAAGTTTCCAAAGCTCATAACTTGAACACTTGTTCTCTGATGCTGTCCCATAAATACCAAAAGCTTTCTTCATTCCTTTTTTTACCCCCATTTCTGACTGCATATTTCCAAATAACCTGCTCTGAGGTCAAACATCCTTTATTCTGCTTCATCAGCTCTGCCATCGATGTTCTCTATTGTGCTTTTTCATTGTGCTTTTTGTTTTAGTCCTTGTATCTTTTAATCTCCAAAATTTGCCTTTAAAAAATTTAATCTCTGGGAACCAGCAGTTAACGTAATGGCTATGTTGCTGGACTCCCACGTAGTCGACCACGGTTCGCGTCCCGGACCTGGTGGCTTAAAACTCAGGCCGGGCGCGTGTGCGTGCGTGCCCAAGATCCTAAGAGGAGAATGGAGGAGAAGGGATTGCGGCGTGACCATCCCCTCTGGGGGGTGATTTCTCACTTTCTGTCTCTATGTCTCTCTCTGTCTGGTGAGCGCACGTGCCCTATAGCAAAAACCTCTCCAAAAAGAAAAAAATTTAATCTCCATGTTAATTTCTCTCTCTCTCTCTCTCTCTTTTAAAGAGATTTTTGGTATAGGGCTTAGGACCTGCAGATACTGGCTCTAGGCACCCTCAGAGCCAGACCAGCCCCTTTGGCCCCTCTCCAGCAGACCCATACCCAGGTTGTACCAGACTCTGGCTCGACAGAGAGAAAGAAAACAAGAAATAACCTCCCAGGGGGATAGCCATGCTGCAATCTCTTCTCCTCCATTCTCCTCTCGGGATTTTGGGCATGTATGCACACATATCCAATGTGAGTTTTCAGCCTCTGGGTCTGTGATCTGAACTGAACCATGGTCAACTACATGGGACTCCATTGATGTAACCGTTACGCCATCTGCTCATCCTTCTCCCTGTTAAATTTCTTATTTTGGCTATTTATTGGTTTCCTGATTTCACTGAATTGTTCCTTTTTTTCCTTGAAGTTCACTGAGTTTTCTTAAAACAATTATTTTAACTCTTTGGCAAACCATTTGTAAAGCTCCATTTCTTCGGGGCCGGCCACTGGGAAATTACCGAGTTCTTTAAGTGGTGTTATGTGTCCACGGTTACCTAAATTTCCTTTTTGCCTTACATTGACATGTGCGCATTTGAGAAAGAAGGGACTTCTCTCAGGCTTGCAGACTGGCTTCAGCTAGGAGACCCTTTCAACAGCCATCACACCCCAAGGTTCTGGGTGGGTTGTCTTGTGGGGTCTGCAGGCAGGCTCACTGCTGGGGTCCCCGAGCAGGCTGCTCAGTGCAGGAGGCTGGTCTTGGCACCTAGACCCACAGGAGCCAGCCTGGAGCCTGGGGCCACGGGCCTGGTCTTGGGCTGAGACAGACCTAGAGCCTGCGTTGCCAGGTCACCCAGGCACTGGGAAGGTTGGGGGCCTGAGTTCACCAGGGCTGGCCTGGGATGGAGATGGGCCTGGAGCCTGGGGTGGCCCACTGTAGGGCCCAAGGCCAGATGGGGTGCTCACTTCTCTCTGTGCCTCCTACACAGAGACGGTCTCTCAGCTGTGCTTCTCAGCCAGGGAAGGGGGCCCGTGCACGCCCAACCACCTGCTGCCTGCTTGGTCACCGGCTCTATTTCCGATGCTATGTCCAGATGATGTGCTCTCCCACCTGCCTCGTTGCTCTTGAGAAAGCATTTCGTGCATGGACAGACGTTCAGACAGACATTTCTGTGTGGCTGAGAGCTGGAGAGGCCCCACGCCATCTTGCTGGGATTGATCTCCAATAAATGTCGACTGACCACGTGGTTATCTTTAAAACATCCAGGGAACGGGGCGTCTCCGTAGGAAGCCAAAGGATAAAACTTGGACACATTGGGGCATTTCCATGGGCGTGGGTAGAGCCTCATGGCGAAGTCTCAAAGCCTCGTCTCCATCCCGTTCTGAACGGCAATGACGCGGCAGCTTCATTCACACGGTGTGCCAGCGTTTCCGAGCCTCGGGCTGCAGTCCCTGCCGCCCGTCTGGCCTTCGCGACGTTACTCGTGGACACAGCGTGTGACTAGGGTTTGGGGGTATCTGTCGTCTTCGTTCTCGAGGACTCTAGGGTTTTCTATACCTACTTTTTCCGTGCTGTGCAGTCATGTGACACCAAGCGCTGTATACTTGCAGATCTGGGGGCGCGAGGGTATCGTTTGCCGGGGCGTTTTGTTTCACCTGCTCACTTTTTAATCTCAGGTCTCAGAGCGCCCCTTTCCCCGAGCTCCACTGGATAAACTAGACCTTAGCTGGTTTCTAATACTTGAGAAGGGGCGCTTGATTGTCTGGGTTTTGTCTGGGCCTGGAGATTGCCAGAATAAGTGAAGCGGAATTCCGTGGCAAGAAGCAATCCCGGGCAGACCAGAGGGACAGGGAGCCCCTGGCCGCCACCGAGCTCGCTGCTCTGGTCTGCAACCCCGTGGGAGGCTGAGAGGCACGAACAGAATCCTCGTCCGAACCCAGGTTCCCGCGCGTCATAGCCTAGTCCCTGGCTAAAAACAGAAGTGTCCTCTTCTCGTAGGTTCGCCATGTCCTTGTGTGGCCAGCCGCCACCACGGCCCTACGAAATCACAGGAAAGTTTAACTCGGGAAGAGAGAGATGAAAGACAGAGAAGAAGGAGAGGAGGATAAAAACCCTTTCCAAAACGAGAGGTCCAGAAATCAATTTGTGATTATCTGCCCACACAAGTCTGAGGCCTTTGTTTGGTGAGACAAGTAACACATGAGCCCGTAACGAGAATTATTCCAAAGAATAAAAGCCGGATTGTCTCCGTGCCCGTGTAGCTTCTAGTGAGGGTTAAGACGAGATTACATCCACCCAGCCTTAAATGGGCCCCTCTCCCCGCCTCCCTGCGCCTTTCAGAAGCAGGGCCTTTCGGAGCCATCTGCTGAGCTCCCAGGTCGAGCCGGGTCTCAATTTCCTCCTCTGCTGATACGTCTAATTCTCTGGAGGGTGAAGGCTCTTTCACTTCTGAAATGAAGCCTCTATTAAACAAAGGCCGCCCCTGCTCCAGGATGTTGAAAAGCAGATGGAGCTGCCTCCCGGCGAGCCTTCTCCATTAACACTGACCAGGGCCTCAAACCGAGGCTTCGCTTGTTAAGCTTTAAATAGGGATGAGGTTGACCCAACCTCACACTTCAAAATTAAAATCTGTGGTTTGCAGCAGGGGAAAAAAGGCGCTTAAAGCATTCGAAGGTAAGCCATCTAGTTTTAATTACGAGGGAGGTGTAGCTTCTTCCCCCGCAGCGGAGAGCGAAGGGACACGCCCCCAGTGGGTCTTCACTTGGCAACCCAGCCTCTGCCAGCCCCTGGCGTGGTGCTATGGGCACGCACCCAGCACGTTAGGGACACGGACCTGGGACCTCCCGTGGGGTCCACACTGCGTGCTGCGGGACCACTGCACCGCCAGCGGGCCCCACGGTTTACACGACTTCTTAAACCACAAGAATATGGAAGCGTCTTCTGAAAGACAAAAGCGATGCCCGAATATACAGAATAAGGGTCGTCCTGGTTTTCCCCGAAAGTGATGAGACGCATGAGCAGCGCCACCCGCTTCCGTCCACACGCGGTAAACCTGTCATGTGGTGTCCCTGACTGCATCCTGGCCGCGGAGACAGAGCACAGTGTCCTGCAGCTGCTCTGAGACGGGCCACACGGTTCTCAGCACCGGCACCCCTCACGCTCCAGAACCAGAGACTGGGCCACAGGCATGGCCCTGCTACTGACTACTTACCCCTCCCCACTGACCACCCCTTCCTCGCTGACCACCACCTCCTCCCCGCTGACCACCATGTCCTCCACACTGACCACCACCTCCTCCCCACTGACCACCATGTCCTCCACACTGACCACCACCTCCTCCCCGCTGACCACCACCTCCTCCCCACTGACCACCACCTCCTCCATGCTGACCACCACCTCCTCCACGCTGACCACCACCTCCTCCACACTGACCACCACCT
>NW_006159574.1:2939528-2939779 GCF_000334495.1 Tupaia belangeri chinensis
GACCCCCCCCTCCTCCCCACTGACCACCCCCTCCTCCACGCTGACCACCACCACCCCCCCGCTGCCCACCACCTCCTCCCCACTGACCACCACCTCCTTCACGCTGACCACCACCTCCTCCCCGCTGACCACCACCTCCCCCCCACTGACCACCACCTCCTCCACGCTGACCACCACCTCCTCCAAGCTGACCACCACCTCCTCCCCACTGACCACCACCTCCTTCACCCTGACCAACACCTCCTCCCCCC
>NW_006159574.1:2940139-2957047 GCF_000334495.1 Tupaia belangeri chinensis
CGCTGACCACCACCTCCTCCACGCTGACCACCACCTCCTCCCCACTGACCACCACCTCCTCCCCACTGACCACCACCTCCTCCCCACTGACCACCACCTCCTCCCCACTGACCACCACCTCCTCCCCACTGACCACCACCTCCTCCCCACTGACCACCACCTCCTCCCCACTGACCACCACCTCCTCCCCACTGACCACCACCTCCTCCCCACTGACCACCACCTCCTCCCCACTGACCACCACCTCCTCCCCACTGACCACCACCTCCTCCCCACTGACCACCACCTCCTCCCCACTGACCACCACCTCCTCCCCACTGACCACCACCTCCTCCACGCTGACCACCACCTCCTCCCCACTGACCACCACCTCCTCCCCACTGACCACCACCTCCTCCACGCTGACCACCACCTCCTCCCCACTGACCACCACCTCCTCCCTGCTGACCACCACCTCCTCCCCGCTGACCACCCAGCTGAACCCCAACTCCTCCACGCTGACCACCACCTCCTCCACGCTGACCACCACCTCCTCCCCGCTGACCACCACCTCCTCCACGCTGACCACCACCTCCTCCACGCTGACCACCACCTCCTCCATGCTGACCCACCGCCACCTCCCCGCTGACCACCATGTCCCCCTGCAGACCACCTCCTCCTTCTCACTAACTGGCACCCACCTCTCCACTCAATTCTTTGTGTTTTGGAAAATACAGCTACCATGCTGATAATACGAGCAGCTCATCATTTATATCTTTAAGTGGAACGATGGACCACTTGGTCCGTTCCTGCGTCTAACACACACTTGGAGCAGGGCCTCGCGACGTTTCGGGCGCTCTCGGTGGTCTTCAGTGGTTACCAGGCCACACGTGCCTCACGCAGAGCCGCCCCACCTCCCGAGTAAGGCTCTTCTGTGTCACTCCGCGGAAAGTGAGCAGGTGCGTCAGGCCCCTTTCCACATGGGATCTGGACACTAGCGAGCTCGCCGCGCAAAACTAGCAATGCTCAGCTAAAAGCGCCGCGAGAACAGGGCATGTCCCAGGTAACCCAGAGAACAGGTCCCGCTTCAGACATGAGGAAGGCGTGATATTGGCGGGCAGGGCTGTCACCTTGATAAGGCGGCCAGACCCCAAAGGCCAACAGCACTGCCAACCCCAGCCGGGCCTGAAGCACATCAGGCAGGTGTGCACACCGGAGTCCTAACAGGGCGGAGAAGCGGGAGCAGGGACCGCGGTGACCACACCTCCTGGGGCACGCCCTCCCTCTCCTGCCCTGGGTCTCTCTACCTCTCTGTCTCTCTCTGGCAAGCACAGGCATCCCCGGCCATCAAGAATAAATAAAGGATATTAGTCACCAGGGGAATTTCGAAGCACTGCGAATGGGAGGCCCCTAAGAGGTCAATAAATGCAGGGTCTCTGAGGAACAGACCCTCGAAACCCACTGTTTGGGACGCTCCCCGAGTTATTTAACATGGCCGGGCTGAGCAGCGCGGCTCCTTCTCCACGGTGGACAGTCTAGCCGACGCTTCCTCAGGAAAGGGCAAGTGCTCACCTCCACCTACAGCCACGCAGGGAGGCCCGGCGGGCGGGGCGAGGCTGCTTCTGGCCGAGGTCGTGGCCCTGGCAGAGCTGCGGTGGTTGTTCCCACTCTCCACCCAAGGCAGGCCGAGCAGAAAGAGGGTGAGAGCCCCCAGAACCACATCTAAGTCAACTCTGAGTGAAGCCGTCCCAGGACAGTGCTTCCCCCAGACACACGGTGAGGAGGGGACCACACACAGGAAATCTCAAGAAGCTACAGCGAATGACAGAGAAACGGCCTCCAAAAGTCCTCGAACTCCAAAAAATCAATGAGAAATCTGTCAAAAATACAGGAGTCAACTTTTCAGAGCTTTGAAATGAACTGGAGGCTCATGAGAATCTGGGCAGCATGTTTGGAAAAGTAGCTGCTGCTCAGAGCAGCCAGGTCTCTGGCACTCGGCTGCTGACTCTGCCCCTCTCCAGCTCTGCCGTGGCTTGAAGAAGAGCAGGGCTGTCGCTGAGAGGGGCGGGGCGGGCGGAGTGCTCCCCAAGTCTCCTCCCAGACGGCGCCGCTGCCTGGCCAGGCTAGTGGTTCCCGGGAGGGGCCGCCTGAAAGGCCTTCATTTAATCCGACTCACTCACGTGTGGAAGAGTCTGACCCCAGTGGGCCTTCGTTGAACACATTTGCACACTCGCTTTGCCGTGCCGCTGTCTGGGGTGGGGAGAACAGCTGGGGCAAACAGCAGGCTAACCGAGACCCTTCGAGGGGCGGCTTCACAAGGCTCCGCATCGCTGAGACTGTGGGGGGCTGTGCACGTGCCCAGGAAGGCGTGAGGACGCTCCGCCCCCGCCGCCCCGCAGGCCTGGGCGAGCAGGAGGCGAAGGCTAAGGCAGAGCCATCGAGGGCCTGCTCAGTGCCGAAGGGAGCCTAGCATACACAGAAGCCTCAGGAAAGATGGCGAGGTTAGGGGCCCGGGGCTAACGGAAACCTGTCCAAGCACTGTCTAGCCAGTAAGGAGCGGAGCAGGACGTCAGTAGCCACACAGGACAAAGCGCAGAAAAGTCACTGAACGAGTAAACAGCAGCGACAAACAGCGACAGTAAAGCCCTGAAGAGAAGAGAGAATGTGATTTGTAGAGCTGCTGCACTGTATCATTTAAAATGCCGGGGCAGCAGCTGGTAGTGGTTAAGGTGCTGAACTCCTACACAGCCGACCAAGGTTTGAGTCCCAGGCACGGCAGCTTGAAACACGCTGCGACGTGTGCATGTGCCCACAATCCCATGAGGAGAATGGAGATGGGAGCGTGACGTGGCCATCCTCCCCGAGGAGTGATTTCTCACTTTCTCTCTCTCTATCTCTGTCTCTGCCTCAGGCAAACACATTCACCTTATAGCAAAAATCTCTGAAAAAATAGTTAAATAAAATGTCCAGTTTCCACTGAAAATTTTTGAGACTTGCAAAAGACTACGAAAGCAGGCACGGCACACAGGACTGTCCCTGGGAGGCCGGGCGCTGCGCATCCCTCAGACGCGGCTTCTAGTGAGCTGCTTCATTTTATTTTATTCATTAGTATTTTTTTATTTGACTAGACAGAGACAGAGGGAGGAAGAAAGGGAAAGTAAGAAAGCAAGTTGTCGGGTTCGGGGCTCAGCACCTCGGACTCCCGCTCCCTGAGGCTGTCCTGGACCATCATGGCTACGTGGCCACCTGGCAGCTCGGCCCCGCGTGGCCGCTCCTCAGGGTGCCCCGGCTGCCGGCAGGGGTGGGCTGCACGCTCCCTGGAGCACACTCAGCACGCGCTCTGCCTGCCTGCCTCTGCCCGCCTGCCGCCACGGATCTGCACGGAGCTCGCCCCACCCACGTCGAACCCGGGCCAGGAACTCGCCGCACAGCCAAGCAGTGGTGAGGCCGTGGCCGTGGCCGGGTAGACTCTGGCCGGCCGTGCTCCACATCACCTACAGGAGTGGTTAGACCCGACGGCAGACAGCCTAGAAGCTGCAGGGGAGGGCCAGCTGGGCGGCCACATTGCGCAGGTCGACGTGGTCCTCCAGAAGGCACCTGCCCACGTCAGAGCCCAGTCCAGGAATCGCGGGGTGGGAACGGGGCGGCCCTGCTCCCTCCTCCCAGGGCCCCACCAACAAATGACCCGGAGGTCTCAGTGCCAGTGGGAGGGACACTGCGGCAGGGGGCACGAGAACGTCAAGGGCTGCCGTGTCCGCTGTGGCCTCACCACGCCTACACCAAAGGCCGAGGGCACAGGTCTGGCGAGGCGACGCTGGCTGGGGGAGGCGTGTGGCTCCGGCATGACAGGGTGAGGAGGACGGCGTCAGAAAGGCACCTCCTGGCACCTACGCCCTGCAGCCAGTGCATGGAAAGCTGTGAGGACCCCCTGGGCGGGAATGCGGGGCCACAGCACAGGACGTGGACCTGAGTCCCTGCAGGCACGACCATGAGTGACCTGGCCTCCAAGGCCAAGGGAAGGCAGAGGGGATGGTGGCGGAGACAGGTGGCGGGTGTGGAGCTCTGGCTCACTCTGGCGGGACACATCCACGCACGCAATGATGGGGCTCCCTCCCGTCTCTCCCTTGCCTTGCGGGGCGCCCATCTTCCCAGACACGTGTGACATCTCCGTGACGTTCCTGCCTGACCCAGCACCCGAGAGCTCGTACAGGGAGGGCGGGCGTGTGCAGCCAGATGAGGGTGCACGTGGCCCACTCAGAGGACAGGGCTGCCAGGCCCCTCACAACGGGGTTGGGGCCATCCGCGGGCTCCAGCTGGCCCCGGGCTCCCGGTCACTGTGGGCCTCAAGCCCCAGGCGACAGACTCGCTCCTGCCACTCTGCAAGGTGTGCCCCTCAGCCTCGCGGGGCTGCTCATGACATGGCCTCCCTGCTCAAACCCCCACAGCTGACGACGTGGGAGGAGGGGCCGGCCCAGGGCGCAAAGTAGACAGGCCAGCGCAGTTCCTTACCAAGGACCTCGCAGAGGAGGGGCGAGGAAAGGTGGTCCCCAAACCCTTTGGAGCACGACCACATGCCTTATGGAGCAGACCCTCTGCAGAGGCCACGACCTGAGTGAGGTACAGCCCAGGCCTCGCTCCTGGTCACTGTGTGTGGTCACCGACAGGCCTGTCCGTGCCCACCGTGGGGACAGGACTCCACCTTAGTGAGCGGGACAGGCCGGCCTGATGAGGCACCTACCCCGGCCATGTAGGTGACATGCCCCTGGCAGCATACGCTAAACCGCGTGTACATGGTGAAAGCTAGGCACTTACGCTGCAATCACTTCACATTTTAAATGGCCTGCCTGTCCCCGTGCAGCCAATAGGCAATCGGTCTCCTACAGCAAACTCCCAGAAACCTGCACCCCACAGCAGCAGAGACTGGCGGGGCGGGAAGGGAAAGGCCAGTCTGGTCTGGACTCGTCTGGGCTGCTTTGTCCAGTCCAGACAAGCTGCTGGCCCTGAACACCTCACCCCTGCCCGGCCGATCTGGGGTGCAGCCCAATGTGTCCTCGCCCTCCAAGGCACTGAGAGCCCATCATTCCTGGGCACGCAGGTGGCCAGGGCTCTCCGAGACAGAACCCCGGTGGGAGCCCCCGTGACTCGGGGTCCGCGGCGTCTAAGGGTAAGCCAAGCTCACACGAAGCCACGGCATGGAAGTGCCCGTGCCGCCCTACCTGTGCGTGACAGCGTCTGCAAGGTGCCGCGCAGGTGCTGCAGGGCCCCCGGGGGCACTTCGTCGCGGTGCACGTCTAGCACCGGAAGCTTCTGGCACCTTCCAAACACTCCGTCTGTGAGAAGAGAAGAGAGAGCGTGATGTCCCCCATGCAGAGCCGACGGCACCACAGACCTTGTGGCCCAAGTCTGGCGGGGCAGTGCTCTGGGGCGGGGGCGAGCAGCTGGGATCCCAGAGGTACCTGGAAAGTGGCGGACACCCGCAGGGCAGGTGTAGAGAAAAGCGTACGCTCTCCTGCCCACTGCCACCAGCCCTCCCGGCCCCTCTGCGTGTGGCCACGTCTTCTCCAGCTTTGCCAGGAAGACTGCGTGCTCGCCAGAGAGACAGACAGAGCGCCCGGCAGGGTGTGGCTGTGCACAGTCCCTCCTCTCTCCCCTCCTCCTGCTGGGCTTTTGCATTGGCCAACCTGCCTGCTGAGCCTTTCAAGGTTCCCAGTCCAGGACTCGAACTGCGCTGTCAGCCATGCAGGATCAGGCTCCCTTAACCTCTAGGCCACGGGACCAGTTCTGTAATGTCACACTTCAAAAAAATATTTTTTACTTGACTTTATCTATGATTATTATTGTCTTTAATCTGACCAGAGAGATACATAGAGGGAAAGTGAGAAAAGAAGCTGCCAGAGTCGGGACTTGAACCACGGCCAACCAGTTCAGCGCCTTTAACCCCCAGGCCGCCTGCTGGCCCTAGTTTCGCACTTTTGAAGTGAACCCTCTTTCTGACAACTCAGTAACAGTCGCTGACATTCAGGGCCAGTTTCCAAAGGAAAGCCGTAGCAGGACTGTGACGTGGACACGCAGGCCCTGTGAGTGGCCCAGGAGCGCAGGCCGCCTGGGAGCCGGGGCCCCGGCAGACTCCGGATGGCGGAGAAGCGAGGCTGCTCTCAGGATGCCACGGGAAGGGGAGGGCACAGTGAGGTGCCGGGGCCGGTCCACCTAGCCCTTCCCCACCTGCCCACTCCTCCAGCGACGCCCCCAAGGCCTCCAGGAGCCTGAGGCCGGCGGTCGGCACCTGGCAATCATCCCTTCCACGTGCAGCCGTGGGGTCTCAGAAACTGGAACCACCCCGGCAGCACCACAGCAGCCTAGCGGGGCCAGGACTCCCCGCGGGCTGTGCGTCCTGGCAGGCTGGCGGGGAGAGGCCTTCCCCGCTTGTTGAGCCCGCTGCGGAAGGCGGCACTCCGGGGCGGGGCGGGGAGGACCCTCTGCAGAGAAGACCATCCAGGTCGGCTGAGCGTGCAGGTGCGCCGACGCTGGCCAGGCTGTGTGACCAGCAGGGCATCAGCGGGGGTGTCGCGACCCCGTGGGCCTTCGAGGGGCAAGGCCCAAGAGTGCAGTGGCACACTGCCGGGTCCCCCAACCCTAGGCCTCTCACACCCCGGTGCGCCCCCACACGGAGCCTCCACAGTCTCTCCCTGCCTCGGTGTCCCCAGAACGCTCACTGCCAAGATCTCGGTGGCTTCGGGCTGCTTCCTGCCCTGTGTCCGCGGCCTGCTCCGGCCAGGTGCTCCCCTCACCCAACCCACATGCCCGTGCCGCCCAGGACACGCAGCACGCTGTCGCGGGGCGGTCGTGGCTGTGACCCGTCTGAGGCCCGGCCCTTGGCTCCCTCTTCAGATGGCACTCCCCCTGACGAGCGTCACCAGGGTCACTGCGTGAATGGGGACGTCCCACTCCTCTGAGCTTCTGAAGGCGCAGGAGGAGAGGATGGGGTCGCCCGCAGCAGGGACCTTGAGCAAGCTGGTCCTGGTCTCCCCCGGCAGAAGCACTTGGGCCGCATCCCTAGATGCCCGCTCGGCCTGTGCTCGAGGAAGCCGAGAGAAGAAAGAGGACCCGAGGAACGCACGGGAAACCGAGCAGTGTACACGCAGGCTGTGCCCCGGCGCCAACGGCTCCCGCACAAGGCACGTGCACACGCCCAGCCCGCACGGCCAGGCCGAGGTGGGGCTCCTCGGCACAGCGGGCCGGCCCACCCTCGTCTCCCTCTGCCTCCGCGGTGGGCGGCACGCTGTACGGTCACGTCTTCTCCTCACCCCTCCATCATTTCCTGAGGGCGCCGTCACGGGGCGGGAGTCGGCACGTGGCGTGACCCTAATCGAGCACTTCGGGGCAGTCGGCAGCCCGGGCACTGCCAGGGCGCCCGTGTCCCACGGCTCACGACGGCTCTCAGGCAGCATTATCCCGGCTCCCTGGGGAACGAGGCTCTTGATTTACAGCGAGGAGAGCCGGCATGACGGTGCCGGGTGCCGGGTGCCGGGACCCGGAGCCCCGCAGGGCGTGCGTCCGGAGCCGCGCTGAGATGACGTCCGGGCCACCCACAGAACTCTGGGGGGAGGGCGGGAGGTGCAGACCCCAGGCTGCGGTCACTCGGCCTGGCAAACCACGCGACACGGCGAAGCCCGGCTCACTCAGCCACGCGGGGCCGCGGGCCGCCCCGCAGGAGGGGCTCAGGCCAGCATGGCCTCGGCCGGGGCCGGCCTCCTAGAACTTCGCCCAGCTAAGAGATAATGGTCACGTGTCGATGGAAAAGAAACTGCCAAGGAGTTTCGGGGACAGCAGGGCAACCAGCGGGTTGTTTCCGTGTAGGCCCAGCCACACGCCACTCCAGGAGAGCCCTCAGACGACGGGGAGAAACGAAGGGCTGAACGACCCCGCGGGAAAAAGAAACCGCCTGTCCTCAGCCCCTGCGCTGCCTCCAGGAAGCGCCCACGCCCAGTTTTCACGTGTCTGCCCCCAGGGGGCCGCGAGGACGAGCAGCAGCAGTGACCCCTGGTGGCCGTCGCTGGCAGTGCAGATGCCGAGTCAGGCAGGTTCACGGGGAGGTGCCCAGGCCCAGAGCCCAGCTGGGCTGGACCCTGTCCTGAGGGGTGCGGGGACCAGGCTGCCCCTAGCAGCACAGGGAGTGACACATACTGTCAACAAACTCGGCCATGCACATGCACCTGGGTCCTCAGATACACAATACACATGCAACCACACATGCACACACACTCATGCGCACACTACACATACAGCCACATACGTGCACACACATGTGCTCACATGTACACTACTCATGCAACCACACATGCATTCATGTGCACACAATGCACATGCAACCACATGTGCACACACACACGCACACATGGCACACTACAATACAACCACACATACACACACATTCAGGCACACACTACACACACAACCACTCATGCACACATATGCACACGTGTGCACACTACACACACAACCACACGTGCATATTAATGCATACACTATACATGCAACCACACATGCACATACTACACATGCAACCACACATGCACATACTACACATACAAGTGCGCGCACATCTGTACACATACAACCACACATGCATATTCATATCCATACCACACATATAACCACATATGCACACACTACAAATACAACCACCCGTGCACACACATGCACTCATGTGCACACTACACATGCAACCACACATGCACATACACTCATGTGCACACTACGCGTATGACCACACGTGCACACACATGCACTCATGTGCACACTACACATGCAACCACACATGCACATACACTCATGTGCACACTACGCGTATGACCACACGTGCACACACATGCACTCATGTGCACACTACACATGCAACCACACATGCACATACACTCATGTGCACACTACGCGTATGACCACACGTGCACACACATGCACTCATGTGCACACTACACATGCAACCACACATGCACATACACTCATGTGCACACTACGCGTATGACCACACGTGCACACACATGCACTCATGTGCACACTACACATGCAACCACACATGCACATACACTCATGTGCACACTACGCGTATGACCACACGTGCACACACATGCACTCATGTGCACACTACACATGCAACCACACATGCACATACACTCATGTGCACACTACGCGTATGACCACACGTGCACACACATGCACTCATGTGCACACTACACATACAATCACACATGCACACACTCGTGTGCACAGTACACATATGACCACACGTGCACACACATGCACTCGTGTGCACACTAGACACATGACCGCATGTGTGCACGCACATGCACTCACATGTATGCTACACACAACCACACATGCACACACTCATGTGCAGATTACGCATGCAGGCACATGTGCAAGCACACATGCACTCACGTGTGCACTACACATAAAACTACACGCATGCAGTCATGTGCACACAGTACACATGCAACCACATGTGCACACTCATGTGCACAATACACATACAGCCACACGTGCACACACATGAAGTCATGTGTACACACATGCAGTCACATGCACATAGTCTCTGCCACAGCTGGTGTCTGCACAGTGACCAGGGCTGGTCCCTCCCAGGCACTGGGTACCAGTGTGGGCACGTGGGCGTGGATCCCATGGGATGCAGATGCACCACACATGGGTGAGGGGTGTGACCACGATGAGTCCACAGGCAGGGGACTCAGCACGCAAGAGCACAGGGCAGCTGCCACCCCTCCCCGCCCCCGCAGGGTGGCCCTCCTGCCCTTGGGGTCTCACCTGGAAGCCTGAGCCAGGCCATCCTCATCTCTGTCACACACAGATGGGGGCAGTGGGGACAGTGGCTCTCCCGTGCAGTTGCAGGGGGTGCCCGGGCTTCCTGAGACTGGACCAGCCACGTCAGTGGGCAGTGATGCGGGGCTCCTCACCTCCAGGGTGGGGTGGGTGCTGCTGCCAGGCCTCCAAGAGCAGCCCGAACCTCTGCTCCATCAAGGAAGTGACTACCCGGGGCTTGGAGAGGGGAGAGGGGCAGGCAAGCGGGTGGCCCCTGCAGCCACGTGCACCAGCGGCCAGGCTCGTCACAGACCTCTACACCCGGCAGCTTCTGTGGGCACCTGACGCAGAGACCCACAGTGAGCATCCCAGAAGCAGGCCGACACCATGGCTTCCAGCCTCCCCAGCCCTGCCCGTGGCTGTGGGACAGGTGTGCCCAGAGCCGGCAAGGTCGGCGACGGGTCCCGGCTGAGGGCTGGGAGGGCGTTCCCAGGCCCCGGGACGAGTGCACGTCCAGTTTCAGACGGGTGAGCACGCACATCACAACCACTGGCCCCAAACAAGACCTGCCACTCTCCTTGGGAAAGGACGGCCTCTATATCTCGGCTGGACCCTGTGCGAAGGGACAGCCCAAGTCGGGACTGTGCCACCACCATGGAGCCAGTGCCGGTCCCTCGGGAGGCAGCCACGGAAACAATGGCAAAGGACAGGGCTTCCTCCCGAGGGCTCGGGGCGGCATGGACAGGCAAAGCTGCAAGGGTCCGCGCCCGACAGACGCCACCGCTGTGCCAGGTAGGGGCACGGCCTTCTGGTAACCAGACATGGCCGGGAAAGTATGTCAGCTGACTTGTCACAGGGGCTCACCGTCCACAGCACTGTTCCAAGTCTAAGTCTTCAAGGATGCAGGCCAGCTCGTGCCCTGGTGGTAAGGGAGTCGGATCCCACAGGGCTGACCACGGTTCGAGTCCTGGCCTGGATGCTGGAGAAACTTGTTGGGCATGTGTAGGCATCCAGACCCCAACAGGAGGGAGAGGAGCGGGGGGCGGGGGGAAGCACGCTGCGCCCACACCCACGTGGGGCTCCCTCTCCCTAACTCTCTCTCTCTCTGGCAAATGCACACGCCCTCTGGCAAATCTAAAGAAAAATACCCAGAGATGCAGCTCCGATCGATCTAGCTTCGTGCTTTCTGTTGTTGAACGGACCCTTGTGTTCCCAGCCCTGGGGCTCCGGCCGCCGATGCAGCTGGCATGCAGAACACGAGACCCAGTGGGATGCCTGGCCCGGGCCGGAGTTCGGAATCGCACACGACAAGGGAAACTGCTTTTCAGCTCAGGGTAGTGAGGGGTACAAGGCCCAGAAATGGCCTGGAACAGACCCAGGGCCACGAGGCTCGGGGCACTTCTCTCAATTCAGTCCAGTGGAAGGGGCATGCTGTGGGCACGAGGTCTGGGGTGCAGCGTCTCCCGGATGCTCAAGGGAGCGGGAGCCTGGGGAGGGCGGAGGGCCAGGTAGGAGGCATGCATAGCAGAGCCACCTGCCCAGGGAAGAGCCGAGCTCTCCACGGTCAGCTGTCCAGGAGCCCGGGGCCGGCTGCACGGGAGCCAGGCCGTGAGCACCACGGTGCATCCCTCCCTCCCACAGCACAGATGAGGAGATCGGGGCACAGTTCACGCAGTGGGCTGACAGGACGAACTGATTTTCCGGAATGGGAGACAACTCTTGGGGTCCGACCCGACTCGGGCCTGGCCACTCTCGGGTGCTGATTCCATCGGCTGGCCGGGCCCCGTGCTTCCCCACTGGGCAGAAGAGCCGCCCTCAGGGACCCCCCGATCTGAGTGAAGGGTGTGGTGTAGGGGGCTCTCGAGGCAGAGGTCAGGGGCCCACGGTGCTGGACCCTGGTCCAGGACTTGAACACGCAGCCGACCACGTGGGAGCAGCTCCTTTAACCCCAGGCTGCTAGGCCGGCCCAGAGGACTTCCTCTTCACACCCACACCCTCCAGTGCAGAGGCGGGGTGGGGCGAGCAGACCCCTGTGAGCAGGCCCGGGCAGGTGCAGGGCCTCGGCCCCCCCAGCCAGTCCCTGTGAAGGATCACGATGCCAGCGCTGAGGGCAAGGACTCGCGGCTTCGCCCTCAGCTGCCCACACGAGAGCACGCGGACACGAACGCTCACGGACCAGAGGCCGTGGGTGGAGCGATGCACAACACCCGAAAGGCCGTAGGACAGCCCTCTGCCTCCTGGGACAGTCCCTGAGCCCGACACAGGCCGGGCTTCAGTCCTGCCCTGACCTCTGACCCCTAGGAGAGGCCTGGTGCGAGGTGTGGGGGCGGCGGGGGCGGAGACGGGGCGAACTTTACTGCTGACGGGTGGGCACTGACCCCTCACCCGCCTGAGCTCTGAGCGCCTTCCCCTTCCCGCAGAGCAAAGGCCGTGTCCACGCGGCTCCCCAGGGCTTAGCTCTGCCCCGGAGTCCCAGATCTCCTCGGAGACCCTTCCCCAGCCGCCTGCCCGTCTGCTCCTGGGCTCCCACGCCCCCGCCAGGCCGCCCGGCTCCGACAGGCTGTCCCGAGGTTCAGGCTGCGTCTCCCCCGGGCCCCGTGACACACGGCCTGCGTCACTGAGTGACCGCTTCTCTCTGAGCGCTGGTGGGCAGGGGCATGTGCTCGGCCCAGGACGAGAACCAGAGGTCCTGGGAGACTGCGACCCCCCAGGTGGGCTGCCGGCCCCCCGCCCGCACCACCCGCACCCCGGCGTGGCCCACCCCCTCGCCCTGGCCCGTAGGCCATGCCAGCACCTCGCAGTCTCCTCTCACACAGAGAGCAATGGTCCAGACAGCACCTGGCCTGGGCAGCGCGGCCGGCTCCGCACTGCCACACTGGGGGTGAGCCCCAAACCCACTTCACGCGTGCATGACACTGTGTCTGCCTTACACGCCTGGGTCCGCTGTCTCGGGGCTCCCCTAAACCGCCACGGGACAGGTCTGTGGAGGAGCCCCGAGCAGGGCCGTCCTCTGCCCCGGGCTCCCCAAAGCGAGAGCCCTTCCAGGGGAAATGCCCGTGTGCACCCCAACAGCTGGGCCTCAAGGACCGACGCCCTGGCCCAAGGAAGGACACCCGCAGGACTGCAGAGTGTGGCTTCCTCGGGCTGCATGGCCTGAGGGGACCGAACAGCCGGCCACACCTTCCCACCTGGAAACCAGCGGTTCTGCACCAACAGTCAGAAATGGCAGCCACGCTGTGAGGAGGTGGACGCAGGGCCGGCTCACAGGGGCTCTGCCTGCACCAAGCGGTGGACATGGAGCGAGGCCCAAGGAGAGATGGGGACGCCCACGAGTCTGCCTCAGGTCAAGGCCGCGGGCACTCCGCGGAGGGGACAGGAGCCTCCGGCACAGGCCGGCACGCGGCGACCGAGGGCGGCCCGACCTGGCACCCCCTGGGCAGGGCGGCCGAGGCCCACAGACGCCCTTCACCCAGGGCTTCCAGGTAGCTCCGGGCCCTGAGTGCTGGGCTTCTCCGGCCAAGGCCTCAGCACGCGGCCCCAAGCCGGAATGTCCCGCCAACGGCTCAGGTGGGGACAGACGCCCAGACACCCGCATGTGCTGCTGCGGCCAAGGCGAACTGGTGTCACAGCCGAGGGGAGAGAGGCCTGGAGCCCAGCCTGTGTGGTGACGCAGTGGCCTGGGGAGCTGCCACGCCATGGCCCCGCCGTCTTCGCTCCCCTACTGGGCCGCCTGCCAGGGGTGAGGGCAGGGGGCTGCTCATCAGAGGCTGAGGGCCCCTCCCCTCCAGGTCTCTCCATGCCTCTGCCTCTCTGGACCAGCCTCAGGGACCCCTCCCTGCCCCTGTTCCTCTGTGTCTCTGTCTCTGTCTCCCCTCCCCTCAGACCTCTGATCCCCTCAGGGTCCTAGTCTTGGGAGGCTGGCAGGTCAGGGTACGGCCGGGCTGGACGAGCCGTGGGCACTGCTGGTAGGAGCCTCAGGACACCTCAGACCTCCCTGTCCCTGTCCCCACTTCGCCCATGGTCTCACCAGCGCCCGCTCATGGTCCTGAGAGAGCAGAGGGGCGGGAGGCCTCTGGGACACGCGTGGGCCGCCAGGCAGTGTCTCCGGTCCTCCCAGACCGGCCCCCACACGGCTGGGGTGTTCACTGCATGTCCTGGACCAGGACAGGCTGAGGCCGCATCCTCTGCCCCAGTCCAGAGGGGCCCGACCCGCAGCTGCAGCCACTGGGACCCCCACCCTCTCTGACGCCACCTCGGCCCGCCGGCTCCAAACGGGGCCCAGTGGGTGCCGAGCGGGTCCTCAACACAGCCTGTCTCATCCGGGTAGGGGTAGAGCCCAGCTGCTGTGAGCTCGGCCCACGGGCGAGGCGCCAGGGGACCTCCCTGACACTGTCACCCCGAGGAGCAGGCTCAGGCAGCCTCCAGGCACAGAAAACCGGGGTGGGCAGATGCCGCAGGCCCCGGCGGGAGCCACAGACCCAGTCTCTGGGCAGCCCGGCAGCGTCGGGCAGGTGCGCCCCGGGCGTGCACACGCAGTGAGCACAGCCTCCTGGTCACCACCTCGACGGGCCAGACCTGGGGCTGTCCTCACCAACGACGGTTTACAGGAGCGCTGTGCAGCCGCGTGGCACAGAGACCTTCGGGGGCTCGCAGGCAGAAAGCCTCGGCGGCGGGAGCAGGGCCCGCCAGGACCCAGGGCAGTCCCAGCCTCATCTGGCCTTGCCATCTGAGGACCGACTGCAGCAACACTCCAGGTTGTTTTCACAAAGACTGAGAAATAATCATTTCTGTAAACCAACACGGATCGGCTCCAATCACCGGCCCGCCGCCACGCCTGTTTAAGAAGCCAGCCTCGGCAACGTAGCTGACAGACATTAATGAGCAGCTCGGCACACGCGCGGCCGTAAACGGAAGGGTAATGAAAGCAATTTATTCGAAAATTAAAATATGATTAAGAATGGCAGTCGCGCGGGGCCCAGATGCGGCAGGATGGCCCGAAGAGCAGCCGGCTGTCATTAATTAGGCCCGACGAGTGGCTTCCTCCTCGCCTGACACACAGCACCCCCCGGCCGCGGCCCCCCCAGCCCAGCCCCCGCTGCCCGCGGCCCTCGGAGCCGGACCGTCCAGAGCGACGCCTCACTTTCCCGACACAGCAGCCCTGCGACAGCAGACACGGACGCTGAGCCGTCCAAGCCGGGCCCGCCCCACGGACGCTGTGTCCGCCACGCCCGGGGTGACCCCCAGGACTCTGTCCATCCATGGACATTACGCCTGTCCAGGCCTGAGGTGACCCCAAGGACACCATGTCCATCCACACTGGGACTGACCCACAGAAGCCGTGTCTGTCCATGCCTGGGATGACCCCAAGGATGCCATGTCCATCCACACCTCGCCGAAACCTGGCCACGCGGCGGTGCCTAAGCGCTGCGCTCACAAGACCCACAGGCCCAGGCAGAGCTCAGGGCTGCTCGCCAGGCTGAGGCCGGCATGGAGCTCTCCCAGGACACTCAGCACGGTCGCTGGCCTCGGCCCCTCAGGGGGCGCAGCCCGCCCACCTCCTAGCCTGGGCAGTGTGCCTCTGACCCAGCCCAGGACCTAGGCCGCACTCCCGCGGGGCCTGCTGGTTAGGAGCCGGCACTCAGCCCTCACGGTGCTCACCTCTCCTGCCGCCCAGCTCAGGGCCCGCCCTCCTGCTCCGCTCCCTCCTATGACACCAGCTGCAGGCCAGCCCAACCAGAGACCCCACCCCACCTATCCCCGCTCTCTTTTCCTTTCTCTTTCTTTCTTTCTCTCTTTCTAATACTAGATTGTATTTTAATTTAATTTATTTCACAACTCACTGCAGACTGCCTGGAGGAGGAGGCTCTGCCCCTCCTGGAGCTAACTCTGACCACCACACACAGAGGAGAACGTTGTGCTAGACTCGTTACTAAAGGGGTGCTGAGAGGGCATTGGACAAGCCAGCCCCCACCATCAGGCCGGCAAAGGCTTGGCGTAGACACAGGGTGGGCGCGTGCTGAGGGCAGCCCCGCTGAGTGCGGGCAGGTTAGAGGCCCTGCTCTACGGTCAGCCCCGCAGTGTCATTAGGACTCAAACAGCCAGGCCCTGGGACCCGGCGATTCCTCCTAGGCACGCTCTCTGAGGACAAGCACATGCGAGGCAGTTGGCCCTGGGACGTGTCCAGCGAGGACGTGGAAGAGGCAGCTGGTCAGACCCCGGAGACCTGTGAGAGCGTCAGCTTGCCTCTGGGCCAACTGCCCACGGGGTGATGGACGAAGCCCCCAGACGGTGAGCTCGCACTCGCTTTCACGCTGAGAACCCGCCCCTTACGGAGGAAGGCCTTGGGAACCGGCCCTGGAGCCTCGGCCTGCAGGGCTTCAGCAGCCCAGAGTGGCAGGGCCACAGACGCCTGTCCCTGACAACGTGCTGCAGCAGGTCCCACTGACAGCTCCTTCCCCTGGCCGGCTGGAGAATCGTGGGTGTAGCTGACAGCCCTGTCTCCGTGTGGCTCCTCCCGAGCAGTCACTGGGGTAGGCTTTGGGGATGGCCAGCACCCCTGCAGCAGTAACTCGGGGCCCTGCAGTATAGGGGCCTTGTGGCCAGTCCTGGGCTCAGATTCTGGGACAGCCTGAAACACGAGGACACGCACGAGTGCCAGCACTCAGGGAGGGGCTGGGGAGGGGACCGCCGTGTGCATGCCTCACCTCCCTCTGCTACGGAGCCTTCCCAGACTCCAGCCACTGAGCCCAACGTCAGCCCAAGGCGTCCCCGGGTTAAGAGCCAGGAAGCACACGGGTGTGCCCCCTGACACCAGGAGAGGCCGCACTGCCCCTGCTCAGCCCGCACGACCGGAGGGGCAGCCAGGCCGCGCTCAGACCCGCGCGCCCTTCCTGAGGGTGCGTCCTGGCTTTCTCACGCCCTCTCATGGCAAACACGCACCTGTGCACAGACGCAGGCTCTGCAGCTGGTCCTCGGGGCTGCTAGAGGTGGGGATGGGCAGGCTGGGGAGGGCCAGGCAGACCTCTCGGGGCACGCCGACCGCGGCAGCTGGTCCAGCCATGACGTGCCCAGCGTGGGGAGGGGCGAGTCCATGGCCGAGACCCCACGTGCTGCTTG
>NW_006159574.1:2958377-2958617 GCF_000334495.1 Tupaia belangeri chinensis
CCTGGTGGCCAGTCCTGGGTTCAGATTCTGGGACAGCCTGAAACACGAGGACACGCACGAGTGCCAGCACTCAGGGAGGGGCTGGGGAGGGGACCGCCGTGTGCATGCCTCACCTCCCTCTGCTACGGAGCCTTCCCAGACTCCAGCCACTGAGCCCAACGTCAGCCCAAGGCGTCCCCGGGTTAAGAGCCAGGAAGCACACGGGTGTGCCCCCTGACACCAGGAGAGGCCGAGCTGCCA
>NW_006159574.1:2958731-2969291 GCF_000334495.1 Tupaia belangeri chinensis
TCTGCGGCTGGTCCTCGGGGCTGCTAGAGGTGGGGATGGGCAGGCTGGGGAGGGCCAGGCAGACCTCTCGGGGCACGCCGACCGCGGCAGCTGGTCCAGCCATGACGTGCCCAGCGTGGGGAGGGGCGAGTCCATGGCCGAGACCCAACGTGCTGCTTGTTCAGCACGTCAGTGACTGCCCATGGCCTTCAGGTCATAGGAAGGTCTCATTCTCCATTTACGCAGCAGGCCCGCCTGACCTCGCCTAATCAGAGACACAGGGAGGGCAGCCGTGTCGGCATGAGCCGCTGGGAGTCCTGCAAACACTGCGTGGTGGGCCGGGCACATGTGGAGGGTCTGGCACCAGAGCCGGGGCTTTGCTCTCAGCCCGGGAGTCGCCCTCCATGCCTGAGGTGCTCGTGGGGCCGTGGCCCTGACCCGGGCTGCTCCACCTCTGCACCCACACTGTCACACCCTGCCAGGAGCCGCGGGCCGGACCATCAGAGGCCCTGACTGCTGCAGGGGCACAGGGGAGGCACCGCAGGACGCACCCCTGGGCGGTGGCTGACAGCATCTCCCTGCACTGGCCACTGCACGCACATGCTTGCACACACGCGTGTTCTAAGGGATGATCCACACGGATGGTTTGCTCCAGACTACTCCGGCAGACAGCCTTCCCTTCTCAGGCCCGACCTGAGAGCCGACTGGAATCGCCCCCGGAAGTGGATTCAGAAAGCGCACATGGAGAGGAGCCCTGAAGGTCAGGGCAAAGGCTCTCAGGGTGAACCGCCAGTGGGGTAATAGAGCCCAGGAGGCAGCAACTGGAGGCAGCCCCAGCAGGCCCTTCTGAGAACTGCAGCTTCCCAAGCTCATTAACACGAACGGGGCGTGGGACCAGCAGATGGCGTAATGGCCATGTCGCTGGACTCCCACATAGTCGACCGCAGTTCGAGTCCCAGACCCGGTGGCTGAAACTCACACTGGGTGCGTGTATGTGAGTGCCCAAAATCCCAAGAGGAGAGAGGAGGAGAAGGGATTGCAGCGTGGCCATCCCCCTGGGGGGTGATTTCTCGCTCTCTGTCTCTCTGTTGAGCGCAAGCGCCCTATAGCAAAAACCTCCCAGGGTATGCCTGCTCCTCTCTCTGCCCTTGTCTTCATCTCTCCTTCCTTTCTGGAAAAGAAAGCACATGACAGGGTCTGGGGGTTAAGGCCGCTGGATCCCACATGGCCAACAGTGTGGTCTGAGTCCCAGGCCAGTGGCTTCAAAAAAGGGCATTGGGCTCATGTGCATGAGTGCCCAGAGTCCCTCGGAGGTGACCTGGAGAAGGACTGTGGCATGACCAGGCCTGGGGACCGCTTTCCCGCCCCGTCTCCCCAGCCCTATCCCCAAGCACTTGTGCCCCTGGCAAATTCCAAAAAAGGAAGGAGGAGAGCACACCTCATCTCTTTCCTGCTGTTCGTGCTCGGATCAGCCACCAGAAAACGTGTCCGCTCCCACGGGAACAGCACACGCCCTGGGATGAAGGCCGTCAGAGCTGCTGTGAGCGGGGCATGGCTCTAAGGGCTTCACATGTGTGCACACACGCATGCACACGGAGGCACGTGACACATGCAGCCTCTCTGGAAGAAGCCGCGGTGCGTGCAGATGCTGTCGATACCCTGCACAGGGCCTCGCTGCAGCTCAGAGATAACGAGGCGTTGCCGTGGCAACCTGGAACAAACACTGCAGCCCTCCTCGCTTCCCTGAGCACGGTGCGGCTGTCTGCGTCCTCGGAGCATACACCGTCTGGAGGGCACCCGGCACCAGCCACGGCGGGGCTGGCACCCCCCCCCGGGGTCGGCCCCCCGGCCCCAGCCACGGCGGGTCTGTCACACCTGCTGGGACTCAGCCTAAGGAGCTTCCCGGCCCAGTCCCGTTCTCAGTGTTGGTCTCTCGCAGGCTGCGGTGGCCACGGCTGCTGCGTCTCCCTGACTCCCATCCCCGGGCACTGCGGGGACACAGAGCTTGTCAAGGAGCGCAGAGGGCGGGACACGAGCATTCCACTCCAGGCCTCGTCACCGGACAGCTCTGCTCCCTCCATCCGCGACTGGGAGGGCAGTGGGCTCGGGCCGAGAAGAGCTGGCCTGTGTTGGGGGAGCACCGGCTAGTTCCCAGGGGATAGGCTCCCCGGACCCAGGACAGACCCAGGTGCAGGGAGAGCTGCAGACTGATTTCTCAGCTGGAGCCGCACCACGGTGCTCTGAGCACATGGCGGGGACAGGTCCGAGGGGCCACGCCAATCAGCAGGCCGACAGTGGGAAGGGCCCGGCCACACGGGCACCATCCTCCACTGGCCACAGAGGGGCCTGCAGGGCTCCAGGCCCTGTTTGGCCTCAGCCAAGTGACAGTGCTGCACAGGATGGGATCCTGGTCTTGACCCCTGAGTCCAACGAGGTGCGGGCATGCCAGGGTCCGAGAGACGGAGAGAGCAGCAGCACACTGCACTGCCACCAGGGGGCAGAGCAGACAGTGGCAGGCACGGGACTCGTGGCCAGCTCTTCCTGGCTCGGCAGAGCAGACTCAGCGTGCGAAGGAGCCCGTTGCCCTGCGCTCTGCCGCACACAGAGGACACCGGTGCTCCGGACCACTCCCACAGGGGCTCCATCAGCAGCAACCCATCCACCGTGGAAACGCAGCGCCATGCGGTGGGTTCACATGAAGATTCTCCAGGGCTCTGGCACGCAGCACTCAGACAGGTCCATGTCCAGACGCCGCATTCCGACTGGGGCTCACAGGCCTGCAAGTGCCCCTGGGCAGGAACATCCTGGGTCCGGTCCAGGCGGGAACGGTACCGGGAACAGAGGCCAGCGGTGAGCGAGTGGACAGGAGGCACTGAGAGGTGTGATGGCAGGCTGTGCCAGGCTTCTGCATGACCCGCGCTGGAGCCCCGCCCCTCCCAGGGACATCCCGGGACGCAGAGGCCGGCCGGCATCAGCAACGCCCCGGCCAGCCAGGACTGCGGGCCCCACCAGCGGCCGTGACTTACTGTCTATACTCGTATTTTGTCCCAAACGTCCTTGGTAAAAAAAATCGTACTCCTCCCAGTGCCGCTCCCCAAGCTGACGGCACCAATGACGCGACGCAGGCGATGGACCGGGTCTCTGTGCATGGCAGACGCAGGCAGCAGCTGCCTCCCCAGCCCTGGACGTTCAGGGCACGTGACTCTGCACTCGTGCCCGTTCCTCCTTCAGCCTGTCGCACGCGGAGCTGAAGACGCGGCGAGCCTGCAGACAGGACACATTGCCGGGCCCCGGGCCCCGGGCTCCGCGCCCACTGCAGCCTGCACGCCAGCCTGCCTGGGAGAGGCATCTCGGCCCCGATGGGGCCAAGGAACAGAGGGCTGCTCGCTCTCACGGTCGGCAGCGGGCCTGAAGAGGCAGCACACGTGCACACACGCTGTGGGAGAACTCTGCACGGCTTTCACATGCTTCGCACCCAAATAAACTCATACTCTAGTTCTCCACGAACTTGCCAGAGAGACAGAGAGAGGAGGAAAGTGAGAAAGCACCCCCGGGGGATGGCCATGCGACAATCCGTTTTCCTTTCGGGATTTTGGGTGCGCACACACATGCACCTGGGGTGATTTTTCAAGCCCTGAATCTGGGACTCGAATCTTGGTCAGCTGTGTGGGAGTCCAGCACCTTAACCACACGCCGCCGGCTGGACCTGTCCACAAGTTTTCCGAAGTCCCTGCATCCTTTTTCATATGCAAAAATAAAACAGACGGAGACATCAAGACGGAAGCAGCCCAAGGGCTACAGAAGACTGTGGTCTTAGGCTAGTGGGCACCGCACGGCTGGCTGCAGTGCGAGTCCCCGAGACACACCAGGCGCGTGTGCGTGCATGCCCAGATCCCGAGAGCGTAAAGGAGGAGAAGGGCCTGCAGCGTGGCCAGCCTCCTCTGGGGGTTTCCCACTTTCTCTGTCTCTGGTGAGAGAGAAGTTGCTATGTGGGCATGACAGAATCTAAGTGCAACATACAGGTCATTGCCTTTGGAGGAGGAGGACCGGAGTAAGCGGGAAGCGTGACAGCGGTCATCGAAGTGTGACAGGTGGCCTCCGTCAAGGCTGAGATTCTGTCTGGCGACGCGCGGCACCTTCGGCCGGCCTGGTGTGAAGTGTGTCCATGCTGGGCAGATTCATGTCACACGCTGTAGCGGTGTAGTGAATGAATGTGTAAATAAGGTAAAAGAATTACTTTTGAAAAGAGTTTACTGAATATCCCATAAAACTGGTGACTTTTAGAAGGTCCTACAAGCCATTGTTTTTCAATTTCAAGAAATCAAAGCAACTATTAAAACAAAAGCGTTTGATGAAGTTGCCAGTTTTAAGACCACAGTGAAGAATGTGCCAGCAGCCTCCACGTAGGGAATATGATGGGGCCGGGCGGGCTCCGTGGCCCGGTGGTTCAGGCAGCCGGATCCCACGTGGCCCACCACGCCCTCTGGGTCTCAGACCCAGTGGGCTGGGAGACAAGCTGGGCCCGTGTGCACACGTGCCTCAGATTCCGACGGGATGGGGAGGTGGAGGGGAAGGGACTGTGGCCACCCTGACCCCATGGGATGCTTTCTGTCCACTCTGCGGCTAATATATTTTATAAAGTACAAAAAATGTCATGCATGGTCATAGTGAAAAACTACAGACAACTAGAGATGACCCTCACTCGCTTCGCTAAGAACCGTGCCCAGCTCTGCAGGAAGGAGCGAGCCTCCAGTAAGTGCAGTGTGACAGGGTGCGTACTTCCACCGTCCACCGGACCGACAGCTTCCAACAGGAAGTGTAGACAAAATGTAGGTGAATAATTGTCAGGTCCTAGGATTAGGATGTCTTTCTAAAGAAAGGAAATGCTTAATTTCATAAACATTTCATCTCTATTTGTGGAAGTGTGAGAACTGAGCTGACAGATGCCAGGGTTCCTTTTTTATGGCTGAGTAGTATTCCACTGTGTAAATGGACCGTATTTTTTTCAATCTACTTGTCTTTCTTGGATATGTGAGCTGATTCCATGTCTTACCAATATAATGCTCCAATCATGGGGGGGAACATTCATTTTCTGTGTTGAAAAGATACACAGTGATTAAATATAAATAATGATGATACAAAGACAAGAAAATCTTTTTTGATTGCGTTGCTGGTAATCATCTTCACTTTCTTGGGCGTGGTGGCGCCTGCCCTATGGCAAACAGCTATGGCGGCTAGAGGATTGCGGCATGGAGTCCATCTCATCTTCACTTTCTTTTTCCTTTTTTTAAAAGAATTATTTTATTTAACTTTATTTATTTATTTCAATTTGACCAGAGAGGTACAGAGTGAGAAAGGGAGCGGGGGGGGGGTTAGTGAGAAAGGAGGCTGGGAGGTCCGGGACTTGAACTGTGGTCAGCCATGTGGGAGTCCAGCCCCTTTAACCACCACGCCACCTGCCAGCCCCATCATCTTCATTTCCTACTGAATTTGGTTTATCAACTAATCTAGCCAAAATTTCAACAACAACAACAACAAAAAACAGTTAAATTATTTGGGAAAAAAAAAACAGACTGAAGAGACATACAGGCTTAAGTATCTATAATAATCATTGGTAATAAAATTTATAAAAGAAGGGACCAGCAGTTGGTGTAATGGCTATGTCACTGGATTCCCATGTAGCCAACCACGGTTTGAGTCCCAGACCCGGTGGGTTAAACTCAAGCCCAAGATCCCGAGAGGAGACTGGAGGAGAAGGGATTGCGGCGTGGCCATCCCCCCTTGGGGCAGGGGGGTCATTTTTCACTTTCTGTCTCTCTGTCTCTCTGCCTCTCTTTTTCTGGTGAGTACACGTGCCCTACAGCAAAAACCTCTCCAAAAAAAATTTATAAAAGAAAAAACAAAGTTAGCAGGAAAAAAAAAGAATGCACGCTTTCCTGCACAATCTAAACTTCTCGGCAGTGAACTCTCGCCCTCGAGCCTCCCTGGCACGCGTTCTGGGGTGGACGTGTGAGCCCCATGGGAAAGGCTGGCTCAGTGCACGCAGGACCGAGCTCGGCACGGCCACTTCCAGGAGAGGACGCGCGTGCAGGAGGCCGTCTGCCGCAGCATGCCCTTATTAGTGAGCTGGCAGACACTGGAGGACGGAGGGATTTCCAGGAATGGGTGGGCAGTCAAGTACACTTCCTGACACGACAGACTACCACGTGAGCAATCGAGCTAGTTTTGACACAGAGGATGAGACATTCACGTGAAACTGTATGCGTGCTTTACTAAATGACCAGGGGCTGACAGACCGAAGGACGACGTCATGGTCAAGGCGGTGCCTGGAGGGGAGGGCCATGGGCAGGCACGCGGTGCCCTGAGCAGGCAGCCCCTCGGGACAGCCTCGCAGGGTCGGGCCGGCCTCCTCCCAGGGCGGCTGTAGGCATGCTTCTCCGTGCAGTTCAGGGGCTCCCCGTAGACCCCCGCTCCCGATGCTCCCCACCAGCTGAGCCACCGGGGCTTCGGGGCTGCAGCCAGGCCTGGGCTGGATCCACGCTGCCCTGAGACAGCGGCCTCCGACAGCCCTCTCCAAGTTGGCCTCCTGGCCTCTCCCTTTGACTTCAATTTCTGTTTAGCATGTGTTTTCAAGTGCTGGAAAGAAACAGCATTAAATACCAAAACCAAAAGCATGGGGTTCTCCCTGGGCCACCACGCGAACACCCTCGCCAGAGGAGGTGGCTGCGGTGCCCCCTCGCCCTGACCAACAGCTCCCAGCGGCCTCTCCTGTGACTGGGAACGCCTGCGGCCGTAGCACAGCCTGCAGGAGGCACTGCGACACACGTGGGACGGCAGAGAGACCCCGGCCGACAGGACCCAGAGAGGCGAGTCTGCAAAGCGGCGTGGACGCAGCCATCCACGACCTAAGGGTGGGGCCACGCCGTGGCAAGGCGCACCGTGGCAAGGCATGCCGTGCAGCGGCACCGTGGAGACAGGGGGCGGACCGGGCACTCGGGCGCTGTGCAGAGGGAAGCTGTGGAGTGGGCCTTGGCTGCGGCTTGGCTAACAGGCCGGAAGGGCTGCTGCACCGGAACCTGGACACCAGGAACTCCACCACCGCCATCGCCAGCACGTCCCCGAGGGCGCTTGCCTCAGCAAGGGAAGCCGTGTTGGCTCCAAGAAAACAATCCTCCCAGTAGACTGGTGGGCCACAGGCTGAGAGGCCAGTCTCGTAGCACGGGGGGATGAAGAGCTCTGTCTAGTGTGTCAGAGGAACAGGGCACCCAGCCACTAAAAACTGCCGCCCAGAGACTGGGTCGCGCGGGCCTGGCCACCGCCGCGTCCCGAGAGCTGACGTGCCCGCAGGGCAGCCTGCTCCCCCAGCGAAGAGTGACGGCTGAGGGGCGGAGTGGGGAAACTGGGGTACCAGCTGGGCTTCAGAGCAGCACCAGCCTGGCGACCCCAGGGAGACTGTCTCCACCGGGTGGAGGCCAGGGCACCAGGAGGGGCACCTGGCCCTGCAGTTGGCTTCACCCCACCACACCTCACTGCCCCGTGGGCCGGTAACTGGCACAGGATGGGGTGAAGCGGCCATGTGTACAGCTGAGCCAGACACTGGCCAGTGAGCACGGCACCGGCTGCACAGGGACAGTGCCGGCCACTCAGCACGCGGGCCCTGCGGTCCCGAGTCTGCACCTGACCCCGGAGTGGGACAGAGCCGGGTCTCTCACGCCGGCCTGATCAAAGCTTTGTGGTCAGGACAGGAACCACATCTGAGCAGACCACCCAACACGCAGCGGGGCCACAGGGAGGCCCTATCACAGCCAAGGCGAGTGGGGGGCGCAAAGAGACAGAAGTTCTGGCAGGAGGCAGAAGCCAGCGCATCCCTGTGCCCAGGCCACGAGGCATAGCCCCTCGGAGAGCGGTCTGTCCTCCTGCGGAGATGGACGCCCACCCTGCAGGGCCCAGCCCTTCTGCCGAGACCCTTGCCCACATGATAACGACCACGCCCGTCAGAACGGTTCAAGAACACTCAGGGCCTGTTCGTGACAGCCACAAGCAGAGAACAGACCACAGGCACGCCCATGGCAGGGACACACACCTGCCGCGCACTGTCCACACCCTGGAGTCAGACGGCCGCCGTGACACCAGACAAGATGGAAACGAAGGACATGCGATGGCTCCCGCCGAAACCGAGTGGGGCTGCATGGCGCCCAGGAGTCGGCTCCGGAACTCTCAGTGGTCTGCACCCCTTCTGAGGTGGGGCTTCCCGGTGTGTGCACCTGCCAGAACCCACGGGATTGCACACCCGAGCCACGGGCTGCCGCTCCACGTGAAAACTAATCGGGACGTGCAAATGCGAAACCATGGGGGCGTCCCCAGTAGCCTCCCACAGAACACGCTGCCGACTGCTCTGTTCTGGTGGCAAGACCCCAAGGCCAGGGCCGCCATTCAGAGCATGAGAGCATAAAGAGGCCTGAGCCCAGGGTCCCAGGACGGCCTCTCTTCCCCACGCCAGAATCGCACAGCGAGGGCCGGCGCCAGGCCGCCTGTGTGTCAGCAGAGGCCTGTCCCCTCACTGGCTCACTTATTCCTCCAGACACACTGAGCCTCAGAGGCTCAGGCCTGGGGACTCACCAGTGGATGGGGGCGGTGGCCTCCAGGGCTCTGTCCCAGCGCCATGGGGACAGCAAGGCGGCACGCACTTGGCAGGCTGAATGACAGACCAGGGCTCTGAGGAGACACTTCTGTGCCCAAACCCCACACGGGCAGTCCACTGAAATGCAAGTCTCCCTGAAAAAGGCAGCACGGATGGCCAGGAGGAGGCCTGTGGCCAGGGCGCTGGACTCTCACACAGGAGAACACGGTTCAAGGCCCAGACCTGGCCGCCCGAGAGTCAATCCAGGGGCATCGGCGTGCACTCCCACATCCTTAGAGGGAGACAGAGGAGGGACTGTAGCCTGGCCGTCCCCGGGGGACTCATCACTTCCCCTCTCTCTGGCAAGTACACGGTGCCCTGTGGCAAAAGGAGCAAGGTCCAGGACAGTGGGGACGGCTGGGCTGCTGGTGCGAGGCCCGCCATGGCCCCTGCCCAAGGGAGGGACCCGGAATGTTTAAAGTGACCGGTCTGGGGCCAGCGGGTGGGGTAGCCTCCCCCATAGCCGATCTCGGTTCGAATCCCAGACCTGGTGGCGTGAAAATCACACTGAGTGCATGTGTGTGTGTCCAAGGTCCCAAGAGAATGGAGGAGAAGGGACTGTGGCATGGCCACCTCCGGGGGTGATTTCTCACTTTCCCTCTGTCTCTTCCTGGGGACCACACATGCCCTTTTGCAAAACCTATAAAAAACACCTAATACATTTTTAAAAGGACCAGTCTTCACCAGAGATTGAATGGCAAAAACTGGCCAAGACCACAGGCACAGCCGGAGAGGAGCGAGCGCGGCTTCAGCTCGGCAGCGTGACCAGCGGCGGCAGTCCCCGCGTTCCCCGAGGGGAGAGAGGTCTCACGTGTCCGGGCACACGCTCAGCACGCCTCACTGGGACCACCAGAGGCTGCACGCAGCCCAAGTGTCCACAAGGGGAGAGGCTTTGAGGACAAGGGTCGTCCCCCCGTGGGACCCCAAGCAGTCAGGGGTGAGCTGGACACGCACGGCAGGGCTGACCGGCAAAAGCACTGCGCAAAGGCAAGCCCTGGCATGGCAGGTGCCACATGGCGTCGCGGCCAAGCGGTGACAGGCGGGGTCCGCCACAGTCAGGGCCGCGGGGTCCCCCATGCAGCACCATGACCGAGCCTGCGGCAGGGCTGGGCGCTGGGGAAGCTGCTTTTCACCTGAAACTAAACCAATGGACTCTTGTCGCACAGCTCTAGGAAACACGAGACGCGGCTGTTCCCCGCCTCGAGGTGGCACCATGGCCCCGGCAAGGACTTGCTCGGCTGCAGAAAGCCACAGGCACAGCCCTGGGTCTGCACAGTCTCGTGACCGAGCCCTCGTCCAGCTTCAGGCACAGCTGGCTCCAGGAGCTCACACCCACAGTTAGGACTCAGCCTCTCTCCACCCCGGGGAGGGGTCACTTCAGAATGGCGACACCCACCCTCCCAGCTCCTGGGCAAGCAGAGAGCCTGGCCCCTCTCAGGAGTCCCGCTGAACCCCGGGACCGACCATGACGGCCGAGGACACACTCTGGCCTAGTCCTGCTGCCTTGCCCACTTCTGGCCTGTAACGTCAAAACTGCTGCACTACGAAAACGGGACCGCGGGAGCCGGACGTGACAGAAACTCCCCACGGGAAAGGCCAGCAGGCCAGCACGGGGTCCCACAGCCGACGCCAGCTCACGCCGTGAGGGTGAGTGTGGGTCTCGAGCTCTCCCTCACCCTCCACTCTTGGCGCTGAGCTCGCCTGACTAGGGGACAGTGCGAGGGCTACCCACGGGCAGGTGCGCTCCGGCCTGGGGACCTGCAGTGCAGACCCGAGGTGGGAAGAGACAAGGAGGGCAACAGCCAGCAGCCCGGGCGTCCGCACACAGGCTGAAGGAGACCGGCCAGCGAGGAGACGCAGGGAGCCGACGCCTCGTGGAAACCGGGCGCTCGCTGTGGCTG